>NC_089258.1:56477654-56833487 GCF_963930625.1 Muntiacus reevesi | reverse complement strand
ATTATTAATATAAAGTAAATGGTTAATGACTCATAGGGATATTTTTCCTAAATAGTATAAAAAGACTGCAATTAAATTCTTCTGGTAAAATAGGTGGCCTGAAATGAAGACAGACAAGAGTCTTTTTGGAAATCTTAAGTTATAGTAGCCCTAAAGAAAAAGATGAGCAAAATTACCTCTTTACAGCTTTTAACAAAATTAAAAGCCTGAGTCTGCCGATGAAACAGTTTCCAAATGGAAGGTGGTTCTTCCGGCTTGGACAACCTCGGTCTGTACACCGAGGTCAACGGTCTCCTCTCATATTGGGACGCTCGTTCTTCAATCTGCTTCAGCGTTGCTTCCCATTTTCTCTTCATTGGATCAGGAGTGTGGGAAGACTAAATCCTGTCCCATGTACGACTTCTATCAATTACAACTAAAACAAACAAACAAGGACGTCAATTTCCGCGTTTAGAATATATTTTGTCTTGTAAAACTTCAAAACTCATTTCTGCTTATTTCTCTGTCTGCTTCCACAGCGTGTTTTACATGAAGTTTTAATATAAAACAAGGACAGGAGTGGGTATCAGAAATCTTTAGATCCTGGCTCTTTCATCTGACAGTGCTACAGTTTTGAACCGTTAATGAAGTTCGCCAGCTTCCCTGCTGGCTCAGATGGTAAAGAATCCGCCTGCAATGCAGGAGACCTGAAGTTCTCTAAACTGTAATCAGCTGCAAAAAGGGAAGCAACATGATCTTTAGGTAGTTATCTTGAGGACACATGCAACATGAAAATGTTTTGCAAATTACATCATGTAAATATGTGTTTGTTTGTTTTGCATCACTATGGTTTTTACTATAACCATTTTGCTATATCAAGTGCTAGCTACCTGGCCCACATGGTGGGTGGCATTCCTGTGCTATTATTTCCTAGTGCAGAATTCATTTCTAAGGCACACTGTACAATTCTTAGCTCCATTTTCCTTTTGTGCCCACTGCTTTTCTCCTCAAACACCTATAGTTGGGAGGATAACACAGTGTATGAATGAGAAATTACAATATTGGCTAGTTTGGGTTTGGGATGTATGGTAATCATAAGCATGATTTTTAAAAAGACCCCATGGACTTTAGCTCACCATGCTCCTCTGTTTATGGAATCCTCCAGGCAAGAATACTGAGGTTGGTAGGCTCCTTCTCCAGGGGATATTCCCGACCCAGGGCTCAAACTCCGGTCTCCTGCATTGCAGGCAGATTCTTTATCATCTGAGCCACCAAGGAAGCCCCAAATCAATCTTCATCTCTGTTAATTTAATAACTCTATTTTTGTGATTAGTAAATTGAAATAATTGCATTGTAACCCATTTATTAATGACATATGTTTTTCTTTGAATTCAAGGCTTCCATGTTAGCCATACCAAGGTAAGGGGGTCAGGCAATACTTTCCCAATGTGAGATGGATTATGGTTTACTCACAAAGGAAAAAGGACAGGATTTTAGAAGAGGGGAAACGCTGCCAGCATAGAGAAAAAACAGGGACACATTCTCTGGCATTCCTCCTATCAAGAGCTGCTATCTAAGACCACGCCCGTATAGTCGCTGGCCTTGGCCACGTGACTGATTTTGGCCAAGGTCACACGGATAAATGTGAAGCAAGTAGAGGTTTAGTAAGTGCTTATGCATGGGATTTGGCGAGCCTGGAGTCCTGCTCTGAGAACCTCAAGCTATAGCTCAAGCCTCACAGAGTTTTTCCCGGGTACCAAGGTGCCCCAGCTGTTAGCCAGTACCACGATCAGATATGGGAGTTAAGCCATCTTAAATCATCATCTGAACTCAATGCTCGAGTAAGCCTGAGTGAGTTCAGGTGAGAGATCCAAAGAACTGCCCAAAAAATTGTTTTTAAAGCCAGCAAGCTTTGGCCTAGTTTTTACAAAGAAATAGAAATAACTAGTAGTTTCCTTCTTCACTAGTTTCAACTATGTTGTAATTTATGTATGCAGAAAACAGACACATTAGTTTCTCTTAAGTGACAGAGTAACATATACTAAAGCATTTGAAGGCAAAATCCCCATGTTCCTTTAGCAACACATATCTAGAACTTTATTATGTTAATAAACATACTCTTGAATGCTTGCAGAAAACTTTACAATGACATAAATTCATGAGCAAATGACATATTTTCTGGAAGGAAAAACAGAATCACCCTAGAAGATTAAGAGAGGGTAGGAATATTATGACACTGTCAGGAAAAAAAAAGGCATATTATCCATAGATTTCAAATTTGACTCATAACAGACTAAGAAATTGCATTCTCTCAGAGTTAGATTCAATCCACATGAAAATTATAAACCAAGAAACAGAAATAAAGTTCTATCAACATAAATTTTATAACATATATGCCTAGGAAAGGAATACAATTTCACTGAAGAAATGGGGCAATTTTTAATACAACTGTGTTAATTTTTCAATATAAGTGCTATTGCTCCTTATTGCTAGATAGATTCTGAGTATTAATTTAATCTGCTTCACACATGGATAAAAGTCTACTCCATTTAGACAGTTAGGAGACAACTAGTCTCCTAGATGAGAACTGACTTTATGAAGTGAAGTCGCTCAGCCATGTCCGACTCTTTGCGACCCCATGGACTGTAGCCTACCAAGCTCCTCCGTCCATGGGATTCTCCAGGCAAGAATACTGGAGTGGGTTGCCATTTCCTTCTCCAAGGGATCTTCCCGACCCAGGGATCGAACCCGGGTTTCCTGCACTGGAGGCAGATGCTTTAACCTCTGAGCCACCAGGGAAGCCCTGACTTTATGAAACTAACCTTTAATAAAGTCCACTAATTACTTAATGAAGAAAATAAACTACAGAATCCAATCAGATGTGAATTGACTAATATAAAACAAATAACTGGCTAGAAATAACCATGTGGATGTTCACACTTACAGTATCAGGAAAAATTTTTTCTGGTTTTGTAAAAATATTAGCGTGACCACAGAAATATATATGAAAGTCACAGTCACAAAACAAAACCAATGTAACACTTACTAGACTGAGAAAACCATGCATGTCAACAGCAAAAAAAAGCGAGAGAGAGAGAAGTTCAAAATACGTTATTTTCTTTGCACAGTTTTAAAATTTTAACAGCTGGGTCGAAAGACAGCTGGAGCTTAGACTATTCAAGCAGCAGGGGTGAAGGACAAAAGCGGAGGAAGTGAACAGGAAAGCATCTGGCATTCTGCTTTTGGGCTGTCATATTCCTTATCCCTACACCCTGGGAGAATATATCACCACGTTAGAAGTGCTTTCAACTCCTGGTGGGGAAGCTACTATTATTGTATGTATATAGTTAAACAAGAAAACCCCTTTTCACACAGGGACCATAACTATTTTTGTAACAATTCCCAAGCCCCAGAGAAAAATATTTGTTGCATTTTAAAATAGCAGGCTTAAGAGAACTTTTATTTCCTAGATTTGCACAGGAAAGATTGTTTAACCATTTTTTATACCGATTTTATAACTAAAGGTGGTCAGGCTAGAAAAAAGGCTGGCTGAGTGTTTCAGAGTAACTGTAGTGAGAGAAGGAGGTGAGAACGGGGGTGCAGAGATGGCCCAGAAAGCCAACCTAAGCAGCCTTGGTTTCCCTATTTATGGCTAGACTTGCCCATCTACTGACACTTTACCGCCCCGTCCCTGGGGCAGCTGGACAGTCGGTACGTGCCTCATGATTACTGGCCTCCATGCTAGTGGTAAAGAATCTGCCTGCATTGCAGGAGATGAGGGTTGGATCTCTGGGCTGGAAAGATACACTGGAGAAGGGCATGACAACGCATTCCAGTATTCTTGCCTGGAAAATCCATGGACAGAGGAGCCTGGTGGGCTAGCCCATGTGACCGCAAAGAGTCAGACTTGACTGAGCACACACACACAGACACACACAGACTCACACACACACACACGCGCGCGCGCTGAAGCCTGCCTCCCAAGGTTCTCTCCAGCCCAGTTCTCCTAGCTTCCTTTTTGTCTAATCACAAGTCAATTTTTATTCCCCAACTCCAACTTCTCCCTCTGTTCTGAGAATAGTTTCAACAGTATTTTGTGTTTTCTGACATGTATGTTGCAGTTCTAATATTTAGTAATGTTCTAGTATTTGGCAATGTTTTCTTAATATCATTCATTTCAGGGCCTCTTGTAATACATTTATACTAATTCTCCCACTGCTAAAGTATTCATGATAAAGTATGTGACTAAAACTTCATTTACAGTAATTCAGTTTATTTTCCAGGTGAATACACTCTTTACGTAATTAAATATACTGAGTTCCCCGCCCCCCATCACTTTGCGTATGCTTGAACAAAGTAACTCAAATTTAAATTTTCCAAAAGTCTCCTGTAAAAGAAGAAAACATTCCGTGGTACACTGCTTTTTTCTGATTCTTTTCACCTTTCTACCCTGCTCACAGGATTTCCCAACTAAACAGCCTAATTCTGCCAGACTAATCACCCTTACTCCAATACTTTGGCCACCTGATGCGAAGAGCTGACTCATTTGAAAAGACCCTGATTCTGGGAAAGATTGAGAGCAGGAGGAGAAGGGGATGACAGAGGATGGGATGGTTGGATGGCATCAACGACTCAATGGACATGGGTTTGGGTGGACTGCGGGAGTTGGTGATGGACAGGGAGGCCTGGTGTGCTGTGGTTCATGGGATCGCAAAGAGTCAGACACGACTAAGCAACTGAACTGAACTGAATCACCTTTAAAACCATTTTCAGTAGCCAAGACATGGAAGTAACCTACATGTCCATCAACAGAGGAATGGATAAAGACATGCAGTACACATATGCAATGAAATATCATTCAGCCATAAAAAAGAACAAAATAATGCCATTTACAGCAACAGGGATGGATCTAGAGATTATCAAACTAAATGAAGTCATACAAACAAAGACAAATATCCTACCATATCACTCATATGTGGAATCTAAGTTTTTAAAAAAATGATACAAATGAACTTATTTAGAAAACAGATATTGCAAACAAGCTTATGGTTACAAAGGGGAAATGTGAAGGGAATGGGAGGAATAAATCAGGAGCTTGGGATTAACACACATACACATTACTATATAGATGACGGATGACCAACAAGGACCTACTAGGAAGCATAGGGAACTCTATTCAATACTCTGTGACAACTTACATGAGAAAAAAAAATCTGGAAAAGAATGAATATACGCGTAGCTGAATCACTCTTGCTGTACACCTGAAACTAATTATCACTGTAACTCAACTGTACTCCAATAAAAAAAAATTTTTAATCTACATAAATCTTCCTAGAGACACTCAATGATTCAGAGCTTCACTTAATGCATACTCAAGTTTACCTCAGTAAGTCCAAACTCTTCAAAATCTGGCCCTAAACCACTGCCCATTTGATTTCTTATTGTTCAGCCTTCTCACCAAATGAACCATAATGACCAATGCCTGCAAGATCTAGCCCACTCCTGCACATTTCCCTCACTTGGAGTGCCGCCCACCTTCCCCCAAAGTCTTTCCCTTGGAGGCCCAGATCAAGTTCTGACACCTGGGAGACACCTTTATAAAAAGAAATTTCAAAACTGAGATGACACTGCCAACTGTTTTCCTCTAAAGTTTCTCTAAGTAAATTAGTATAATTTACACAAAAGACAGAAAACCCGCTACTGCTTTAACTGGAGCATCATTTTGGTAAGAGAGTTTAGCACAGGAAGGGATCTGAGCCTCACTATGGGGTGATGGGACTGGTTTAAAAAACCTACTCCACGAGTTATTTCTTACAAACAACTGCATGCGAACCACTGTTCAGGTTGGGAGGAGGTCCTAGTCTTCAGTTTTATGCAGCAACAAAGGGACTGCCAAACACTGGTCTTCTCGCAAACCTGGGTTCCATCCCTGGGGGGTAAGATCCCCTCGAGGAAGGCATGGCAACCCGCTCCAATATTCCTGCCTGGATAATCCCGTGGACAGACGAGCCTGGCGGGCTAGTGGGGGAAGGGGCAGTGAGAATCGGCGGGAAGAGGCGGTGTACCGTCCCGGAAGGCCCGCTGGTAACGTCTTGCTTTCCAGTCCCGTGTCCGGCCTCCGTTTACCTCCAAAACCCTCGCGGGGGGCGGCACCCGTGGCTCCTCCGCGGCTGGCTGGACACCAGCTCTGCCTCCGGGGCGGGACGGAATCTTCAAACCGAGCGCGGGAACTGGGCCGGAGCAGGAAGTGGGGGAGCGCGCGGGCCTCTAAGGAGGAGGCGTTCTAGGGCAGAACCCGGACCACAACCAAGCGGCGGTCGAGAACCGCTTACGCAGCGTCCGGGGGACTGGGGTCTCGCCCGACCCGTGAGGGGGCGGAGTTGTCAGGCGGGGCGGGGACGTGTGAGGGGCGGGGTTCCAGTGCGGAGCGGGGCCTGTGAGGGGCGGGGTTCTAGGGTGGGCGGGGCGGGGCCTGTAAGGGAGCCGGGTTCGCGGGCGGGCGGGGCGCAGGGAGGGGCGAGTCGGGGTCTGATGGACGTGTCGACGCTGAACGGAGCCCTCAAAACAGAGAGGCGGGCGAGGGGCGGGCGAGGGGCGGGCGAGGGGCGGGCGAGGGGCGGGCGAGGGGCGGGCGAGGGGCGGGGCCGAGGGCGGGGTCTACTCTGAGGCTCAGCTCTGAGCGCGGCTGCGGCGGAAGCAGACCAGGAGTGGAGTCCAGCAGAGTTGTGGCGAGGTGGCTGAACGGTGAGTGATGTCCTCCAGGTGCCGCGCTGTCAGTCCTGGGCTGGTTCCCTCCACCACCACTCCCCGCCCCCAAGCCCAGCGCCTGCCCTGGGGATCTGCACCGGCCTGCAGCTGCCCCGAGGAAGAGACAGAGGATACGGGCACGATCCGGCGACGGATCCTTTGTTTTGCCACGACAGCGAGGGCGGGAACTAGCGCTGAAGCCCGCAGATGCAGACACTCCGGGCCGGGGCGGGGGACTGGAGGCTGGGCCGGGGGACGGTGATCCGGCTGCAGGAGCCGAGCCCCGGGGGACCGAGATTGAGCCGAGGATCTAGAGGCTGGGTCGGGGGGTGGCGGGAGACCGGCCGGACAGCGGGAGGCTGGGGAGCGGAGACCTGGCCGCAGACGCCGAGCCCGGGGGACAGGTGGCCTTGCCGAGAATGGGAGGTGGGGGGAGGTCGGGAGACCCGGTCGGGACGCTGAAGCCTGGTAGCAGGAGGCTTGCCCCGGGTGGATGAGCTGGGGGAGGAGAGGCGCGGCGAGGCCCGGCGGGAGCGCCGAAGCCGAGTGGTAGGAGGTGGGACGCGGGAGCGGGAGGCAGAGGAAATCGCAGGCTGAAATTTGAATAGGAAAGGGAGTGAGGAAGCTGAGAGCGGAGACGAGATGACCTGAGGGCAGGAGCCTGGCTGGCGCTGTTTTCGAGGCTTTGGCCCTCGGGACTTATCCTCAGGTTAGAATAAGTTAGGTTTCAGGTGAGGGTTTGGTCTCTGCTGCCTTTGTCTAGATTTTTTTTTCAGGTTGAGGTGGTTGACTCTGCTTTTCAAAGAGGTGATTTCAAGTGCGACTCTTTGCGACCCCATGGACTGTATAGCCCGCCAAGCTCCTTGATCTAGGGGATTCTCCAGGCAAGAACACTGGAGCGAGTTGCCATTTCCTCCTCCAAGAGATCTTCCCGACCCAGGGTTGGAACCTGCCTCTCCTGCATTTGCAGGCGGATTCTCTACCAC
Organism: Muntiacus reevesi; assembly: GCF_963930625.1. Lineage (NCBI taxonomy): Eukaryota > Metazoa > Chordata > Mammalia > Artiodactyla > Cervidae > Muntiacus > Muntiacus reevesi. The sequence goes on along the minus strand of NC_089258.1, from coordinate 56,825,775 downwards.
TTAGCCACCTGGGAAGTCCCAGTTTCAAGTATTAAACTCCTCTTCATTTTCAGAGCTGAAGGCTTACATGAATCCTTCTAGCTCACGCTGATGACTATTTTTCCTGGCCCAAATCCCTTAGGCTGTGAAATTCCCAGGTCTCCTGCATCGCAGGCTCTTTAAACGTCTGAATCACTTTAGGAAGGAAGCCCATGTGAAATCCCCTTAGCCCAAGTTGAAAAAGAGTTCCTTAGTCACTCTTGTTTCCAGTGGGTCTGCTGTCAAACCTCACTTCCCAAGGCAGCAGCCTCTTGCCCAGTTCTCAGTATGTGGCTCCCAGGCCAAAAAACTAGGAACCAACCTTCTCAGCTAACTCTCCTGGCTTCTCCAGTTAGCTGCCAAGCCTCTTAGACCTCCTGAAATCCACTGGATCTGGCCTTTTCTGTCCATCTCAGATGCAAGCCTCCCTAAGTGCTCGCCTGGCTATAGGAGCCTTCTCATTGGCCTCCATTATGTCCATGTCCTCTGCCCCTCTCCAGTCGCTGAGGAATCCAATAAAAATAAAAATCCAGAAAGCTGTTCCTTTGCCCGAAGGATAAATCCAGTCCCTTAACAGTTAACAAAGTCAAGCACAGGTTAGCTCCTTGGTCCACTCTCTGCCTTATCTGTCACATTCTGCACAGCAAAGCTGATCTCAACAGCAACTATTTTCTTCCTCGGTCTTGCATTCCCTCTGTCTTCCCATCACCACACCTTTCCTTGAGAAACTCCTATTGATGCTTATGTTCTGATTCAGCATTTCAAGGTTAAGTATTCTGTATTCCTTTTGCATCTGCCTGGTCTTAAGAGGAAAAAGTCATATCCTTTGCAGTTGCTTTTTACAGTCTCCTCTATTAGCTCCTGAGCAAATTCCACGGGGAACTCTGGCTTGTTATCTTGTTCCTTGTCTTTCTTCATATCCAGGGCCTGGTACAAATAAATGCCAATACTACAATATTATGCTTTTTTTTTTTTAATAATTATGCCCTATCTAGAAAAAAAATAGATGTATTCTAAGGTTACTTAGCAAATTATAATTAAATGATGCATACTAGAAAGGAATGGTAGAGGTGAAATACAGGAGTTTCTCTAACTGTGTGTGTATGCAGGATAGTGCCAAGCAAGCTGCATAGACCTGCCTATGTCAAAATACACTCTGCCACTTTGAATATGTTAGAGTTACGTGATCTCTAAGAATGAAATGTAAAAGCTTAAACCATCCCTACCCCAACCTGCTGTTTGAGGTTTGATTTTGCTTTGCTTTTTTGCAATGAAGGCTTTTGAAAGTTAGAATGTGTTTTAATGAATGAAGGAATGAACAGTTAGTTGGAGTGTAGCAATAAAACCTATTCCCAGTAAGAAAGAAAAGAAACATCTAGTTAGGTCAGATTTGCTTTCGCAATCCTGAGAAAAGAAGCCTAGCCTCCTTGCATTTTAAGAGACTGTAATCTGATAGAGGCAATTATAACTGATTATAAGAGACTGACGTCTGATAGAGGTAATTACAATGCTTCTTCACTGTTTTGCTTTCACACCTAATTTAACACAACTTCCTACTGCTTCGGCCCCTTCTGATGCTAAAAACCGGTCTTTCTGTGAATGGCATTAGGTCAGTTCTGGTGTCTAGTGTGAGTTCTCTAGGCTCTGCCTCAGAGATGGAAGCACTGGTGTTTGGATCTAAAAGTTGTAGAGTACTTAGACGGTTAGATACTGTTGTGTACACTTGTGACAAATCCAAATAAAATGGAGGGGGATAGGTACTTGGCTGTCATAGAACCTGAGGCCACTTCCCAAAGGCAACACTTTCCTAGTTCATCCATAAATCAGGCAGCAGTTAATATACTTACCTTGCAGGGTTATTATGAGGATAAAATGAGATAATGTCTGTGACAATGCTCTGTAAATCTCTGTGTAATGTTATTAATTCTCCACCTGTTTTGTTCTTCAAATTGCTTTCAGAGTATCTGAATTAGAGTAGAGTAAGATACAGTTCCCCTGGTGGCTCAGTGGAAGGATCCACCTCCCAATGCGGGAGATACAGGTTAGTTCCCTGGGTCAGGAAGATCCCCTGGAGGAGGAAATGGCAGCCCACGGCAGTATTCTTGCCTGGACAATCCCATGGACAGAGGAGCCTGACTGGCTACAGTCCACGGAGGCGCAAAGAGTCAGACACAGCTGAGCACGCACACACGATAAAGTTCTCTCTTTTGTACTGTACATCGGCACCTGTCTTGTTGAGCCACTTTTGAATATAGTGAGCTTCGGGGCAGGTCACACACAGGGATAGATCTTATTCTCCATTACTTCAAACACTCAGGGTTTATGACCCCTCCACACACAGTTGGTGTTCAGTCAGTTGTCCCGGCACAAATGAATCAACACCACTGACCCTGGCTTTTCGCAGTTTCAGACCTTCTCTGGCAGGTGGTTGTAAAACTGAATTGCTTCTACAAAGGAGTGATTCTCAGTGGGAGGGAGGAGGTCTTAAAGTGTATCTGTAATTTTTAAAGAAGGCATCCCAGAGCCTTCATTCTAGGTTTATTTCATAATACTCAGGTCGGCAAAGACTTCCCATTTCTTCTTCTGCCCTTTCAGGGATACCATCTTAGGATGGGGCATCAGGTGAGGGGATGCAGGCCCTTGGCACTCAGTAAGCATGTGTCTGTTCTCGCCTATGGCTTCGAGCAGTGGGGAGCCCTCCTGTCTGTCTTCCTGGTAGTATGGGCCTTTCCAGAGAAAAGGAAAGGATGGCTGTGTTTGTGTGGTACCACGGAACTTCATCTCTTCTGTATTTAACTTTACTTATCATGTGTGACTTTCCTCCTTTATTACAAAATAAATATTAACAATCTGACTTCACCAGGCCAAAGGACAGTATCCAGTTTGGTGATTCTTCCCAAAGAAATGCAGGAACCAGTTAGGAAATTATTTCAGTAAAAGGTTTTCACCAGCCCAAAGGACAATATCCAGTTTGGTGATTCTTCCCAAAGAAATGCAGGGACCAATTAGGAAATTATTTCAGTAAAAGCTGTTCACCAGCCCAAAGGACAATATCCAGTTTGGTGATTCTTCCCAAAGAAATGCAGAGACCAGTTAGGAAATTATTTCTATAAAAGCTCTAGGATGTCACAGCGGAAATCTCCACTTATCCAAACTATTGTGAAAAAAAGAAAATCTGGTTTCTCTTTCACTTACCAAATCTAGAAACATAAGTGCTTTTGAGATTTTTGTCCTCTCTCAGCTCGATTGAGTCGCTCAGTCCTGTCCAACTCTTTGCCACCCTGTGGACTGCAGCATGCCAGGCCTCCTGGTCCATCACCAACTCCCGGAGTTTAGTCAAACTCATATCCATTGAGTCTGATGCCATCCAACCATCTCATCCTCTGTCGTCCCCTCTCCTCCTGCCTTCAGTCTTTCCCAGCATCAGGGTCTTTTCCAATGAGTCAGCTCTTCGCATCAGGTGGCCAAAGCATTGGACCTTCAGCATCAGTCCTTCAGCATTTGCCCTTTCTCATCGCTAATAAATGTAATCCCGATGTTTTTCAAGTTCCTTGGCCAAAGTACCAGCCACCTGTCTTGTCTGCAGGATCTGTAACCATATATGGAGCGCCAGATCTCCTGCACCATTGTACTTGAAGGGACGTGAGCATATGTAGATGTTGGTATGGGGTGGCAAGGGTGGGGTGGGGAATGAAGGGGAGGTGGGTATCCTGGAATGAATCCTCCACAGATACTGAAGAAGGACTGAGTAATCTCCCTAGAAATCATAGTGAAAAGGCTTCACCTTTCCTTTAGAGACAAGCGGAGATACAGAAAAAACTGCTCGATGCTTAACATGAAAGTTATTCATATTTTGTAATTTTACTTTTAGAAGTAAATTACCCAGTGACCCCCAAAACACCATAACCATCATTCCTGTTTTCTTCATGAATTAGAGAAAGTGTACTTTATAGTATTTCATTGTCCCTGCAGTCAGTTTCTATCATGTTATCTATGCTTTCTGTCTCAGTGTTTCTAGGTTATGCATTTGTTTCCTTCCTTGAAATTAGTGATATCATTACCCCTCCTAGGTAGTACTCAGTCAGGTAGGAGTGAGGGAAGCTGACAGATCCTAGTTAGGACAGAGTCCTAAGTTACTTATCTGCTGTAAGCCTCAGTCGGCTGAACTATAAAAAACGGAAATCACTATGCCTCAAAGCATCGTTGGAAGGACCTTTAACTTTTTGAATCATCTGGCTCTTATAGCTTCGTTGGCAAGTGTTAAATGGATCTAGGAATTCAGAGACTTGATTATAAGAGTCAGGTTCCAGGCTGCCACCTGATAGCAACTGGTCTATCTTAGAACTTCCCTGGGACCCAAAATGTGTTCAGAAATTTATCATGAGCACCCTGAATTGATGGGAAGATTTATATACTCAGTACAGTAAGAGGCAATTAGTGTCAAGTTCATTGCTGTTCTACAATGTATTTTTAAGCCCCTATTCTATATTTTTCCTATTTATGTTTTGTCAAATAACAGTGTTCTAAGAACTGAAACTCCTTGTCATCATACAGGCCATTTTCCCCCCTTGGGGGACAATGTTTTTTATCCTTCTGAGATGAGATCACCACACCTAGAATAACTTATATTCAGCCAGGCATTCGCTAATGGAGATGAGGTCATGCTGAGTTTAACCCTTTTGTTTCCGCAGAAACCAAAGCTCTGCTCCCAAGAGGGTGGATTAGATGTTTTCATGTGGGAAAAACAGATGGTGACAGGCAGAAAGCAAATGTCAGATGCAGTGAGGGTTTTACTTACCATTATATAAACTTTCAATCGTCTATGAATAATAAAGGGAACAAAATAATACCTTATAGTATTTGTCCCTGAGAAATCCTTATCAAATAGAAAAATCCAATTCTAAAAGAATTCAGGTGCTTTTTTTTTTCTTTCAGCCATCAAATACCTTATTGAAACAAAATTGTCTCTGATGTCTAATTTTGGAAATTATTAACTTCAGTTACTTATATTAAGGCTAATCTAACTGAAACTTTTTTTTAACTTTTTTAACTTTTAAGAATGATTTGGTTAAAGAAAGTTGATTAAATGTATGAAAAGGAAGTTATTACTTGAAAGTCACCTTATATTTAGATGAAATCTTAACCATGGTGTGAACCAAGAAGCCAAACACAGTTGACCGTTGAACAACAGAGGGGACCCTCCCCACAGTTGAAAATCTGAGTGTATAATTTATAGCAGGCACTTCATATCCACAGTTCCATGTCCGTGGATTTCAGCCAACCTTGGATGGTGTAATGCTGTAGATTTGCTATTTTAAAAAATCCACATGTAAGTGGACCTGTCCTGTTCAAACCCCAGTTGTTCAAGAGACAACTGTATTTTAAAACTCTGGAAAGCTGACCGCTATGTAAATCTAAACCTCCTATTATCAGTCACAAGGATAGAATTGCTTTATCCCAGAGCTCTACTGATGGCAAGAAATAAAAAATTGTTAGAAGTTAGTGTTTCAGTCCAATAATCACTGCGCTCTTTGCAGAAATATTTGGTAAAAGAACTTAAGGCCTTGATCATTGATGGAACGTAGCAGCATTTAGGGGTTCCTGAAATACAGTATTCCCCACATTTGGCAAAGGCCCAGTTTGAGGCAAAACTCTGGAGCCAGAAAGACGCCGGCAGGAGCTCTGGGTTCCCCTTCAGAAATTATCTTTATTAAGTCTTGTGTTCCCATTCCACTGTGTTTTCACTCTGGATCTTCCACAGACTGGCTGGAAAGTCTTGAAATATAGATAATACTGTTTTCTCGTGGATTACAATATAATATCAATAAACCATTTGTTATGTATCTGCCTACGTTTCCACAATTGTTAGCTACCCTGTACTGTTCTCTCAATTAATCAGATTAACCAAAACTTTATTTTTCAACCATGGGTAGATAATTATTTTGACATGCACTGAGGCAAGTTGGCCTCCATATTTCTGGTTCAAGGAAGTCTGAGATTTCTCTGTACCTAATAATACACATTTATTGTACATATGGAAGAAAAAGAGAAAGACAGGCTGGGACGTGGTCTACAGCATTCAAGGAAGTGTTGTTGCTCTCAGAAGAGTGCATGTTTGTGCATGTTCACTACTCAGGCATGTTCAACCCTTTGTGACCCTTTTGGACGGTAGCCTCCCAGGCTTCTCTGTGCATGGGATTTCCATACTAGTAACCTACCCCTATTATTGCTTTCGAAACAGGACTGAAAGTTGAAATTGGCTAGCACAATACTGGTTAGTACAGTCCACCACTGTTGAAAGATATTATTTTATAAAATAGTCTTTGTTACTATTTCCTAACTTTTTAAAGATGCAGATGTAGAAAAAATACAAAAATATTGAAGAGTAATTAAGTTGCCAGTAATCCCATCACCCAGAGATAGTTACTGTTAATAAACAGGTTAAAAGGTAAAGATGCTATCTAACCAGTGTGTTGGCTACATCGTGGCTTCACTATTTCTCTGTCCAAATTCTCAATATTTTGATGAGTAGTGCATATTCTTCCCCTTCTCTTCTCTCCCTAGTCTCCAGATTAGGGTTACTAGAGGAAGTAGGGCCAGCGAGAGGTTTTGTTTTAAACTGTGTTGAGCTGGAAGTCTTTGCATCCTTAGGCTGCATTCTTAGCAGTGTTTAGAGCATACTTTAAGGCTTCTGTTGAGACATGGCAGGACATTTTGCCAACATGTCCTCAGGAGGTAATACCAATTTGTGTCCCTTCCACTCGAGTCTGGGAACACCTGTCTCATACACCTGTGCTAGATGTATGCATGGTTAGTTTTTGTATTACTTGGTGAAATGCATGGATAAGTACACATGAAGGGATAGATAGACATCTGGGGGTTTTTGTCGCAAAGTTTTCTAAATAAAGAGCAAATGGATGTGATCGCACGAGAAGTGCGTCATCCTCCTTGCATCCAGTTTACCAGTCTTCATACTTGGTGCCACATAGTTTGTCTTCCTTGCACGACAGTGGATGAGCCCTCACTTGTTCTTACTGTTTAGTCGCCACGTCATGTCCAGTTCTTTGTGACCCCATGGACTGCAGCACACCAGGCATCCCTGTCCTTCACTCTCTCCCAGAATTTGCCCAAACTCATGTCCGTTGAGTTGGTGATGCCATCCAACCATCTCATCCTTTGTCATCTGCTTCTCCTCCTGCCCTCAATCTTTCCCAGCATCAGGGCCTTTTCCAATGAGTCAGCTCTTTGCATCAGGTGGCTAAAGAATTGGAGCTTCAGCTTCAGCATCAGTCCTTCCAATGAATATTCTGGACTGATTTCCTTTAGGATGGACTGGTTGGATCTCCTTGCAGTCCAAGGGACTCTCAAAAGTCTTCTCTAGCACCGGAGTTTAAAAGCATCAATTCTTTGGTGCTCAGCCTTCTTTATGGTCCAACTCTCACACCCGTACATGACCACTGGAAATAGCTTTGACTAGACGGACGTTTGTGGGCAAAGTGATGTCTCTGCTTTTTAATATGCTGTCTAGGTTTGTCATAGGTGTTCTTGTTCTTACCTGAGGCCAATACTTCTCTCTCCATATGTGAACTAGATTCACAGACTCTCTCATTCCTTCAAGAACTTTGTTCTTTTTCTCCTCGTGCCTTATTAATTTCTCACTTTCTATGGATGATTCTCATCAGCATAAAATCATGCCTTAGATGGCTCATCTTTAAAACCAAGCCAAACAAGAAGTGTCCTCTACTCCTGGTCCCACTTCAGCTATCATCCCCCCCCTTGCCCCTTGACAGTAAAACTACGTTGACTTACTCATGTTGTGTTTATTCATTTTTTTCTTTTCCCATTGTCTCCTCAACCCACTGCAGCAACATTGATCCTTTTAAAGTATAATTTTCAAAAGGTATAAAACTTGGATGCTGTGTAAATATAAAATACATGTCAGATATCTTATTCAATTAACTGATAATAGAACTAGTAGGATAAGACCAGTTCAAAGGAGACTTTGAACAACAAACACAGATGTAAATGGTTGGATATAATGAAATGCATTTACTAGCAGAAGGGAAACTGGTTAATATCCTGCAGGACAATAAAGTGTTATTTGAGAGGGTCATCTTTTCTGCAAGTTGCAAATTAGTTACATCATTTCAAGACAAAATTTATTTTCACTGCTGTCAATAAGAGTCATTTGCATGGCTTCCCTTTCTTGTGGCTTAACTTCCTACAAGTTGTAAAACAGCCTAGTCAGGAGGTCAGTCAAAAGAGGACACCCTGTACAAATGAACTTATCTACAAAACAGGCGGAGTTACAGATGTAGAAAAGGAAACTTATGCTTACCAGGGGTAAAGGGCGGGGGCGGGAAGGATAAATGAGGAGATAGGGATTGACATACTCTGTGCTTAGCCTCTCAGTCGTGTCCGACTCTTTGTGACCCCATGGGACTGTAGCCTACCAGCTCCTCAGTCCATGGAATTCTCCAGGCAAGAATACTGGAGTGGGCCGCCATTGCCTTCTCCATATATACACACTACTATATATAAAATAGATAACTAATAAGGACCTATTATATAGCACAGGGAACTCTATTCAATATTCTGTAATAACCTATATAGGAAAAGAATCTAAAAAAGAGTGGATATGTGGATATGTATAATTGATTGTCTTTGCTCTATACCTGAAACTAGCACAACACTGTAAATCACTTATACTCAAATTAAAAAAAATTTAAAATCTTAAGGAAAAAACCCCTATAAAATCAGGTAATCCCTGAGCTTTCTCTGACGATTATGCCCAGCACCACCCTGATGCTGGGAAAGATTGAGGGCAGGAGAAGGGGACGACAGAGGATGAGATGGTTGGATGGCATCCCCAACTCAATGGACATGGGTTTGGGTAGATTCTGGGAGTTGGTGATGGACAGGGAGGCCTGGCGTGCTGCAGTTCATGGGGTTGCAAAGAGTCAGACAGACTGAGTGGCTGAACTGAACCTGAAAATAACATCCAATAATTTCTTTTGCCTATTTCTAAGTCTCGGACAATTTTTCTTGACAATCTCTACTGTCCCCATAACTTTCTTGCCTAAGCTAATGGTCTTCTGTCCCTCATCTGAACTGAACTTTTAGCAAGATTTGTAATGATCAAATGCTCATTGAAAGATTTCTGCTTACTTTGGTACACCCCAGTTACCTGATGTCCTCCCATCTCTTGTCCGCTCTTGAGTCTCGGGCTGGCCCTGCTTCCTCTAGTAACGCTTTCGTTGTCAGAGTGCCCAGTATGTCTCCAGCCCTGCTCTCTCCCTGAGTTCCAGACTCTTAATTACCTATATGCACTGTGCAACTCTAGTCCTAAGCTCCCTCCCTAGGAGGGAGTCTTGTTGATGGGGTATGTATTCTTTTAAGATTTGATTTTAGCATAAGAGTAAGGTTAAAAGTTCTGTTTAGATTGGAATTTTGAGATAGGCAGGGCTTCTAGAGGCTGGAGAAAGGTTGTTGTCCCTGTTTTCCTATATGCTTTATTTAGGGAGGCAGATTGATGATCATAGGAAGTACCTTTTGCTTTTGGAAAACCAGAGAAGACCTGGCAGAACTCCAGGCAAATAGTGAGAGAGTGGCTTCTTCCAAGGCAGCCAGCGGGAGAGGGAAGAAGACCACCATCATTAGCTCTGTGGCTGCAGACGAAGTCATTTCATCACTAGGGGCTGGGTTTCCTGCCTTTTCGGGTTGTTGGGAAGATAAAAGATAAGATGCCTCGCACAGCACTTGCTGTGTAATAAATGGTCAATAAGTGGTAGCTGCTTTGACTAGAAGGACTCATTCACTGTGGAAGGTAAGCAGAATTACCTGATGGAAGAATGGATGCAGGAACTGTAGTTTTTACTTCCAGGTTTCCTCAAGCCAGTCGACCACCTTAAATGAGAAAGTGGGGTTCTCATGTCTAGTTGAAGAGTAAAGGTTTTGTGGAGGTTTGGAACTTGTGGCACTGAATCTCTTGGGAATCTAAGCATCATAAAATTGTGTTATGTGAGGTATACCATTTCAATGGGAAGTTTTCAGGTTTTCTTTTAGCTCTGTTGAGCTGGAAGGCAGTTCTTAACCAATGACGGGATCTGTTGCAGTAGAAACAAGCTGCGATCTGTATCTTGATCTAGGGGAGCAGCCAAATGTAAAACTGTGTCAGGCTGCACACTTATTTGTGCTCTGCATGCATTTCATAACTCAGTTAAAAAGGAAAGAGAAAAGGGCTACGTTGTGTGCACCTTTATAAAAGATTGTTGTTCTCAGGTTTGACTCAAAAAATCCTTGCACAGCAGAGGTGAAGCTGGGGCAGTGGTGGTACCGCTAATGTGAAAATATCCATATAGCACATTTATTTAGAGAAATAATCTTTGGCATAATTAATATAATGCCGTGATCTTAGAATGACTGATTTTGATTAACATCTATTTTCTTTATATTCTAGTAAATAAAAAATATCCATGGAGAGCACTGAAAATTCAGTGGATTCAAAATCCATCAAAGCTTCAGAGACGTGAGTATTTAAAAGGAATCTCATACCAGCAGAGGAGGGTGGGTGTGTGTAGTGTGATACAGCAAACTCTGAGGAAGCAGACAGAATTGGGGCTTTCAAACCAGAGAGGCCCAGATGACTTCTTACCTCATGTGACAGCTGTGTGACTGTACGCATGTTAAATTATCCTCTCTGAATCTCCTTAAAATAAAACTTGGATAGAATATGGGGAGGTTGGAGGGGGCCTGACCTATGGTTGGAGACCCCGCGCTAGTAGCAGGATGGCCCTGGAGAGGCAGCTGCACCTTCTGGAATCTCCGCAGGATAAGAGGTTTTGTTTTGGGGGTTTTTGGCCTGCTGTTTATGAGTTTAAGGCTAAGGTAAAATGCGAGTTCTCAGTCTGGGGAATAATTGCCTGGTTATAGATTATCTTTCTCCCTTTTTTGTTTCCTTCCCAGTCTTCCTTTTTGGAATATTTTGCTTATTAATACTTCAATAACCAATAGATGGAGAAAGGGAAAAGATAAACACTCTTATTTTAATCCATGTCTGTTATTATCCCTTTGGGATCTCTTGTGGTACATTTAATTCTAAAAGTTTCTTTCTGAGGTACAGTATTATTGTTCTGGACCACCTAGGGAATTATAAATTAATTTTAGTACTAAACAGTACTGTTATAGCAGAGCTATTACTAGATTACTAATAAAGATTTTTGCAGTATTTGTTTAGCAAAGGAATTTGCCTAGAAATTAAACTATTGAAATGCAATCTCATTTTAGAGGGTTTTTTGGTGTTTTCCTTTTGCCTTTTTAAAAAACCCTTTTAAAGTTATTGACACATTTTCCTACCATACAGAACGTAATTTACTACTTTAGTCTTTTTCCAACAATTTTTTTTTAAATTGCATATAATGTGAAATACTCCTAGGGTGAGTGTATGGGTACATGAACAATAGGTATTAGTGTTTGGTTATTGTTTCCTGGCCAGGTGGGGGAGGGGGGCGGTCAGGCTTGTAGACTGTTTCGATCAAATTTTATTGAAAACTAGCCACCCCCATTTAATTTACATACTGTCCTGGGCCACTTTCAGCAGCTGGATGAGGTGGCTAAGTATAAAATGTACTTAGTGAATTTTTAATAAAATGTAAAGGAAAACAATATAGAAATTAAAAGCATGAACCCTGTAGTTCAACAGATGCTTTCAGCCTTCTGTCTTACACGGGGTCTGCATAACTGTTAGCCTCTTAGTAATCACTTCCTTATCCGTGAAGTGGGTTTTTATGAAATTTTAGGGAGGAGAAGCCTATTGCACATAACCCGGCACATAATATTCAACAAATGTTAACTGTTCTTATGTGTTAGAGAAGTTTGTATTCATGTGAATAGCAGCATTGGTCACTTCTCTCTTTGTAAACTGTTGTCTGATTTCCAAACAGAAAGATATTACATGGAAGCAAATCAATGGACTCTGGAATATCCTTGGAAGAGAGATACAAAATGGATTATCCTGAAAGGGGTGTATGTATAATAATTAATAATAAGAACTTCCACAAAAATACTGGTATGTATCATGATAGTTTTTAAGCCTTTACAAGTATTTGTACCATTTACATTTGCTATAGTATAAAAAAGCAGAATTCATGTTATTAATTAATAAACTAATGACATAGAATAGCCATGAAGTAAAAACAGAGCCAGGATCCTACGAGTCCTTCAATTCAACATGAACTCTTAAATCTTTGTATGATCAAAATCTCTCCCTCTCCTTTCTGTAGGTTGACCTCTCCTGCCCTGACTTCTCTCTCTTTTTTTTTTTTTTTTTCTTTTTGGCTGTGCTGTGTCTTCATTGCTGCGTTAGGGCTTTCTCTAATTGCAACTCGCAGGGGCTACTCTCCAGTTGTAGAGCATGCGGGCTTCAGTAGTTATGGCCCACAGGGCTTAGCTGCCCCGTGACATGTGGGATCTTTCCAACCAGGGGTTGAACGCTCGTGCAGATTCTTAGCCACTAGACCACTGGGGGGTGCGTGAAGGAAATGGCAACCCACTCCAGTATTCTAGCCTAGAGAATTCCTTGGACAGAGGAGCCTGGAGGGCTGCTGTTCATAGGGTCGCATAGAGTCAGACATGACTGAAGCGACTTAGCATGCATGCATGCATTAGAGAAGGAAATGGCAACCCACTCCAGTATTCTAGCCTAGAGAATTCCGTGGACAGAGGAGCCTGGAGGGCTGCTGTCTATAGGGTCACACAGAGTTGGACACGACTGAAGCGACTTAGCATGCATGCATGCATTGGAGAAGGAGATGGCAACCCACTCCAGTATTCTTGCCTAGAGAATTCCGTGGACAGAGGAGCCTGGAGGGCTGCTGTCCATAGGGTCGCACAGAGTCGGACATGACTGAAGCGACTTAGCATGCATGCATGCATGCATTAGAGAAGGAAATGGCAACCCACTCCAGGATTCTTGCCTGGAGAATCCCAGGGACGGGGGAGCCTGGTGGGCTGCCGGCTATGGGGTCGCACAGAGTCGGACACAACTGCAGCGACCTAGCAGTAGCAATAGCAGACCGCCAGGGGAGTCCCAGGCCTGACTTCTGCGGAACCCTCACTTCTTTATCTTCCTGCTCCCTCTTTCATGTTAACGGAAGGATCTCACCAAATAGTAAGGAGAAGTATTTTTCCTTTCCAGGAACTGCGTGAGGCACCTCACAGAAATCTTCTTTAATTCTCCTAGCAACCCTGAAAAGTAACCGCCATTAGTTACCGAAAGGTGAAGAGTCCTTGCACAGAGCCCCACAGATGATTTAGTGGCTGGACCTCTCGGCCTTGGCGCGCCCGACCTCCAGCCGGAGCTGGGAATCCACCCCTGCACCCCTTCACCTCGTGGGCCTTCATGTGTTCTCTTGGCTTTATCTTCTTCCCCTGGAAAGAAGACAGACTCCCCACCTTAAAGAGACCTTATTTTTTATAAGCCTGCTGCCCCTTAAGCTTTGATCTGATTTTTGTCTCCTTCCCTAAGTCTTGAAAACGCCGTGTTCTAAACTTGGCCTCATATTTCCACTATCTTGACCGCTCTATAGAAATTGCTCTTAGGGTCACAATAGCCTGATCCCCAGATTCACGTCTCCATCCCTGTGCATGTCTGGCTTGAATCTAATCGTATATTTCAGAGGTTTTTCCTTTTTTTTTTTTAAGAGTATATGAAAAATAAAATCCCTCATGATCCTAAAAATGCTAATTAACATCCTACCGTATTACTTGTAAGTTTTCCTTAACAGTTCCTTTCAAAAATTAAATTTACCCATAACATGTAAGCAGTATTCCTGCATATTCCATGTAATGTCATGTAAGCATTTTTGTGTTGTTGTATAATTTTCATCTCTGCTATTGTAATGATTATATAATATCCCATTCCTGAAATATAGTGTTCACTTGACATGCATAATTTACCATATGCATCAACACTTTGGCTGTTCCTTCATTTTTTCACTTTTAAATTGGTACCATGATTAACTGAATTGGCATATTAATCATATTAGAATTTTAATTAAATAAATTAGAATCTCCTGATTCACTTTAGGAGGCTATCTATCATAATGCTGGTGAAAAGGGGAAGAAGTGAAATTACACTGGAAAAGTAAGCAGGATTGGGTGTTAGATTCATTATAAGGAATAAGGAAAGTGTAGTTGAAAATGAGTGTCTAAAACTGGCCCATTTATGTTGCTTTTGGCTCTAAGTTGAGAGACCACCTTCAACCTTAGGTACTCTGCCTCACGTTGCTAATTATAATGCCCTCTTCCCACAGAATTCTACATTGTTGAACTTATTGGGGTTTTGTTTTTTTCTTCCAGTTTTATTGAGATATAATTGACACACAGCATGCATAAATTTAAGGTGTGTGGCATGACTGGACTTCCATGCATCATGAAATGATGACCATATAAGCTCAGTGAACAGCCATCATCTCATATAGATATAAAATTAAAGAAATAGAAAAAAGTGGTTTTTTTGTGTGATAAGATCTTTTAGGATTTACTCTCTTAACAATTTTCATGTATAACATACAGCATTGTTAGTTATGTTTATCGTGTGGACATTACAGCCCAAGTTTCCCAGGCAGCTCAGTAGTAGTCAGTCCACCTGCCAATCAGGAGACATGGGTTTGATCCCTGTGTCAGAAAGATGCCCTGGAGAAGGAAATGGCAACCCACTGCAGTATTCTTGCCTGGAGAATCCCATGGACAAAGGAGCCTGGCCGGCCACAGTCCATGGGTTCACAACGCAACTAAACAACAACAGCCTGAGTACCTCCTTATCTTTAAAGGGGGTGGGCCATGCTCTACTCTCTCCCCAAACTACTTTGGCCCATAGTCTGACTTTACCTTTACAGTGAGCTCCTTTTCTGCTTTGAAATTTGAAGGTCGGGTTCTCAAAACCATCTCTGAGACAGCCTGGTGTTTTCTGTTCAAGTACTAAGCAGCTCACAAACCAGGGCCAGAATTTAATGGCTTTGTCACACGAGTGCGTGGTGTTCCCTGCCTTTTCCAATGTCAAAGCCTTGATGAACTTACTTCTAATTTTGTAAAAATAATATATTGCGCTAAGTTTCAGAAATTACAGATTAGCAAAAGAAAACAATTTAAATCATTCATAATCACACCACTCAGAGACAATCAACAATAATTTGGAGCTGGATACATCTAGTTTTTTTTTTATTCGTATGTGTTAAGTTTACTCAATTCTGGGTGCCTTCCCCCTGCTATGCCTAACACTTTAGATTTTTAAATCTGAGGGCATTGTTCAGTCTGTCCATACATGTGGAAGGCGCTCTAAAGGGGTGAGGAAAGCCCAGGACTAGGAGGTACCGGCCACACAGCAGCTACAGTGCCTTGTTCGAGTTCTCCTGGGCTCTTCTCTGCTGTGGGTCCCGCATCTCTGCAAATGAAGCCGGTCATGATCATGGTTTCATGGTGGTCGGAAGGCTTAGAGGCTTTTGAACAGTGGTAATATGGCCTAGTGGTTTGTTAGGGTTTTTTTTGTTTCCCCTGAAAAGATATGATGAAACTACAGATTTATCTTAGAATTGTTGAAAACTTAAGAATCAAAGAAAGAAATAGTTCCTCTGAGTGTGTGAGCTATGTGTTGATATATATGTCTATGTATGGTGATGTGTCTGTGTTTGTGTATGTTTATGTGTGTGTGTATAATTTTTTCTTAAAAGTAGGGTCCTTTTATTTTCTACTCTTTTTTTTTTATAACAGTGACCATTTTCCTATGGCAAAATTTTGTCTATAAAATTTCAGTGGCAACATAGTATCCTATATTATAATCGAATTGTAATTTATTGAACCAAACCTCTCTTTTTAAGCATTTAAGTCATTTGTTTTTCACTATCTAAGCAGCTGTGAAAAACATCTTTGTGACTGTAACACAGATAACAGATTATATAGTGAAGTGTCTTGTATGCGAAGAAATAAAAGAAACTTTGTGTCACCTCTGTCAGAATATTGAATTTGCTTAGCATTTGAAAGGAAGAGTTTCTTGTGGATTGTGTGGATTCCTGAATAGTTTATTTCAAAGCAGTTTATCTTTTTTTTTCATGCAATTAAAAGTAACTTTCTGTTCAAGGCATGGAATGTCGATCTGGTACAGACGTGGATGCAGCAAACATCATGGAAACCTTCATGAACTTGAAATATGAAGTCAGGATTAAAAATGACCTTACATGTAAAGAAATGTTGGAATTAATGAGCAACGGTAAGAAATAATGAAAAGAATAACCTTCATTGTCCAATGTATATACAGTCTAGCTCTAACCTATATGAAAGTAAAGCATGAGAATTGTGAAACTAAACTGTACACAGTCCTACTCTATACATTTTATGTAAGTAAAACAAGTTATTCATACTAACTCCCTAGAGTAGTCTGAGGTGTGTTGCTCTGCCCCAAGCTGGTTTACACAATCTCTTAGTTCGGTTTTCAAATTTCTTCATCTTACGGTATATATGAAATTTCATACAGTATATATGAAATTGTTGAATAAAATTGCATTGGTTTTTTTGTCTGTAAATATCTTTCCAGTTTCTAAAGAAGACCATAGCAGAAGGAACAGTTTTATTTGCGTACTTCTAAGCCATGGTGAAGAAGCTGGGTTTACACAATCTCTTAGTTTGGTTCTCAAATTTCTTCATCTTACAGTATATATGAAATTGTTGAATAAAGTTGCATTGGTTTTTTTGTCTGTAAATGTTTTTCCAGTTTCTAAAGAAGACCATAGCAGAAGGAGCAGTTTTATTTGCGTACTTCTAAGCCATGGTGAAGAAGGAATCATTTTTGGAACAAACGGACCCGTCAGTCTGAAAAAATTAGCAAGTTTCTTCAGAGGGGACTATTGCAGAAGTCTGACTGGAAAGCCCAAACTTTTCATTATTCAGGTAATAGATAACTGAGTGATTTGGTTATTGAGGCTTCATTAGGGATTAATCCATTGTGGATTATCCAAAGGATTTTTAAAATTTTTTTTCCTTGAAGTTACTAAACTATTGCTGCTTTTTTATTTATTTAAACCACCACTTAGGAGACATGACACAAACTTTAATTTTTAGACTTCTAGCAAAATGATTCTGAATAATTAGCATCAGTTTTTACAGAACCTTTGCATTTCTTAGGAGTAAGTTACACATTTATGCATGTACACACATTTTTTTTTTCCCAATAAATGTTTCTTTTCTTTTTTTCTGATTTTTAAATAGGTGTTTATTTTCTAACCTCCAGGCCTGCCGAGGCACAGAGCTAGACTGCGGCATCGAGACAGACAGTGGTGCTGAGGATGACATGGCCTGCCAGAAAATCCCGGTTGAGGCAGACTTCTTGTACGCATATTCTACAGCACCTGGTAAGAAACGTACAAATACTGAAATATGTAGATTTCAAACAATGAAGAGTGTGTTCCAAAGGCTGTAGGGATTTTGGTATCCGTAAAAAGCCACTGTGTCTGATTTTAGGATACCCTAACCACAGAGAAGTCTCCAAAAGTTGTCTTTAGCCCAGTTTGACTAGAAAGTGCACCCGTGTAAGAAAGCAGCCTTACACAGTGTCATTCATGAACTTGATGACACGTGGAAACCATATGATAATTCAGGCCAAGTCAGAGCTCCGCCCGCTTCCTGAAACAGGAGAGAGGTGTGTTTTCCAGGAATTCTTTGAGAGGTAGGAAACTGAAAGTATAAACATGAATAGCATATGAGTGGGTAGAAGTGGAATGAGAGAAGAGAAGGTTAGAAATGATTTATGACTAGGTTATCAACCTCCGCTTTGTCTATGGTTGTATTACACGTTATGCATGTGTGCACTTGTCATCATAAAAATTAACATATATTGATCATGTACTTGTTTACTCGTACAACTAACTCAGGGTGTGTTTGGAAATACAGGGCCAACGTATTTTTTAAACAGTGTTACATTTTTAAATATAGTCGATGTGATTTATTTTAACCTCCAGGCATCTTTCCAGTTCAGATTAAAAGCAATGGATCCAGGGACTTCTCGGTAGTCCAGTGATTAAGACTTGGTGCTTTTACTACTGTGGGCCCCGGTTCCATTCCCCAGTCCAGGAATTAGGTCCCCCAAGCCACTCAGCGTGGCCAAAAACACAGCAATGAATCCACTAGTTTATCTGGGAAAAGAACAATAACTACAGTCTTTCCCCTTTTTGGACTTCTGAATATGCTATACTGTGTCTGTTATACACCATTCTGATGCCCTGTGGACAAATTAAAGACCCTCAAATATGTGTGCATACATAAGCAGGTTGTTTCTTGGATAAGCCAATCATCTCACTGCAACACCATGCTACTTATAATGATCCTTTTTTATTTCTTTGCTTTTGCATTTTCTGCCTATAAACCAGTTCTTCCCTTTTGGAAGGGAAGCCCAGGAAGTAGAATTCTCACTCAGTGGTGCAGTTAGCCTGCAATTGTTTTCCTTGTCAAAAGCAGAGCTATATAGACAACACCTACTTGGTTTTTGTTTTGTTTTCCCCTGGAACCAAAGTTATGGTATATTTTTCTTTTTATGGCTAATAATACCTATGCATGTTTATGTTGTTTTTACCTTCATGAATATGTCACAATTGATTAAATCAGCTGACATCAACTATCTGTTATATTTTGCCCTATAGGTTACTTTTCCTGGCGAAACTCAAAGTATGGATCCTGGTTCATCCAGGCTCTTTGTGAGATGCTGAAAAAGTACGCTCGCGAGCGCGAGCTCCTGCACATTCTTACTCGGGTTAATCGAAAGGTAGCGATAGAATATGAGTCCTTCTCCACCGATTCTACTTTTCATGCCAAGAAACAGATTCCTTGTATTGTGTCTATGCTCACAAAAGATCTGTATTTCTAATCACTAAAGACACAGATGATTTTTGTTTTTAATTTGTATGCCAGGTGAGCAAACGGTGTAACTGGTACTATATTTTCCTCTCACTTCTAAATCTAACCTAATGACCCAGGTGATAACTTTGAAACATGCTGACTTCCTAGCAATAAACCTACTGTGCAGCTACCTCAAACACAATTGGGTAGTTGAGACTGAGTTTAATGAAGATGAAATAAAAATGGATCGTGGAAATCATTATGAGAAGAAAATGACTGTAAATTAGCACTTCTCTTGATTAGCAAGGTTTGGTGCCGATGCTATGCTACACATTTTCAAGCAATGATGGAAAAAGTTAAACACTGCAGTAGTGTATTTCAGTGATGTGGGTATGCCACTGTATCAGAGAACATGTGATGGTTTTTGTCAAACAACAGCAATGATGATATGGAACGATGTATACTAGAACTTGGTGGTACATATGTGTCGTCTAAGCCTTGAAGACCTTGATCTTAAGACAATGGTATTTTTACATCACCTATTTGAGCTCATGGTTTTGTGATGTTTATGCTGAGCATGTCTTTGTTGTTTAAAAAAAAATCTTGTTTTTAGCATTGAAAAAGAACTAAATGTTTTACTTGGGAAGGTATGAGAAAACTAAGTTGACCCTTGAGGGTAAATGCAGGAATCATAAAGGGAGACAGATTGAGGACTATATAAGGTGCTCAAATGCAACTCTTCGACCAGCTGCTGGGCCTCACATACCTGCAGAATATCTAAAGTCTCTTCTGTCAAAACCTCAGACTTCGATCACACTGGTAAGAGCGTGAGTTGAAGAAATTCTATAGGGACTTAAGTACTAAAACACAACTTAAAGAATAAACAGTGAGGTATAAGGAAGAAAGAGTCAGCCAGTCAGCTGGGCACTCCATAATTGGAAGATGGCTTGAGCCTGACCAGGGACACTGCGCAGCCTCTGTGTGATGGGGTCAGAGCCATAGATTACAGCTTCAGGGAAAAGAATGCGGGCTAGATTCTTCACAGCTGCGGGTGTGTGTGGAAGCTCCAAGAAAGTGAATCAGATTAAACTTCTGAACTGGAAATTTTCCAAAGATGGTAAGAGTCATCGTAAAAATCCTAGCCCTATAATTTTTATTTCAAATGATGACTTTTAATTGGATGTTAAAGCGAATTCTTATCTGCCTTTCTGCAGATAGCCCATTTTATAAAATAGACTTGACATCACTACCTCTGAATATCAATCCACTTCTTACTTGATGCTGACGGGGAGAAGATCTGCAGTTTTCAGCTTATCAGGAATTGTGTAAATTAATGCTTAAGTACCTGAGTATGGTTTACAAGAGGCTTTGAGTGTTTGGGGAAAACGCTAAGATTTCTCTTTCCCCTTCATGGTTAACAAGGTCTCAGTCACCTTTGCTGTGTGTGGGCATGGATGTGCCCAAGTGTGCACCTGGCCATTGAACTTTGTCCAGGAACTACAATACTCCTGAAGAGCAAGTCCTGAATTCATTCCAGAACGTCCTTTTCTGCCATCCCTGAATGTCAGCCCGTAAAAGCAATTTCATTAGCATTCCCTCATTTTCCAGCATAAGCAGTGAATGTGGCCTGATGGTCTGGACCCTCATCCATCCTTTGCAGAAGATGGGAAAAAAAATCATAGCACTCTTGGCAGTAAAATTTCTGAGCATGTTAACTTTTATTCTGTTGATGTTTACAATCAAGGGAGAATGGTACAGTTGTGATTGTATACTGTTCTCTGAAATGAAAGGACCAGGGCACCCAGGACTTTAGCAGTCATCCAGTCTATTCTCCTTTGGCGCCCAGGGAAACTGAAGGCCCGAGATGGGACGCAGACCAGGGAGGTTCTGAGCCTCCTTGCTCAGAACCTTCTGCGTCCCTAACCCACTGGTTTTCAGTCTGACGTTTCCCATGAGCCTTCTTGTGCTAAACAAAGGCACTCACATTTATAAATGAAAGTTCTTTGTTTTGATTGTGTCTGTAACTTTTTCTGAGTAAATGAAGCATGCTGTGGGATCGGAAGATATGTTCCTATGTGACAATTTTTTAAAAAGTGTGTTATTATGCATTTCTATTTCCAAATACAAATTTTAATTTAAAATGACCAATGTGTTCAAGTTTCTGTTATTGTTTCTGATGTGCTGCTAATTGAAGTTAAAATATTTTTAACCAAGAGCTTGATTTGGGAGGACCAATGACAATGCAACAGGACTGTTTAATCAAACACTTTGAGATGGTGGTAACTTACCAAATAGGGTAAGGAGCCTTCCTGTTCCCTCTAGGCCCCTCTCAGAAGGCCCTGTTTTCTAAAATTACATGATGCCAGGAAGGATACTAAGTTCTTTCTCACAAACCACAGCCCCTAAATATGGCCATATTTTTGTTTGTTTCCTTGCTTTGAAGAATGGGGAGTAGCAGAGTATAAAGGCTATCGCTGAAAGGAATCATTTTCCACCCATAAATTGTTAACAGGGCTAATGGGGGAGGAGGGTATAGAATAAACCATTGATATTCCCCGATGGTCAGCTCTGGGAGAGGTGTTATGAGAGGGGAAGAATTTCCCTTTTTAGTTTACATCCTTAACAAAGGAATATAAGTGCAAACATGAGTGGTTTGCATTTCTTCTAATATTTCTGTAGTAAAGGTACATTACTTTTAAGTCAGAAAACTAAAATTCTCCTAATTGGGAATTAAGGGATTCCTGTTTCCAAGGAGTGGAGGGCAGCAGGAATAACTCCTTTAAGGCTGTTGCAGGAACTTCCTTGGTGGTCCAGTGGCTAAGACCGTGCTAGGAGTGCAGAAGACGGAGGTTCAATCCCTGGTTGGAGAACTAGGTCCTGTGTGCTACAGCTGAGACCTGGGCACAGACACATAAATTACTTTTTTTAAGAAAATCTCTTTTAAAGCTGTAGTTTTGTAGTCCATTGACAGTTGAGCCCATTCTTTGTTGTTGTTTAGTCACTAAGTCACGTCCAACTGTTTTGCAACCCCATGGGCGATGGCCCTCCAGGCTCCTCGGTCCATGGGATTTCCTAGGCAAGAATACTGGAGTGCATCGCCATTTCCTTCTCTAGAGAATCTTCCCCACCGATCCAGGGATCAAACCCACATCTACTGAATTGGCAGGCTGAAGCTTTACCACTGAGCCACTGGGAAGCCCTGAGCCCATTCTAATCTCTGCTCAATAAAAAAGACTAAAAAGGACCAAGAACCAGATAGAAAAATGAACCAAGGGCCGTGAACAGACAGTTCACAGAAAAAGACCAAATATCCTTTACACCTCAGAGGAAGAGATTAATCATCTTAATAAGAGAAATGCAAATTAAACTAAGGTATCATCCGTCGCCTACGAGACTGACAAAAATCCTCAAGGTTGATAACACTATGTTGACTGAGCTGTGGGGAGATGTATTCTCCCACCGGTAAGAGTGCAAAATGTGTGGGGGAGAATCCAGCAGTAGCTCTCCAATCATTTACTCGAAGTAGCAAGCGCAGGTCTTGAAAATCAAACTAACCTGTCCGCGTATAAAAGTATATACACAATTCACCGCAGCATTGTTTTAACAGTACAAAATGGCAGCAACCCAACTGTAAAAAAGATATATCCACACAGTGGAACACAATTTGCTGTAAAACAGAATGAGGAGAATCCTCTTAAATGGATAGGCAGGGATCAACATGTATGAGGAGGTGGGAAAGAATGAAACACAGAACATATAGACAGTAGGATGTAGTTTGTATAAAAAAGGAATAGGGGTGGGAGGGTATAAGAATATGCATAAAGTGAGGAATGGATAAAGAAGATGTATGTATGTACACACACACACACACACACACACAATGGAATATTACCCGGCCATTAAAAAGAGTGAAAATGCCATTTGCAGCAATATGGATGGACCTAGAGATTATCATGCTGAGTGAAATAAGGGAAACAGAAATAGTGAATGACATCCCGAATATGCGGAATCTAAAATGATACAAACGAACATATTTACAAATAAAAACAGACTTAGAGAACCAACTTACAGTCGCCTGAAGGGGAGGGTGGGGGGAAGAGAGAGGTAGTTTCGGGTAGACACGTACACACCGCTGTACTTAAAATGGATAACCAACAAGGACCTACTGTATAGCACAGGGAATCTGCTCTGTTATGTGGCTGCCTGGATGGAAGGGGATTTTGGAGGAGAATATGGATACATGTATATGAATGGCTGAGTTCCTTTGCTGTCCACTTGAAACTATTGCAACATTTTTAATTGGTCATACTCCAATATAAAATTTTAAAAGTTCTTTAAAAGTCTATGCATAAAGTAGCACCGGAAGGATAAAGGAAACTAATACAAATGAAAATGGTGGATGGGGGCAGGGGCGGAAGTGAGGTTTCTCATGTGTTTTTCTATATCATTTTGACATTTTTATTGTTCAGTCTTTAAGTCATGTCTGACTCTGCTACCCCATGGACTGCAGCACGCCAGGCTTCCCTCTCCTTCACTATCTCCCAGAGTTTGCCCAAACTCATGTCCATTGAGTCAGTGATGCCATCCAACCATCTCATCCTCTGTCACCCCCTTCTCCTGTCTTCAATTTTCTCAGCATCAGAGCCTTTTCCATTGAATCAGCTCTTCACATCAGGTGGCCAAAAATATTGGACTTTCAGCTTCAGCATCAATCTTTCCAATGAATACTCAAGGTTGATTTCCTTTAGGATTGACTGACTTGATCTCCTTGCTGTCCAAGGGACTCTCAAGAGTCTAGTCCAGCATCACAGTTCAAAAGTATCAATTCTTACAGTTTTGAACATGTCAATATAGTTCCTGGCTTCAAAAAATGGAAATAAACCAAGAAGAGGTGGGAATGACACAAAACTATTTCAGGAATGAGAATGTGAATCAGTGCGGGGGGTAGGGGCGGAGAGGGCATCATAGCTGTGCAATAGCCATGTTCCAGGATTTTGTACAACTTGTTTATTTTCTTCTTTGACTCAGCGTCTGTACATGTGCATTGAGAAGTCATAACACACTTAATATTAGAATTGAGCCTAAAGTCTCAGCCTCGGTTTTTTATAGCTCCAAGAGGAATCTAGACAATTCCTGTGTATTTTTTAACTTACTCTCTAGGTCTTCCATCCTTACCCTTTGCAATATGATTATAATAAACTATCACATGATGAGGCAGACCAACAAATATCTACCAAAGTATTTTTGTGCCCAGAACATCTACCATCTGCCACATTGTTAATGAAAAGAACTGAGAAACTGATACGTTTAGAGATGTTCAGAAAAAGCAAGCACCTCCCTCCCCAGAATATGTTTTTCCAAATTTAAAGTTGGTACAAAAGCTTTAAGTAGCACGTTTGAGGTAAAGAGTCCAGTGTCTGATCTACCTCTTATGTTTTGGTTTTAAGTGAGTTAAATGTCAGCTTGGGGACCTAAACACCCTCATATACAGTTCCCCAAGAGGGAAGACCATTTCGCCAAAGTATTGAAAGCCGATTCACTGATTTTACTGAAATATTTCCAAACACTCATTTTTTTTTAAAGTTAATGTGACTGTTGTTAGGTCTTAGTTGCCCTGTGGCATGTGGGATCTTTGTTCCTCAGTGGGATCTTAGTTCCCTGACCAGGAATCGAAATCCCCACACTGGGAAGCAGATTCTTAACCACTGGACCACCAGGGAAGTCCCCAGACTCTTCTGCCTGGCAGGTTTAAGGAGCATTGAGGAGCCCGTTGTGGATGGGGAGAATAAGCAGAAGAACAGATGAGGTTGGCGCGGGGAGGTGGCGCAGTACATGACCTTGAGGATGCTATTTCTCAGATCCCACCTAGGGAGAAAGAGTACATGTGCAAAGGGAAGAGACTCCAGCATCCAGGGACCTAGGAAAGGACACTGAAAAGGACTGCCGGAGCTCAAGGTGGGAAAACAGGGGAGTAGAGGGTGAGAAGGCCAGGCGAAGAAGCTGCTTGGCAGTGGCCAGCTGGGACACACTAGTGAAAATGGCGAGAAAAGGAGCATTTGAAATACGCATTGGATTTGTGACAGGGTTATAAGTGGTCCTGACAAAGGGTGTGTGCGTGTTAGTTGCTCAGTCGTGTCTGACTCTGTGACTCCAAGGATTATAGCCTGCCAGGCTCTTCTGTCCATGGAATTCTCCAGGCAAGAATACTGGAGTGGGTTGCCATTTTCTTCTCCAGGGGATCTTCCTGATCCAGGGATCAAACCCGGGTGTCCAGCGTTGCAGGCAGATTCTTTACCATCTGAGCCACTAGGGAAGCCCCGACAAAGGGGAGTCTGTGCAAATATTGAGGCAGAACCCAGCTTAGAGAGGAATGACAGGGAAGTGCCAAGTGAGGAAATGGAAATTAGAAGTATAGAAAACTTGAGAAATTGGCTTTGCAAGAAGGGCAGGGTGGGGAATAGGAAGTGAGTTGAAATGTGTGCAAGAGACTGAACATGTTTAAATGCTGATGGCAAGAATCAAGTCAGGATAAAGATTGAAAATACTGGAGGGAGAAGTAACTGACAGTGTAGGATTCCTAAGAAATGAGAGAGGGTTAAATCAACAATTTAAATTAACATAATTGTGGGGATGCAGAGAAGAAGCCTTTAATTTTTTTTTAACAGGAGGAAATATGAAAAGCTGGGTGTGAATAAAGCTAGGCTTGTAAGTTTTGTGGCAGGAAGTTCTCTTATATTTTTTAAGAAGTAGAAGCAAGGACTCTGCCCAAAGTTAGCTGTTCAAAGGGTTAGAAGAATAAGGAAGGTTTGAAACCATCATTGTCAAGAGCTGGAGAATGGATAAACCAGAGAAGTTTAGTGAGATTTCTGGGCAGCATTTAGGGCCCAGTTGAAATCACAGTGGTACCAACTTGCCCCATTGTGGGGTTTTATCTGGGAACATTCGGCTGCTTTGGTATTGGCATTAGTTGGCTTCATCCAACTTTGGGAATTGGCCCAAAATTTTTAAAAAAGAGGAGTGGGACTTCCCTGGTGGTTAAGACTCCAAGGTTCAACTGCAAGGGGCATGGGTTTGATCCCTACTCAGGGAACAAAGATCCCATGTGCCATGTGGCCTGGCGAAAAAAGAGAAGTCACAGATTTCAAAGACTGCAAGATGAGTTACTCAGCTGACGGACCATGGAAGTTGGGCTGGATAGACAGGACAGTGAACACAGGAAGGGGATAGTTTTAGGGAGTAAGCCAAGTGGTCCATGGCCTGGTGGTCTTGATGAATTTGAAGAACCCTCATCATACAATAGTGAAAAAAAATAAGACTAAAGGATGGCTAATAGGGCTTCCCTGGTGGTCCAGTGGAATCCATCTTGCAATGCGGGGTACATGTGTTCGATCCCTGGTCCGGGAAGATCCCCCGTGCTGCGAACCAGCTAAGCCTGTGCTCCACGACTGCTGAGCCTGCATGCAGCAACTGCTGACACCTGACTCCTAGAGCCTGCGCTCCTCGACAAGAGAAGCCACCACAATGAGAGGCCGGGGTACTGCAACTAGAGAGTAGCCCAGCTTGCCGCAACTCGAGAAAGCCCATGCACATCAACAAAGACCTAGCGCAACCAAAACGAATCATTTTTAAAAAGAAAGAAGCCAAATGCTACCTTCAACAGTTGTTGTATTTTTTTTTAAGATATGCAACAAGCAACAAAGGTTTACTGTATAGCGCAGGGAACTACAGTCAATATCTTGTTATAACCTATAATGGAAAATAATCTGAAAAATAATGTACGTACAAATGTGTAACCGAATTACCTTGCTGCACCCCTGAAACATTGTAAGTCAACTATACTTCAATAAAATATAGATATATTAGGAAAAAGAAAGGACTGCTGATGGTAGTCAGAGTATGGATGGGAGGTGAGGCAAATTTGATCATGGCAAAGGTGTGACTGGTTGAGTTGAACAGTGAAGTAGAATGAAGGACCATTTTGGAAATGAGGTTGTGGATCTAAGGGCTGAGAATGTTGGATGTGCCCTCCTCCCTACGGGCAATGATGTGTTGAAACGAGACTCCATGTGTGTGTGTGTGTGTGTGTGAGTCGATCAGTCGTGTCCAACTTTTTGCCGACCCCGTGGACTGTAGCCCACCAGGCTCCTCTGTCCATGGGATTCCCCAGGCAAGAATACTGAAATGAGTTGCTATTTCCTTCTCCAGGGGATCTTCCCAACCCAGGGATTGAACCCATGTCTCCTGTACTGCAGGCGGATTCTTTGCCATCTTTCCCACCAGGGAAGCCCATTCCATGTGTAGGAGTACAGTAATTAGATAATGTGGTAAAATGTAGTTGTGTTTACAAAACCTTTCATTTTAGGGAATTTTTTAAACACCCATCTTTTGTTTTTGTCAAATAACACTTTTAGAACGACCACCTGTTATCAACATTGTTCATAAGAGAACATTTTAACTCCCATTTCCTACTCGACCCCCAAAATAAGAAGGGATATACTGTCACATTTTTCAAGGTGCCTGCTTATTTTTACAGCTTAGAAAAATAGCTGAAAATTCTGCTCAAAACCTTAAAATACATATTTCTGCTTCCAATTTTTAATCGGAACATAATATTGTCAAAAGTACCAGGCAGAAATAGTAGTTCCCTCTTTCTAGACAATGCTGCTGGGTCTCTGTGTTGAACATTTCCCTCCAGAGCTCCTGTTGCTGATGCAAATTCAGAGGGAAGAGACTGAGCAATCAAATTTGCAAGTGGTGTCTGTTGAGAGTTTCAATTATTTGTAAACCTGTGAGAACGTGGTGGATTCCTGGGGCAGGGGGGTGAGTGATAGAGGCAATCTGAGTACCAAAATCTTCTGCATCTACACCCCACCCTGTCCTCTCCATCTCCAACCCTTCATGGCTGTCTGTCCCAGCTGCCAGTTGGGGCCTCTCAGTGAAAAGCAAACCAGATTTGTCTGGCTTGTGTGTATCAACTCTAGGTCTGATTTATCATCATCTGTTGACCCAACCCAGGCTGATACAAAATTAAATGATTTAAATATTAAGCCTGTCCACGGAGGACAGATTCCATCTGTGTATTTTAGTTTCAGTACTTTATCCCTATTGATCAATTTGGTACCTTCTAAACAATTTTTTTTTCCCAAAAATTTTCATGTGAGAGATTTAATATGAATCTTCTGGGTATATCTCTCTGATGTTCAAAGCAATCACATGTTCTTTATATTTCATTTGAATTTCTCATACAAGTACAAAACCATACAAAATCAGAAGGGGATTTATCCCTGTTCTCTCCCATTCTCTCACATGCCCTCAAGCATAGAGCAGAATTAAAAGACTGAAATAGTTTAACCAAAAGAATGCTTTGGCTGATCCAAGGAGAACATGAAAAAGATAAGCTAGGGACTTCCCTGGCTGACCAGTGGTTAAGACTGGTCATGCAGTCTTATGTTAATGCAAGGAGCACCGGTTTGATCTCTGGTCAGCTGAGATCCCACATGCCATGCTGTGGGGCCAAAAATAGATGAAAATAAGTAAATAATTTTTTAAAAAGCTAGACTTAGGGCTGCTGTAATACAGTCACATCCTTAAAGTTAACTGCTAAAAATGTTACAAATTCTCTTTACAAATTTCTTCTCAAAAGTCATCAAGTCACTGACGGCAGTTTACTGTGAAAGTTTATCTATGAGCTTTAAGGGCGTCTACTCTGTATTCAACCCTCATTGTAAAAGTCCCTTCAAACCACTGCATTGCTATCAGCTTGCTTAGCTGGAGAGGAGCATAATTTCGAATCACATCAAGTAAATTCTGGGAAATACTGAGTTGACATCTGCACTGTCTTTGAAGGTCCTATGGTTGTTGGGCAACTCATTTTTTCAGCGTGTGAAACTTACAGGTAAACCAAGACTAAGAAATGT
This sequence comes from Muntiacus reevesi, assembly GCF_963930625.1. NCBI lineage: Eukaryota > Metazoa > Chordata > Mammalia > Artiodactyla > Cervidae > Muntiacus > Muntiacus reevesi. Next base: position 56,796,958 of record NC_089258.1, on the reverse strand, counting down.
TTTTCACTAAATACAGTCACAGTTCATTTCAACTCAGAATTCCCCCATCCCCACTTCACCTCCCACGGGTGCACTTCCTCTGTTGGTTGGTTTCATACTGTTTGGGTTGCACTAGCTCTGGAATCCGCTTACTAGCTGTCTCTTCCCCAGTTTGAACTCCAGTTTCTCTTGCTCTAAAATGAGGTCAAAAATATATTCCTTCCAGTAGGAGTGACATGAGAACATTTAACAATGATGGAGACTTCCCTGGTGGTCCAGTGGCTGGGACTCAGCGCTCCCAATGCAGGGGCCCCGGGTTCAATCCCTGCTCGGGGATCCACATGCCGCAACTAACACATGATGCAGCCATATAAATAAATAAATAAAACTAAATATATTTTTAAAATCCAATGTATTTTTTTAAAAAGATAACAACGGAAAAGTTGTCTGACAGATTAAAGCTATAGAGCACCATGGCAGGTTACTCCGCATATCCATCATGTTGCTGTCATTGGAAATGTTAGTAGAACTACTTTCTTGACTTATCATTCCTTACAGCGCTCAAGTTTGTGTCCCTTCTATTCTCGGTAAGACTTATTTACCTTCCTGAGCTAAGGAGAAGGGAGTAGGGGGTCCGGAGCTTCAAAAGGGAGGAGGACAAATCACAGGCAGACGAGAAGGAAAAAAAATGTTTGGTAAACAAATGTTTGCCTTGCTTTGCAGATAAGTCTTTCTGATATAAAAGCTATCTTTGGGGGCTTCCCTGACGGCCCAGTGGTTATGAATCTGCTTGCCAATGCAGAGGACACAGGTTCGATGTTATGCCCGATGTCCGAATCCCCGAGCGGGAAGAAAAAAAGGCTTCTAAGACAATGCAACTCGCAAAAAAGGGAAGTTTATTACTGACTCGAGCCAGGGCCTTCTGCCTCACCCATCACAGTGGTGCAGGGTCAGAAAAAGCCCCGAGCCCAAGCTGTTAGCAAATTTATAAGATATGCATAAGCAATTAGTAGCTGGCTTAAGCGGATTGGTTACATGTTTGCAAAGCAATTCTATTGGTACAGACTTTCGCGGGCTTTTTCAAACCTGGGCATTCGCGGGCTTTTCAGTTTTCCCTTTGTCTCTTACTGGGCGCATATTGATTGGCTGGCTCCAGGTTACCTGATGCGGGTAGGGAATCTTACCATTTCGGGGGAAGCTAAAACTTAATCCAGGCTGCCTGTCATGGTATTAACCCTGGCAGCCTCACATTCCCCCCTGTCTTCTTGTTTCTGTGGAAGGCCCAATCATGGGTCATTTATCTGTGGGGGCAGTTGAATATTGAGATCTGAGTAACATTAGGTGGACAGACAGGCAGTGTGTTTTTCCTAACAACTTTCCCTTGAGAGAGACTTCATACTCAAGATGCTTTTTGGGAATTGGGGCGGAGGTCTCTTTCTTCTGTAACTTCTTCTTGCTGTGCCTGGGCGTAGGCCTGCCTGGCAGAGCAGAAGTCTCTCTATACCTGACCTAAGTTGGGGTGTCTTATATCTGAAACCAGCTTTTATTTTTGTAATAACAGCAACTTAGTTTGAAACTGTTGGCGCCTCTCAGAGATAAAATAGACAGTTGCCAAACAAGAGACCTAACAGGATGGTCATCACTGGTCTCCAGAAACAGGAGGCAACATTTGGGGTGATTTGCTGGTGGTCAAGCAACAGAGCTGTGTTCCAGGAATTTTGTGTTTAGTCTGAAGTTACCATATTTTACCTGGGTAGGGGCTCCAGTTCTGTAGAAGAACTCAAAAGACATTGTTATGCATGTTTTTTGAGTCAGAACCAGGACCCGTCTCAAGGCTGTACCACCATTTGATTGTTTTTTTTTTTTTTCTGTTTCTGTATTTTTTTTTTTTTTTTCCTGATTAGCAATTGTTTGAATCTATGCTTTAGAACTCAGGGAAGGTCAAGGAGGCTGAATAAAGCCTATATTTTATAGTACAGCAGGTCTGTACTCTAGAGTCACCAGCCCACAGAGTCTTGCTCAGCTTTAATTTAGGGAACAGGGTAACTATGACTGTGATAATCTCTTGTCAAAATGGGACATAGGATTGCCTCAACCTGGAGAAGAGACATTGAACTGGAAGTATTCCTGAGTTCCAAGTCTCAGATCTGAGCCTTGCATGATCAAAATCTCAATCCCCTGGTCTGCCATTTTGTTGTAACATACCCAGTTAGTAGTAGCTAGAGGAGGGATAACTGGAGTTTTAATAGACAAAATAAACCTCTTTTTTAGAAGAATAGGCCTGAAACCCAGTCTGGACCCGGCACTTCAGGGAGACCTGTAGCCAGGTGGCCAGTTGCCCAGCCTTATAAGAAGTAAGGTAGAAGTTACTAGCTTCCAGCAGACATTGTTTTGAGAATGGTGGCATCCAAGCCCGACACGACTCAGAAAACTCAAGTGTCCAGCAATACAATGTCTAATCTGAAACTACACCCATAGTAACACCTGGTTATTTCTCAGGATGTCTGAACCATAGCTGAGTACTCTATTTTGACTTTTAATTGTAAAATTTTCTTTAATAGCCAAAGCAGATGGCACCATTAATGATGTCAGTGTTTCTCTAAGTATGAGAAGATGCAAGAATTGGGACTCACAAAATCTCCTGAAAAGATCTAACTATCTGAAGGCCTGTTCTGCCAGTTTTTTTTCTAGAGCACGGAGTGCCTCATTCTTGATCTTCACCCTGAACTCCCTTCAGGGCCGTTAAAAGTCAGCAGCTGCAGTGGCCATGATCCAATCTCTGTAGATGTAGATGGCAAGTGTCACTCTTCAGTTGGCAGAGCCCCTTTTTGTTCATAAACTTGACCATGATTTTGAGGGGGGCATTTCAAGGCCATTTTATCCCACGGTGCTGAGAATGTCCATTCTCAGGTTTGGCAAAGATTTTGTTGACAGGCCACTCAACGTGCTGTTACTGGACTAGGCCATAAAACAGTATCCAAAATTCTCTGGACCACCTGTCTTACTAGCCTCTTGATCCAGGAAAACATTCCCTCTTGTTGCTTTTTCTCATATCTAGAGTTACACTGCCATCATCATTGATCTCATAGGGAACTATATATTATTTTATCAGAGACCTCAGTCATACATTTGGCACTGTAAGAAATAGCAATTTTGTAAAACAGGTGAAATACAAAGAACATAGCCAGCAGTACTAGTAAAGTCACAAGTAAGACTTAAGAGCTTTCATTAGATGTAGCCCAGTATATATCTCAGGTCGTCTGACTTAGTCTATTCTGTACGAATCTTTATCTTTCAGGGAAATTATACATTGGCACTACCATCTATAAGGCACATAGCTCAGTTTTTTACTGTTACTAGACTGATTATCTTTAGCATGATATAATTGTTTTTAACACAGAGGAGACTTTAAACCTCTTATAATTGTGGGAGACTTTTTTGTTGTTGTTGTTGAAACTTTTTTGTTGTTCTGATTGAGCTTGAGGAATAGAAAAAGGCTCAAATTTATGGCCAGAGTCAGAGTAGGCATTATTAATTGGCCCAGTGAGGGGATCTAAATTTTTTCAGGGCCAACCAGTTAGAGTCTTGTAGTGGAGAAATTTACCAAGGTAACCCAGAACTAGATACAGGTAATTGGCCACAAACCCAACAACTGGATTGATTTCTAAAACCAGCATAGAATCAGGCCTCTGCTAGAAAAGCATTTGATTTATATGCAAAGGTCTAACAAGTCAAGAAAACATTATAAATGATCATACAAAGCAGATCCAGCATCTTGGGCAAGCTGTCTACCTCTGATGTTGCTGTCTTCTCATCCTGATGTAGTTTCTTTTGTTTGAGCATCATTTTAAGGTGAGATCAGGTCAGCTGTCTTCTCTATAGACTAATCCAGTGTAGGAGCCTTTGAAAGTGGGAATTAATCTAAGAGTTAATTTCTCTTCAGTTTTATTGTGCATGAGCTAGTTAAGAGTACCTGATAAAAAGTCTTTCCATCCAGGTTGGAGACAGTCTCTTAAATTATGTCTTTTTCCAGTCCTGGTTGCAGGCCACGAGGCATCTGATCTTCATCCAAAGATAGATTACTGAGATAAGCTTTAGAAACAAACTTTTACATTAATATCACATAACAGCAAAGAACTATCTGAGAAATGAGTCTTACTACATGCAGACTTCTATCAACAAACTGGGATTTAACATTTATGTACCTGTTAGTGAGATAACCTTCTTAGCTCATTTGTTAAACTTACTGGAAACCTAAGAGACCAAATTATTTTTATAACTAGTTTGAGAGGAAGGTTTTTTTTTATTTCCGGAAAACACACGATTTAAACCTGTAATTTTTAGATAGAAACCATAAAAGTTATAAGCATATTTGCTGGTTCATTTAGTCCTTTGTTAACTTTTGTGAAGTCATCAGGTTTTTCATTAGAATACCAAGACGTATCAGAATGTTAAGAACTCCATATACTTTTTAGGATATCTGTATTATAAATTTTTTCATACATTATAACATGAGCAGATTTATTACTCATTTGATAATCTTTTTCATGTAATTTAACCAACTAAATAAACAGTTTAATATCCCTCTTTGGGGTGTTTCAGGGGCCCACTGAAACACCCCAAAGTTAGCTAGATGTCAAAGGAACTTCAAAAGAATTTAATTTAGGAAGTTTTATCGAAAAGATCAATTAAAAGCTTTAGAACATTTGGTCAGATTTAGTCAATGTTGATGGGTGTATCATTTAGCTTGTTGATATATCACAATGGGTATAAATACCAAGGCTCAAGGTCTAGTGAAAGTCAGCTCAGCCACTTGGACCTAATTGGTTCTAAGCAGTTTTCTTACAACCAGGTCATTTTTAACAAAATCCACTTATCTAACTAATTGTAATTTAATTTTAGAAAATCTTGATCATGCATAACTCTTTTTACTATTTTTTCATACTTTACTGAAAGCACACTTCTTGCTTTCTTTTAGCAATCAAGAGCTAACTTTTATTAGCATTTTATAGATTGGTGAGCATAAATACCAGTGATAATTTTTAAAACTCTTGCTTTTTTTAAAACATTTTAGGATGGCATGGAACATTATTCATTTATAGTCCCAAATCTCTTTCGTTTTTCTGTAAAAAGAAATTAGTGTTTAGTAGTAAATGTTTTAAAATCTTATTTCATTTGGAAATGACCTAATTATTTAGACACACACACATATAAACCTGGCAGTCCTCATCAGACACTCCCTTAAATACAAGAATGCAGTCTCTCAGAAAACCTTCTATAGAGACACAAAACTTCAGATGTCTTCAAAGATTTTAAAAGGAGGAAGGGAAGCCAGGTTGAAAGAAGGAGGAGGAGGCGGGAGAGGGGGCAAAAGGGGTGGACTTACAGACGTCTCCTGCCACCTGCAGACACCCAGGCGTTACAGGAATTTTCCTGGGCTTCCAGAAAAGGGAGACCAGAGACAATGCCGGCACACACACAAACACGGAGAGCCGAAGACAAACACACAGACAGACAGACATCGGCCGACGACACAGCGCTGGGTTTTCGGGCCCTCTGTATTTTTTTTGCCTCCCGGTAGCCGATTTACTTTACCGAATGGCATCCGCTGTTCACCAGACTCGGGGTCGGGAGAGGAACTTTTTTTCCCGCGGAGTCGGCTGCCTCCCAGCGCGTCCGCTGGCCTTGGCCTTACGCCAACTAGTCCCCCTTTATAGAAAGCCTTCCTGCAGAGTCGGCTGCCTCCCAGCGCGTCCGCTGGCCTTGGCCTTACGCCAACTAGTCCCCCTTTATAGAAAGCTTTCCTTCTGCGCCAGATACGTACCCTCCTGCTCCCCAGCAGGGCCTTGAATTTACTCTGGTCCTTCCTGAGCACCGGTGTTATTATTTATCCTTCCCCTTTGTCCTGTAAGCGTTTTCTTCTCCCGGTCAAGGCATCCCGGACGAGCCCCCAAATGTTATGCCCGATGTCCGAATCCCCGAGCGGGAAGAAAAAAAGGCTTCTAAGACAATGCAACTCGCAAAAAAGGGAAGTTTATTACTGACTCGAGCCAGGGCCTTCTGCCTCACCCATCACAGTGGTGCAGGGTCAGAAAAAGCCCCGAGCCCAAGCTGTTAGCAAATTTATAAGATATGCATAAGCAATTAGTAGCTGGCTTAAGCGGATTGGTTACATGTTTGCAAAGCAATTCTATTGGTACAGACTTTCGCGGGCTTTTTCAAACCTGGGCGTTCGCGGGCTTTTCAGTTTTCCCTTTGTCTCTTACTGGGCGCATATTGATTGGCTGGCTCCAGGTTACCTGATGCGGGTAGGGAATCTTACCATTTCGGGGGAAGCTAAAACTTAATCCAGGCTGCCTGTCATGGTATTAACCCTGGCAGCCTCACATTCGATCCCTGGTCCAGAAGGATCCCACATGCCACAGAGCAAGTAAGTTTGCAGCCACAACTACTGAGCCCATGTGTCTCAAGCGCTCCAAGCCTGTGCACCGCAACAAGAGAAGTCACCACAATGACAAGCCTGTGCACACCGCAACTAGAGAGTAGCCCCCGCTCACTACAGCTAGAAAAAGCTCGTGTGCAGTAACAAGGACCCAGCATAGCCAAAAATGAAAATGTATTAATTTTAAAAAGAAACTCATGTTGGACTATGACCCCAGTAGAACCCTAGATTACCATCTTAAAGAAAAGTTACCTCTGGTAATAACTCTTCCTGCTACAAGTACTTTATCTAAATTCTTTTAGGCAGTTAAGGGAGACTCATAGAGCTTTCAGGGTCTGCTGTGTCTTCATTGCCTTCAGGCCAAAACAACCCACACGTCAGAGTGGCATATTTTGGAGTGTCATATTCTGTTCCCCTTCGTAAATTTCTCATTAGATAACAAAACGAAAATGAGTTAGTAATGAGTTTGCTGTCCCTTATTCAAGGAGCACAGCACCTTGCCAGTTGTGAAACCCTCTTCCTGAGAGATTTTGGACAAGAGGGAGTTTTATAGAGTTAGAAATGGCAACGTGGAACCAGAGCGTGACAGGGTAGAGGGCTGGGGATTTCCTTCTAAGACTCACAGGTCCTGCTTTCCAGGGTAAGGTGTACTAGCTGAAGCTGAGCCGGAGGATCGTGAGTGGTGTGTCAGTTTTCCTGGACGGGTGTTTCTGGTGGGTACCAGCTGATGTAGCTTTAGATCTGTGACATGGGTGGGCTCGCTGGGGTGCCCTCCCTTTTAAGGGTCCCGATACATGAACTATTTTTATCACTCTGTTCATAAGTCAGGTTACTTGAACCCCCATTCTTCTTGCTAGTGTTTGGGACAAACCCAACCCATTCAGAGTTAACCCAGCCAACTTGGGGCTCCCTCCCTGCCTGGGAGTTAGTGAAGTGCCCCGTCATGGAGGGAGGAGGGGGCTGGGGATGTTTGGTCCTCCCTTGTCACAGGTGCCCCGCGGGTCCTGCTGAGATGCATGTCATTCCCATTGGGCTGGCCCCCTCCCCTCCCCTCCCCTCTGCTTCTCGGGCACCCATCAGGGTGTCTGCATTTCCACGGGGGTTTCTGCTCTTATCATTTGCTCTGCAGTCATTCTGCCTCCTCCCGTTCCAGTCACCCCCATCCTTGAAACGGAGGAAAAACATTTTTCCCTCTACGCTTTTGAGTTCTTGGCTGAGGGCCCTGTAAGTAAAAGACAGATTCAAAAGAGAAAGAAAAAAAAAAAACAGAGAAGTTTATGAATATACATGTACATGGGAGTCACCCAGCAAAACTTCCCCCGTTGTGACCTAAACGACTGGCTTAAATAACCTCTTCAGCTAAAGGCAAAAGAAAGACAAGTGAGGAAAGGCTGGTTATGGGGAAGGTTACCAGGAAGAGCGAGGTAGACAGGGTAAGCTTTGCTCTATGGATTTCAGGCTGTCTCCTCCATGGATGGTGGGTCCCTTTTGACCTAGGCTTATCCTTTTCTTCTTGGTCCAGAGAGGGAGACAACGGTACAAGTGGAAATTTCCTTGGCAAATGCACATTTCTCTTGCAAAAGAGTAAATTCTCCTTTGTTTTCAGAGCTTCTTCTCTGTCTGTAGTTTCTCAAAATAATCCTGTGCCAAAGAGGTATGTTTTTAGCGGGGCATATTCTAATGCTGGGCTTACCTAGTGGCTCAGTCAGTAAAAAAATCTGCCTGTCTCATGCAGGAGACCACCTGCAAGAGATATGGGTTCGATCCCTGGGTTGTGAAGATCCCCTGGAGGAGGAGATGGCAACCCACTCCAGTATTCTTGCTTGGGAAATCCCATAGACAGAGGAACCTGGTGGGCTAAAGTCCATGGGGTTGCAAAAGTTGGACACGACTTAGCAACTAAACCACCACCACCTTTCTGCTTCTACCCATCACCCCTCAAAGTCCATTGCATCTCACACCACAGAGGAAGATTATCACGCTGTTTACAGAGCCTTGTGGGGGCAAGCAGAGTATCCAGGAGGCTGCCCCAGCCCACCTGCTTAAGCCTTTTCTACCGCAACCGTGGTGGGGAAGGTGCTGGGGGTGGGGGGGTGACTTCTCCTTCAGGGATCCAACCAGAAAGAGGGGCGCCCGTCTGTTCTAATCTGCAGAACCCCAAATCCAAGTGGCTGAAGAGCAGGGCTCCTTCCCAGAGGCCCTCAGCAGTGTCATCCCGACTCTTTCCCCCTTCCCCAGCTTGGAGGACCCTGACCCGGTGGTGGGGAAGGGCAGAGAGGGAAGAGGCAGATTACCTTGTCTTTCTGTGTTACACCTGGCCTTCAGCTGTGAAGCAGCAAGACACAAGAACTTAATGTGACACGTCTCCTTGGGGCCACAAAGACCTGTGTCTAAAAAACTCAACGTGGGGGAGTAGGAGGTGGTGACAGGGTTAAAGGAAGTGAGGATGAGGGTTTTGTCACAAGTGCTTAGTAGCAACTCTTAGGCAGAATCTCTATGCCAAGCTCTTTTCAAACCTTATCTCCCTCAATTCTCATGAAAATCTTACAAAATAGTATTATCATCTCAATTTTGTAACTGAGGTTGAAATTTCATAATGGAAAGATGTTAAACAGCTGGCCTAAGGTCATACAGCCTGTGGTTGGTAGCGACTGAACATGAATTTTGGATTACTGCCTCCCAAGTTTTGTTCTTTCTACTGTCCACCCCCCACCCCGACAACTTACTTCTCCAAAGGACAAGTTAAAAACACATGTCAAAGCATGCACTGACATCTAGCAGAGAGTCTGCATCTGTAAAACAGGTTGAGGAAACACCTGGCACCTGACACTTATAGCTTTGCCCTTGTGAGTGTGGACTTAAATATTCACAACCTAGAAGTTGAGAGTTACGTTTTATTCAGTGGGAATTTTTTAAGACTCCAAAGCCTGGGAGATAGCATCTCAAGTGACCCTTAGAGAACTGTTCCACGGAGGCAAGGACGGGAGCCACGTTACAGAGTTTTGTAACAAAAGGCAGGTAGTCTGAACATCAAAAGATTGTTGTTAATTAAAGAAAACCAGATATCTCAAGTTAAGGAGTTTAGTAGTTTTCTATGTATGAGAAGATACAGGAGTCTGGGCTCACTGAAATCATTCCTGTGGTATGTACCTGGGGATGGTATCCTGTGTTTTCACACCTGAGTTCAGGGCTCACTGTAGGGAGTGGCTGCAGTCTGATAGCCGTTAGATGGTGGGTATTCTTTCCTTCCTGAGTTCCCCAGGGCTCACCGGCCCACCATCCATGGTGGTTGAAATTGCTGATGACTGTGACGTCCTTTATTTACTGATATGGCAGGAAATGTTCCATTTCTCCCAAGATACCAAATGAGCACGTGTATGTGGATTTGGTCAAAGAGTGGAAGATAGGAAAGAATCTCTTATTGGCTGAGGTGGGGGGAAGTTAGCTGGAGGAAAGAGCAGATGAATACAAGATCTCAGATCCTTATGAATGATCTGAACAAGTATATCAGAGGCTCACTTTTCCAGAACCTGCCCTCCAAAGGACCCACAACTATACTTCAGCGCGTCGCTTGAAGAAGCCACCTTACTCAGGGGCAAAGATTCTGCCTGCCACCGCAGCAGACACAGGTCCAGTCCCTGATCCAGGAAGATCCCACAGGCCATGCAGCAGCTAAGCCTATGTGCCTCAACTATTGAGCCTGTGCTCTAGAGCTCTGGAGCCACAACTACTGAACCCTCATGCTGCAAATCCTGAAACCCACACGCCCTACAGCCTATGCTCTGCAACAAGAGAATCCACTAAAATGAGAAGCCTGCACACGGCAACTAGAGAGTAGCCCCCGCTGACCACAACTAGAGAAAAGTCCACACAGCAACAAAGACCCAGCACAGTCAAAAACAAATAAATTAAAAAAAAAATTTTTTTAAAGGAAGCCAACTTAAAGGAGGGTTAACAAGTCTCAGAATAGAGGGGGATCCCTACAGAGTTGGAGAGTCAAATTTGGTTGAAAATGGGCAGATCCCTATCCTGGGATTGTGTACCCTGGTTTTTCGAAGTCTCTTGGCAATACATTCCAAACACCATGATTTTCTATTTTTACTTTCCCTTTTGAGTTTCTATCCAGCTGCATTCTTCTTTCTGTTACTTTAGGACACAGATAGCTGCCCGAGCTGAGGGACTGAGGTTAGGAGCATCAGGCCATGGTGTTGCATGTGGGCGGCAGCAAACAGATGTGAGCAAGAAAACCCACAAGGGGAGTCTGGGCTCCAAGCAAGGAGTAAGTGCGTGAGCGTGCCACGGAGTGGGGCACTCGGGGAGCCGAGTGATGCTGTGACTCTTAGGAACTCAGAGACAAACTGGAGGTGAGAAACAGGAAGCAGCATTGGGAAAGCGAAAGGTCACCGGCTTTGGGGTCAGCAAGATCCAGCCGCGGAACTCGATATCTCTGCTCATTAAATACATGGCCTTGGGCACCTTCATTCACCTCTGCGAACCTCAGTTTTCTCAGTCAGAAAATAATTATAACCACACAGCATCCTTGCAGTGTGGTTGGGAAGATTAGAGAGTATACACATAAAGCACACAATTTAGGGGACTTCCCCGATGGTCCAATGGTTGAGAATTCACCTTGTAATGCAGGGGAAGAGGGTTAAATTCCTGGTCGAGGAACTAGGATCTCACATGCTGCAGAGCAAATAAGCCCATGCACTCTCACTGCTGAGTCTGCCACCACACTAGAAAGCCCATAAGGAAAGATCCCGAGTTCTGCAACTAAGACCCGACGCAGCAAAATAAATAATAATTTTTTAAAAAAGGACACAGCTTGCTGCTAAGTCACTTCAGTCGTGTCCGACTCTGTGCAACCCCATAGATGGCAGCCCACCAGCCTCCCCCGTCCCTGGGATTCTCCAGGCAAGACACTGGAGTGGGTTGCCATTTCCTTCTCCAGTGCGTGAAAGTGAAAGTGAAGTTGCTCGGTCGTGTCTGACTCTTCACGACCCGGTGGACCACAGCCTACCAGGCTCCTGCATCCATGGGATCTTCCAGGCAAGAGTACTGGAGTGGGGTGCCATTGCCTTCTCCGGGACACAGCTTAGGACTCCATAAGCAATCAGTGCTGTCTTACATCAAGATTCATTTTTTTCCTATGGGACCCTCCATGGCTTCCCTCAGATTCCTAGAGCTCACAATAGGTTGGATCACTGCCCTACTGCATATAGGCAAGGTCTGTGCCAGTACTGTGACTTCAAGGTGAAAGCAGATTTGCAGAAAGCTGGGGGCATGTGAATAATGTCTGGTACTTGCTGAAGTCATTTTCTACTGATGTGAAACTATTTACCACACACTCAGCATCTTACCACACACTCAGCATCTTACCACACACTCAGCTTCTTATCACATACCAGCATCTTACCGCACACCAGCATCTTACCTACGCACACCAGCATCTTACCACACACCAACATCTTACCTACGCACACCAGCATCTTACCTACGCACACCAGCATCTTACCTACGCACACCAGCATCTTACCACACACCAACATCTTACCTACGCACACCAGCATCTTACCTACGCACACCAGCATCTTACCTACGCACACCAGCATCTTACCTACGCACACCAGCATCTTACCTATGCACACCAGCATCTTACCACACACCAACATCTTACCTACGCACACCAGCATCTTACCTATGCACACCAGCATCTTACCTACGCACACCAACTTCCCAGGCGGCCCTGGTGGTAAAGAACCCACCTGGCAATTCAGGAGACATGAGAGATACATGTTTGATCTCCAGGTGAGGGAGATTCCCTGGAGAAGGAAATGGTAACCCATTCCAGTATTCTTGCCTAGGAAATCCCATGGACAGAAGAGCCTGGAGGGCTACAGTCCATAGGATCGCAAGAGTTGGACGTGACTTGGTGACTAAACCAGCACCACAGCATCTTAAAACAGCCCATGTTTATTCTCACACTGTTTCTGTGGCCTGGAGTCCAGGCACAGTGGAGTGAGGTCCTCAGATCAGGGGCCAACCAGGCCGAAATCAAGATGCTAGTGGGCAATGCCAGCCTCGTAAAAGTTATGGGCAGAACTCACAGTTCCTTATGTCTGTTTTCTGGCTGAATGTCAGCTGGACACCACCCTCGGACAACTACAAGCCACCCTGCGGTCCCTGCCACGAGAGCCTCTTTACAGGCAGTTTGTGACATGCTGTTTCCTTCCAGGCCAGGAGGAAGATATCTCAGTTCAACTATCTCCTCCTTCCAGAGAAGGCCCAGGCCCCCTTTCGAGGTGTTCACACTTGCTCAGGTGGGGCTCAGCCAGGATCATCTCCCTTTTTGATTAATGCACAGTCAACCAGTTAGAGGCCTTAGTTATTAATGCATCTGCGAGATCCCTTCCCTTCTGCCATGTGACTTAGCCTGACAAGAATGAAATCCCACCACATTCCAAGGTCTTGCCCACACTCAAAGTTTGAGAATCATACAGCGCATGGATCCCAAGGGGCAGGACTTCTACCCTCTGTGCCTGCTTGGTCATGCTCAGCTCCGAGTCAGGGCCGAGGCTGAGCCCAGAGGTAAATAACACTTGATAGACGCCTTGTGAATCAGCTTTGATTCACTTGGAAGTTCACCAGGTGATTTCTCTTCTTGTGAAATTGCTGTATTCTACAGAATCACAGCAAAAAAAAAAAAAAAAAAATTCCAGATACCACACCCAGTAAGAATATTGTCCTTTTGGGAAATATTTTGCCCTGGAGAAAACATCTAGTACCATCTCAGATACCTTCCATTCTGTTCTGCAGACATCTTGAGGTTGTAATGTACATCCACAGGAATTCAGGTCATGAGATGTACTTTTTAAAATACTCTCAAGCTAAACATGGGGAAACTAATGCCCAGACAGGATTAAATTCACCTGGTCCCCTGCTCTGGGCCTCATGCAGTGATGTCTTGACCAAAATGTCCACAGACTGGTTGCCTTGGCTGTTGAAGGAAGTGAAGTCATTTAAGTGAAGTCGCTCAGTTGTGTCCGACTCTTTTCAACCCCATGGACTGGAGCCTACCAGGCTCCTCCTCCGTGGAATTTTCCAGGCAAGAGTACTGGAGTGGGTTGTCATTTCCTTCTCCAGAGGATCTTCCCAACCCAGGAATCGAACCCGGGTCTCCCACATTGCGGGCAGACGCTTTACCATCTGAGCCACCAATTGAATAAGATTCCTGCAGGTGGTCTAATGAGTCGGTGAACACCAGAAAATGGAAAAACTACCAGCCAGTGTAGGGTAGGTTGAGGCATTTTCCAAATAAAATTTAATGTCCTGATGACTCCCACTATAAAGAATTGAAACCACCTTAGACACCACAAGAGTCCAAGAGGTGATAAAAATTATTTTCAAATTGATTGAAATTGAATTAATGGAATTAATGGAGGACTATTTCTTTTGCATAAAAGCTTTTTCCCCCAAATTTGCAATGAAATAACAATTTTGTATTAATATTAATAGGCTCCATGGGGCAAGCCACATTTTGAAAGTAAGTAGCTTGTCGATCTTTCAAGGTCTAATGCTGCTGCTGCTGCTAAGTTGCATCAGTCGTGTCTGACTCTGTGCGACCCCATAGACAGCAGCCCACCAGTCTCTGCCGTCCCCGGCATTCTCCAGGCAAGAACACTGGAGTGGGTTGCCATTTCCTTCTCCAATGCATGAAAGTGAAAAGTGAAAGTGAAGTCTCCCAGTCGTGTCCGACTCTTCGCGACCCCATGGATCGCAGCCTACCAGGCTCCTCTGTCCATGAGATTTTTCAGGCAAGAGTACTGGAGTGGGTTGCCATTGCCTTCTCCTTTCAAGGTCTACTAGGATGGAAATAGCACAAATTGATCCTGCTCATTACCTCCTATCCAGATAACTGAAACTTGATTGGTCTACTGGTCTCTAGTACACCTCCAAATGATTTTTTTTTAAATGTCATTCATTGATTATTTCGGCTGCGCTGGGTCTTCATTGCTGCATGCAGGCTTTCTCTGGTTGTGGAGCGTGGGCTTCTCATTGCAGTGGCTTCTCTTGTTGCAGCTCCCAGGCTCTAGAGCGCAGGCTCAATAGTTACGGCACATGGACTTAGCTGCTCCACTGCATGTGGGATCTTCCTGGGTCAGGGGTTGAACCCGTATCTGCTGCATTGGCAGGCAGATTCTTTATCCCTGAGCCACCAGGGAAGCCCCGAATGATTTTTAGATCTCTTTCAGGCTAAACTTCTTAAGGACACCTGGAAGTAATAGTTTTCCCTTAAAGAAGGACACCTTTGTGCTGAGAAACATGTGGATTTGGGTATGAGAAAGACTTCTTGGAGTAAAAAATCCAGACTTTCAAAGTCAAATGGGAAGAGTGGTTCTGGGTCTGTGCAAGGGGAGACCCCAGAGTCTGTCCTAGCTCCAGTGAAGGGAGTATAAAGAGCTGAGATGGTGGGGGTATGGACTAGCTTTAGTAAGAAGTGCAAAAGGCTGAGCGTCACACTGAAACCAAACTAGCTTTGGAGGGATCCTCATCAGTGCAGGTGGCAGGGACCAGGGCCAGAGCCCAAGGATGTGAAGTAATCAGATTCTCATGCACCACTGTTGATAATGCAAACTCGAGCAGCCACTTGTGAAATCAGTTTAGCACTTTAATAATGTTAAATACACTCTTATTATATGAGCCACTCATTCCACTGCTAGGTGTTTATTCAAGAGAAATAGAAACACACGTCCACCAAAAGATATACGTGAGTGTTCATGGCACCTTTATTCATAAGGGCCTAAAATGGAAACAACACAAATATTCATCAAGAGGTGAATGGATACAGAGATTGAGCAATACTCTTCACCAATAAAAAGTAAGACTCCCAGTACATACAATGTGGATGAGTCTTAGAAGCATCTTCGTGAATGCAAGAAACCAGACCAGAAAACGTGTACTATAAAATTCCATTTAAATAAGGATGAGAACAGGCAAAAACCAAGCCCTCAGTGAGAAAATCTTTGTACCTCCCTGGGGCAGAGATTAGGACAGAGAACCTGCAAAGGGGCAGAAGGAAGGTTTTAGAAAGTACAGAATATTTGCCAGCTTGATGGTGGTAATGGCTGAGTAGGTGTATATATTTGTCAAAATGCGTCAAAGTGCAGTCCTAAAATGAGTCCATTTAAGTCTATGTAAAACAGTCATTATTATATGAATAGTAAACCTAACAAGTTTTTTTTTTTTTTTTAGCCATGCCATGCAGCTTATAGGATCTTAGTTCCCTGACCAGATATCGAACCCAGGCCCTCGGCAGTGAAAGTGCAGACTCCTAATCACTGGACCACCAGGAAATTCCCAAAAGTTGATTTTTTAAAAATGACTCAGATGCAGGGTTTCTACTGGAGAAAGCTCTGATGAAGTTCACTCTGTGCATCCCTAGAGACCTCTGAAATGTATGCTCTGTGTCTCAATTCCAGTGGAATTCTTATTTGATTGATATAAAAACACTGCAGAGAATAAGGTAGAGTCAATGCACTCCTCCTATCCCTCCTGCTAGAAAGCTTGGATATTATAAAGCAAATATAGAAAACTCTGAAAGGGGAGAAAAGGAGGAAGATGGGGGAGCAACCTCAGAACCCAGAGAGTGACGTGGCAGTGAGTTTTCTTATTGTTTCATGCATCCTGGATTGAATAACAGAGAAGCTGGCAACACAGCCAGGCCAATGGTACAAATGAAAAAAATAAAAGAGATAAAAGAGCTTCCAAAGAAAGGGGCAGCCTAGGAAGATGGAAAACAGAAATAACCAGCCCACTCAAGCCAACACTACAGGAAAAACCTCCCCCAACCTGAGCAGCAGGCACCCACGCAGCAGAAACTCTTCAAGTGAGTACAGTTTCCTCTTTTAAAAAAGCCCCCCAAACCTGTTAACATTTTCAATGGTACTGGCTGTGCTTCGGGGTAATTCATAGCTAATGGTGGTTATGAAACCATAAGGGCACCTCCCTTGTACTAAGTTTTCCAAATGGTCCTTTTATTGACTATTGCATTGCTAGGTCACTAACACAAGTCATTGCTATTCCCTGTTCTCAGATTGGACCTGAATTTTAAAAAATGACCACTTTTCTCTGACAACCCTAAATTCAGGGTGGTGGAGGGAGGTGCATAAATACTTAGCAGTCTGTTAGGGTGACTTTGCACCCAAAATATCTTTGGCACCCCCTCAATGGCCATGTGGTCTTGCCAAAAAAGTACTCCCGTTTCCCACTAATTTAACTCACAGCTTGGCACAAAGGAACAAAGAAGGGATTCTGTGAATAATGAGAGGTGAGTAACAAGCTCCACAGTTTTGCCAATGGAGCTCTACAGGAATGTCAGAACTGCCCAATTTTTTAAGCTCACAGTAAGAAAAAAACCTTACAGACAAAGAAGGCAGTTCATCCTTCTCCTGGAAGGACATTTGTAATTATTCAGACAGTCCACTCAAACAAAATGTTATCCTTATAAATATATACTCTAATAAATTAAGTATTGTCCTTATAGATATACACTCTGGTATCTTTTCGAAGTGGAGAGAAGCCGCTCACATACAAATATTTGTCAGCAAATTTTAAAATACTTTATTTGAACATTTGAAACACCTTGTCCATTAAGAGTGAGCAGGGGGACTTTTCCTGGTGGGCCAGTGGCTAAGCTCTGCGCTCCCAATGCAAGGGGCCCAGGTTCATTCCCTGTTCAACGCCAGAAGACTAAAGATCCTGTGTGCTACAACAAAGACCACAAATAAATTTTTTAAAAAAAGAGTGAGTGGGTTTTTCACAGGATGGTGTAAACAGTTTGTAAAGCCCTGTAACACCAACAATGCCTCGATTACCCAACAGGAATAGTAAAATCTCAAAAGTACACTTTGAAAATTAAACTTGCCATGATCTGTGTTAAAACTGGCCCTGCCCTTATTTCTTACAAGCATAAAATCTATAGCTTAAAAAAGACAGGCACTCTCCCCATATGACATATTAATCTGTAGCACTTTGGGCCTTTCTAGGCACGAGCGTAGACAGGATAGACAAGAGGTGGCAGAATTGACGAGGTGAATGGTATTGTCTTGGATTATAACAATAGCTCTGAGGTGTGATATTTCATTCACAAGAAGGAGAGCTCTACCATTTGATCTGGCTGATCGTGAAACAGCACCGGTTTCACTTTTGTGTTCATCAGTTTTCACATTGCCTAAAGGTCACTGGAAGGAGTTTTATTAAGCCCGACTAAAGAACATGGCTGTCAAGTCCTAAGTTCTTCTATCTTAACCCACCCACAAGAAGCAGATGTCAGTGCCATTCATTTGATAACTCTAGCTACTAAAGTCGCCTTTCCTCCCTGGACACAGGTGAGCCACCCACCACCCATCAGGTATAAAAGCAGGAATGACACCATGATGTTTTCCCAAGGGTGGCCTGAGACTACAAGGACAATGGACAGACCCTTCTCCAATCTACATCTACCAAAGAGTAAAATACAACCCACGTTCCAAGCTTCCTGAATTCTGAGTAATTTCATCCTGATACAATGGGGAGACTCCGGAAAATCTCCAAGGAGACATTTTTTTTTTTCTTTTTTTCAGTCCATCTGTTGTGAACCGGAAGACAGGTCTAGTAACATCACGAGTGTCAGCAGCATATGATAGTGATCACACATCAGGGTGTCTGTTACTTGCTGCATTGCTCCACCTAAACTTTTTTGGTCAATGAGTCATGGCAGAGAGGTAGAGGGGATCCGCTCTCAAAGGCCAAGTCTCACTCTCCCAGATAACGTGTCTTGACCTCATTACTGTCACTATCGCCTTATCTCCAATAACTAAACACACAGCAACAATCTGTCCCTTTAACTGTCACGTTGATACACAAAGTACTTACGTGCTTCTCAATGCAGGGTCTGCACTCAGGCACCACAAGGAACTATGGGAAAATCCCCATACAAGAGGCCCTTCTCACCTGAGATGCTGCGTGACAGTTGAGCAGCGAAAGGTGAGTGACCACACCATTGTGGTTATCTCGGTGAAAAAACGACCCCCTCAAATGTTATGGGTAACACTTCACAGCATTTGTACTTTTCCTTTCCAAGCCACTGGAAGAACACAGCGTTAACCATCATTAACACAGGAAAATACCATGCCGTTCACCCTCTGGGCCCACATACAGATAAATAGGAAGATCGAAAAATAGATGATGGAAGAGTGGATAGACTAAAATAATTCTGAATAAGTGGTATCACCAGTGCTAATTTTGATTAAAAGTTTTACATTTGGTTGAATTTTAAAACTCCATTGTTTGGTACATGCTTATTTAGTGTCTATGTCTTCTTGGTGGATTTTTAAAAATCATATGTATTGTCCTTCATCCTTTTAATTTTTTTTCTATTAACAATATAGAACCACTCTTGCTTTTACAATTATTATTAACATGACATATACTTATCTCTCTACTTTCAAACTACCCATGTGGTTGGGTTTGAAGTGAGTTTCTTGCGGATAGGATCTGGTTAGACCACAATTTCTTTTCTTAAAAAAAAAACAACTATTTTGCTAATCTCTATCCTTTAATTAGTGTGTATAGATCTTATTTTTAAGCCAATTCTTGAAATGCTTAGGCTGAAGTCTGCCATTTAAAACTTTATTTTTTGTTTCCTGTTTCTCTTTTCTTGATTCCTTGTGTGGTGGTTGGGCAGTTTTTTGTTTTTTTTTTAAGGTTTTTCGTGTTTAACTTGTCCTTTTTTGAGTATATTCCTTTGTATAGGTTTCTTTATGGTTGCTCTAGGTATTACAATATACAAACATGACATCACAATCTATTGATATCCATGTTCAACTACAAGTGCAGTATTGAAAACTTACTTCCATTTATATCTTTTTTTACCCCTACTTTTTTTTTTTTTACCCCTACTTTTAAAATATAATTGTTTCAAGTATTTCTTCTACATACATTGAGCACTAAAAAAATGTTGTTATAATTTTTGCTTCAAGTGTCAAGTATGATTTCAGAAACTCATGAGGACAGCTTATTATATTTACCTTTATTTTCTCCCATTCCATTGTTTTTTTCTTTCTGAAGTCCCAAGCCTTCTTCTGTTATCATTTTCCACCTGGACAACTCTCTTTCACCATTCTTTAAGGGTCGGTGTGCTAGGGACACATTGTTTTAGTTTTCTTTCATTTGAGGAAGTCTTTATTTCTTTTTCTTTCCCAAGGATAGTTTCTCTGGACACAGAATTTACATAGCCTCTTCCTTTCTTTTAGCTGTTGAGAAAGGTTGCACCATTTCCTGCCAAGCTCCATGGTTTCTGATGAGTAATCTGCTGTTATCTGAATTGGTGTTCCCCTATAGATAATGTGTGATTTTTCTGATTGCTTTTAGATTTTTTTTCTTTGCTTTTAGTTTTCAAATGTTTGATTATGAGATTGTCTTGGTGTGGATTTCTTTGATTTGAGCTTCATCCAGTTCCGTGAATTGGTAGGTTTCCGTCTTTCAGTCACTATTTCTTCAAATGTTTTTTTCAGTTCCCCATTCTTCTCTCCTTCTGGGACTCCAGTGACTCAAGCGGTGTAACTTTTGTTGTTGTTCCACAGGTCTTTGAAGCTCTGTTCATTTTTTTTTTTTTTTCAATCTATTTTCTCTGTCTTTCAGATTGAGTAATTTCTAGTCCCTGTTCTTAAGTGTTTATCTTCTATCATTTCCACTCTCCTACTGAGCCTATTCAGCAAGATTAAAAAACAACTTTTTGAGTTGTTATATTTTGCTTGAATTTAACAGAAAAAAAACCTGAAATAAAAGTGAATTCAAAGCTGACCTTTAGAGCAATTATTTTTTTTTTACTCCACGACAGTATAAAGCTATTGCCTCAGTCCCTTTCTCCTCAATATGGAAAATATTAATAGGGTCTCTTAGAGATTATATCAGGTCTTCAATTTTGGTGACACTCTTGTTCTTTACCACATTAAATATGGTAACACGATCACATATTTCACTTTACATATAATTTTCCTACAAAATATTTGAAGGAATTTTAATAATACAGCAATGAAATTTTTGTTAGTTTTCATTTTTCACTTTGAGACAATAGTGAGCATTCTCAGAAGTCCTTATGGTCTTGTGGTCCTAGACCGTGCACCTGTTCTGTCCAGTGGCTCTGGACTCATTCGGTGGGTGAGAGTCGGTTTGATGCCTGGCAGAGCCTTGTCAAAGTTTTCTTTCTGTTTCATCGATCATCATCCCCTTCTGGCAGTAATTATATCCTTTTCCATGTTGGTTATGCCAAGAAAATTATGCTGTTTATTTTGGGATACTTTATTTCATTAGGTATTGAGGGGAGGTAGACTCTGTGATCCAACTTCATTCAATCTTCTTTAAGAGTGTAAACTGTCATTTTTGGTCCTTTCTCAGAAATACAGACACCAAGATAATGTTAGCTTTTGATACTTTAGAATGTGTTTGTTATTCCCTGGCTATCACTTGTTTAGGTTAGATTTCTCCCTAAATTATTCATTAAATGCTAATTATATTAAATGAATCCTAAATTTTGGCCTGATTCGTTCTTCTTACATGGCTCAAAAGTGCTTCCACTTTTTAAACCAAAGCTGGTCCAATCTGAAGCATTATTCCTTTCATCTACTAAGGGTAAATATATTTCAATTTGCTTTGTACTGAAATTTGTTAATACATTTGGATCAATGCATATTGCCTCTTTTGCATATTCCATTTTGCATGACAAAGACACCCAAAACTCCGGTCATGGTCACTGTATTTTGTTTTCTTTGCCTAATACTGCTTGCTAAATTTTTCCTGTTTGCTTCATTACCATATTTCCAGCTATTTTCTATTTAATTTGGTTTTTCTCAATGTTTAAAAAAATGTTTTAATCTTATTTATTTTAAAAATTATTATTCTTTTATTTTTTGCTCACACAATGCAGCATGTGGGATCCTAATTTCCCTACCAGGGATTGAACCTGCGCCCCTGTGTTGGAAGCATGGAGTCTTAAGCACTGGATCACCAGGGAAGTCCTCTATTTAATTTGTAATTTGGCATATTTTATGTTTTCTGTTTCCACTGTTTTGTTCTGGCAACCTTATATTTAGCAAGTTAATTTCTCTTCTCCGATATCTCTGATGTTTGATACTGTCAATCTACTATTACTGTAAAGAGACAATTTGTTGCTTCTACACTGATATTGGAAACATAATAAAGTGATAAAGGTAAAGTTGTTGTTCGGTCACTCAGTTGTGTCCAACTCTTTGTGACCCCATGGACTGTAGCACGCCAGGCTTCCCCGTCCTTCACTATTTCCCAGAGTTGGATCAAACTCATGTCCATTGACTTGATGATGCCATCCAACTATCTCATCCTCTGCCACCCCCTTCTCCTCCCCCCTTTAATCTTTCCCAGCATCAGGGTCTTTTCCAGTGAGTCAGTTCTTTGCATCAGATGGCCAAAATATTGGAGCTTCAGCTTTAGCATCAGTCCTTACAATGAATATTCAGGGTTGATTTCCTTTAGGGTTGACTCATTTCATCTCTTTGCTGTCCAAGGGACTCTCAAGAGTCTTCTCCAACACCACAGTTTAAGGCATCAATTCTTTAGCACTCAGCCTTCTTTATGGTTCAGCTCTCACATCCATACATAACTACTGGAAAAGCCATAGCTCTACTAGACGGACCTTTGTTGGCAAAGTAATCTCTCTGCTTTTTAATACGCTGTCTAGGTTTGTCATAGTTTTTCTTCCAAGGAGCAAGCGTCTTTTAATTTCATGGCTGCAGTCACTGTCCACAGTGATTTTGGAGCCCAAGAAAATAAAGTCTGTCACTGTTTCCATTGTTTCTCCATCTATTTGCCATGAAGTGATGGGATTGGATGCCATGATTTTAGTGTTTTGAATGTTGAGTTTTAAGCCAACTTTTTCACTCTCCTCTTTCACTTTCATCAAGAGGCTCTTTAGTTCTTCTTCACTTTCTGCCATTAGGGTGGTGTCATCTGCATATCTGAGGTTATTGATATTTTTCCTGGAAATCTTGATTCTAGCTTGTGCTTCATCCAGCCTGGCATTTTGCATGATGTACTCTGCATATAAGTTATATAAGCAGAGTGACAGTATACAACCTTGATGTACTCCTTTCCCAATTTGGAAGCAGTCTGTTGTTCCATGTCCGGTTCTAACTGTTGCTTTTTGACCTACATATGGGTTTCTCAGGAGGCAGGTAAGGTGATCTGGTATTCCCATCTCTTGAAGAATTTTCCATAGTTTGTTGTGATCCACATAGTCAAAGGCTTTAGCGTAGTCGTCAATAAAGCAGAAATAGATGTTTTCCTGGAACTCTCTTGCTTTGTCTATGATCCAACGGATGTTAGCAATTTGATCTCTGCTTCCTCTGCCTTTTCTAAATCTAGCTTGTACATCTGGAAGTTCTCGGTTCACATACTGTTGAAGTCTAGCTTGAATTTTGAGCATTACCTTGCTAGCATGTGAAATGAGTACAATTGTGTGGTAGTTTGAACAATTGTTGGCATTACCCTTCTTTAGGATTGGAATGAAAACTGACCTTTTCCAGTCCTGTGGCCACTACTGAGTTTTCCAAATTTGCTGGCACATTGAGTGCAGCACTTTCATAGCATCATCTTTTAGGATTTGAAATAGCTCAGTTGGCATTCCATCACCTCTACTATCTTTGTTCATTTGTAGTGATGCTTCCTAAGGCCCACTTGACTTCACACTCCAGGATGTCTGGCTCTAGGTGAGTAATCACAGCATTGTGGTTATCCAGGCCATTAAAACCTTTTTTGTACAGTTCTTCCATGTGTTCTTACCACCTCTTCTTAATATCCTCTTCTGTTAGGTTCATACCATTTCTGTCCTTTATTGTGCCCATCTTTGCATGAAATGTTCCCCTGGTATCTCTAATTTTCTTGAAAAGATCTCTCGTCTTTCCCATTCTATGGTTTCCCTCTATTGCTTTTCATTGTTCACTTAAGCAGGTTTTCTTATCTCTCCCTGCTATTCTTTGGAGCTCTGCATTCAGAGAAACGTAATAGGTGTTTTCAAAAACGTGACTAGTAGGCAAGTAGGTTTTTTTTGGGGGGGGGGGCAGTTGTTGTTTGTTATGTCCTCAAAGTTTTTCACAGACTACATATAAAAGTTTATGAAAGATGGGGGAAATTATCTGGTGAAAGTTGCATCTTGTGACCTCAGGCTAACCCCAAGCAAGAGCAGCTGATTTGACAAGGACACTGTTCTTAGGTGTCTGCATTTTCGAAGAGGAGCCTGGAGAGGCAGCCGTAGAAGGTTTGTTCCAAATGTTAGAAGGGAAGAGAGAGTCCTTATACTCCTCCATTTCCATTTTGTTGAATTGCTGTTGCTTAGAAGGAAAATATGAAAAATATCATTATACTGTCTGTTATAGTCCACATCACACTGGGCAGTGGTTTGTTGATTGTTCATTCCAGGGCAAAAACTGTGAGTTCCTTTAGCCAAGAGTTCTGTATGATTCATCTTTCTATCCCAAGAGCCTAGAACTGTGCCTGGCCCATGGCTCATTTCAATAAATGTTTGCTGAATAATACTTAGAATATTTAAAATGTCTTTCTGTGGCCTTTTGGTGGAGGTTAAAATGTGATTTTTTTCCAGGGCTTGTACATAAAAGGTGTTACTCATAATTATATGGATGCTGTTCTAATTTCCGAGGAGGAGGATAAAACCTAGATTATTGTAGCACTGTTTATAATAATGGGGAATTGTCTATCCTCATGTGTGTAAACGTCTGCTCCCTGGAGTCGCTAATGGCTGTGCCGCATTCTGGGTGTGCTTTCTTGCCTCCACCACTTGGAGGCAGCATTGATAATGAAATCACCTCTGTCCCCTTGCACCGTGCAGGATCCGTCCACACCATCTATAATACGAAATAGCCCCTTGCTTGTAGAATACATTAATTTTTATATGAATTTATTTCTTTATTTTCGGCTGTGCTGGGTTTTCCTTGCTGCACGCACATTTCCTCTAGAAGTGCAGGGGCTTTTCGTGGCCGTGGCTTCTCTTGTTGCAGAGCTCGGGTACGCGGGGGCTCTAGAGTACGCGGGGGCTCTAGGGTACGCAGGCTTCAGTCGTTACAGCACATGGGCTCATGAATTGGGTTTCCCGGCTTTAGAACACAGGCTCAATAATTGTGGCACATGCGCTTGGTTGCTCCGTGGCATGTGGGTTCTTCCCAGATCATGATTCGAACCCATGTCTGCTGCGTTGGCAGGCAGATTCTTTTGAGCCACCAGAGAATCCCCAGAAAACATAATTAAATAGCAATGTGCCACCACTTCAGGTTTTAGGATTCTTTTTTCCATATCTACAGAAATCTCCAACATATTATCTTAGACTATAATCCAGTGACAGAATCTCCTGTTTTATGTGAGGGATTAGTCTAGGTCCCTTCCAGCCCTAAGATGACCGGTTTCCCAAGTTGATCATCTCTCTGCCGCCCACCCTGTTTTTGGTTTTTAAATATGGGGGTAAATAGTAGATGAGCAGGTTCACTTTCAGGTCAAGAATGGCTGAAGCCTCAGGGCAGAATCAGGCTGTGAGGAAGAAGAATTCTAGGACCCTAATTAGACCTCTCATTGCATGGTGACCCTATTTTCTTTCTCTTCAAAATTTTTTTCCTTTTATTGGCTGTGCAGCCTGGCTTGCTACATCCTAGCTCCCTGACCAGGAATGAAACCCATGCCACCTACATTAGGAGGTGGAATCTTAACCACTGGACCACTAGGGAAGTCCCTTCTTGCGGTTGTTTTTTTTTTTTTTTTTGCCTTTCCCCTTTTAATCCTCTTTCTGATCCAATTCAAAAAAATTACTAGAAATTAAACATGAGAAACCTCAAAGAAAAAACAAGACAACAACAAAAAGGAAGCTCGAAGAGCCAAGCTCTTTGAGGGCAGTCAGGCTGCCTCCCAGAGGGGCCGAAGCCTGAGCACAGGGTTCTCCATCCAGAGCTGCCAGTAAGAGCTGGCGCTAGGGAGAGGTAGTTCTAGAGGCGAGGAGCCTGGCGGGCTGCAGTCCATGGGGTCACAAAGAATCCGACGTGACTTAGCGACTAAACAACAACAGCAGAGGCTGGTTGTCACCCGGCCGCAGGGCGCTTTCTGCAGCGGGGCACTCCTACCAGGGCCAGGCTGTGTAAGAAGAGGGTTTGATTGGCCTTGTCAAGGAGCCTTATCCCAGGGGTACTCAGGACCTGGGTATTATGTGTCCCGGAGGAGGCCAAGCCTGAGAATCAGGCAAGGTGCCCAGGCAACAGAAAGCAGACCTTGGCCTGGCCATCGCTGTAAATGGTCTGGGACAGTATTCTCTGAAGCTTAAATCTGGACAAATGGCCTGACAAGAGGAATGTGTTTATAAATCTCATGTCAAAAATCTGAAACGGAATTGTCCTGGAAAATCTGGAGTCGGCCACCCTCGGTTTGATGGTCAGCTGTGAAAAGGGCTGTTTGCACTTTGTCATGTTCATTGTCATCTCTGATGTCAAAATTAGTCACAGCTTTTGGCTTCGGGTCTGCTTGCCCTCCTTGTTCATTTTCCACATGCCGTTCCCTCCATTCTGCCTCCCAACGGGCCATAGTCAACTCGGGGAAATTTTAAGCTTGAAAGTGAGGCATGGCATGAGGAATTTAGACATTGAAATACAGGAAAGAGTAAAGGGATTGCCCCCTGCAAGAAAAACAAAACCAAACAAAAGATCTCTTGAATACATGTTCAGGCTGTAACATAAATTTGTCGAGAACACTGTACATTTAGGAAATGTTCTCACACGATTGTTGATGAAGGTCATCAGCGAGATTGTGCTGATGCTATGGTTGTACTTGGAAGGGGCTGGTCCGTCTGTTTCCTGTCTTTGGCTCTTTATTCCTTTGTTGTTGTTGTTCAGTCGCTAAGTTGTGTCTGACTCTTTGTGACCCCATGGACTGCAGCACGCCAGGCCTCCCTGTTCTTCCCTATCTCCTGGAGATGGCCCAAACTCATGTCCACTGAGTTGGTGATGCCATCCAACCATCTCATCCTCTGTCGTCCTCTTCTCCTCCTGCCTTCAATCTTTCCCAGCGTCAGGGTCTTTTCAAATGAGTCAGTTCTTTGCATCAGTTGGCCAAAGTATTGGAGCTTCAGCTTCATCATTAGTCCCTCCGATGAATATTCAGGGTTGATTTCCTTTAGGATTGACTAGTTTGATCCCCTTGCTTTCCAAGGGACTCTCAAGAGTCTTCTCCAGCACCACAGTTTGAAAGCATCAATTCTTTGGCGCTCATCCTTCTTTAGGGTCCAGCTCTCACATCCATACATGACTGCTGGAAAAACCATAGCTTTGACAATTCCTTTAAGTACCCCTCAAGGCAGAGGCTGAGGAGTGTGAGTGGTTTACTTGGGTGGTGATTCCAGGAGGCAGGAGAGTGAGGAGGGGAGGAAGAAAAGTGTAAACAGGGTGGGCTGCTGAGGTTGCTGCTGAGAGCAGTGGGCTTGTTTTCACTGGGATCTCAAAAGAAGCTCATGGAAACCTGTTTAGAACTGTCCACCTGAAAAAAAGAAAAAAATCTGGGTGGCTTGAGGTTTGCCCATCTGCTCCTGACTTGGATTCACTGAGGTTTCCTCTTGGACTGTGAAGTGCCTGGTATTTCTGGGCTGCGTTTGTGTGTGTTGGAGTTGACCTTGGGGCAGGAAGTTTGGCTTGAACTTGAGCTTGAGGTAAGATGCTGGCGCACAAGGAAAGTCTGTGCTTCCATGAAACAGTCCCCTGGGGCTGGGACTGAAAGGAAAGGTCTGAGAGGTCATGAGACCCCGTTGGTTGAACCTTTGTTTGACTCAGGCAAGGAGGCCCCTGCCTGGACTTTGTGCTTTAGAAGGTACTCCTCTGGCCATCCCCCAAATGCACCCCTTCCCATCCAGAGCTTGCACCCTCTCTTCTAGACCACACACTGCGTCCTGAGGACCCTCCTTGAACGGCTGTGAGTCTGCATGGCCTCTCCTATCTTCAAAGGCAGGCTGCTTACCCAAACAGTATCCAAGGTGCTGCTGTCTGAGGCAGGCAAGAATGTGCGGATGGAGCTTGACTGGGGCTTAGGGCGTCCACACAGGGATGCAAACCCCTTCATGTGAGAACAGGGCTTGGGGGAGAGGGGAGGGGTGTGGCCCAGGGCTGGGGGGCCAGCCTTCCCTTGACCACCGCATACAGAACACCAAGGAGTCTGAGAATTTGAAATTCAACCTTGACCTCTAGAGGTCATCCTTCTGCAGTATCTGTCAAGGTAGAAGAATAGAGCATGTTTTATTTAACAGTTTGTTGGCTTGATTTATAACTCACAGTTATTTAGACATATGGCAAATGTGGGAGTCAAGCTCCATCACATTCCAATTTTTTGTGGCCTTGAACTAAGAAACAGGAACCTTGAAAAAAATAGGCTTTATATGCTTGGATGACTTTATATAGAATTCCCAAGTTCATTAGCTTCTGTAATGATTCATGGTTGTTTCTAAAATAAACTTTATATTATCTTTAAAAATCTAGGGATATTATTTAGGTCAGCAATTTGAAGGCACTAGACTGAACATCTCTGTGAACCAAAGGATGTGAATGACTAAACAGAAGAGAATTATCACCTGAGGGTTGAATCTCAGAATATGACAGGAGAGATTGTGCTTGTTGATTCAGTGCTGGCGGCAGGCGGGGCAGGGAAGCACCAGCAGTGATGCGTATCTGGGTCAGTTAGGGATGTGGGAAGCAAAGCGGAGAGAAACGGGCCCTGTCCCAGGCAAAGATGCAACTTGCAAGAGAAAACATTTTAGAAGAACTAAAAGAGATGGACTGTGAGTTTGAAGAGGGGACCACAGAAACTGAATGGCGAAATAAACAACCGATTTATCAGTGCAAAAATTCAGGACTTCCCTGGTGGTCCGTGGTTAGGAATCCACCTGTCAATGCAGGGGACACGGGTTCCAGCCCCACTCCAGGAAGATTCCACATGTCATGGGGAAACTGAGGCCCTGCCCCACAGCTATGGGGCCCGAGCTCTAGGGCACATGCCCTGCAACAAGAGAAGCCACTTCAGTGAGAAGCCCTCGCACTGTAACTAGAAAGTTCTTATCTGAATCGGGAGCATTTTACTACTCAGTCTAGATATTTGTGATGTTTTGGTCTAAAATGAATGAAAGTTATTAGAGATCTTTAAGATTAACCTAGTATGATATAAGCAGATATGCAGATGACACCACTCTTATGGCAGAAAGTGAAGAAGAACTAAAGAGCCTCTTGATGAAAGTGAAAGAGGAGAGTGAAAAGTTGACTTAAAATTCAACATTCAGAAAACTAAGATCATGGTCTCTGGTCTCATCACTTCATGGCAAATAGATGGGGAAACAATGGAAACAGTGACAGACTTTATTTTTTTGGGCTCCAAAATCACTGCAGATGGTGACTGCAGCCATGAAATTAAAAGATACTTGCTCCTTGGAAGAAAAGTTATGATCACCCTAGACAGCATGTTAAAAAGCAGAAACAATACCTCACCAACGAAGGTCCATCTTGTCAAAGCTTTGGTTTTTCCAGTAGTAATGTATGGATGTGAGAGTTGGACTATACAGAAAGCTGAGTACCGAAGAATTGATGCTTTTGAACTGTGTTGTTGGAGAAGACTCCTGAGAGTCCCTTGGACTGCAAGGAGATCCAACCAGTTCATCCTAAAGATCAGTCCTGGGTGTTCATTGGAAGGACTGATGCTGAAGCTGAAACTCCAATACTTTGGCCACCTGATGCGAAGAACTGACTCACTTGAAAAGACTCTGATGATGGGAAAGATTGAAGGCGGGAGGAGAAGGGGACAACAGAAGGTGAGATGATTGGATGGCATCACTGACTCAATGGACATGTGTTTGAGTAAGCTCCTGGAGTTGGTGATGGACAGGGAGGCCTGGCAATGCTGCAGTCCATGGGGTCGCAAAGAGTCAGACACGACTGAGCGACTAAACTGAACTGAACTGAGTATGATATAATAAAACAGAAATAGGACTTCCCTGGTGGTCCAGTGGTTAAGAATCCACCTACCAATGCAGGGGACACAGGTTCAGTCCCTCCTCTGGAAAGATCCTACATGCTGTGAGGATACCAAGCTGGTGAGCCACACCTTCTGAGCCCGCGTTCCTGGACCCTGTGCTCCACAAGAGAAGCCATCGCAATGAGAAGCCCTTGCACTGCCACTAGAGAGCAGCCCTCACTCGCTACAACTAGGGAAAAGCCAGCACGCAGCAACAGAGACCCTGTGCAGCCATAAATAAATAAATAAAATTAAAGAAATTAAAGTTAAAAAGTTCATATCAGAAACTAGACTCATGTTACACCATATTAAAAAATCAACTCAAAGTGGATTAATTAAATGTAAGACCTGAAACTGTCAAACTCCTAGAAGAAAACATAGGGGAACATCTTTGGGACGTTGGCCTTGGAGGTGATTTCTTGGATATCAGTCCAGAAGCATAGTCAACAAAAGCGAAAAGCAAGAAGACATACATGGGCTACATCAAACTAAAAGGTTCTGCCAAGCACAGAAAATAAAAACCGAATGAAAAGGCAACCTACGAAGTGGGAGAAAATATTTGCAATCCATATATCAGAGAAGGGATTAATTTCCAAAATGGTTAAGGAACACATACAACACAGTAGCAAAAACAAATAAACAAACAAACAATCTGGTTAAAAAAATGGGCAACGACCAGAAAAGACATTTCTCCAAAAAGGAGATACATGGAACCAACAGGTATAGGAAAAGCTGTTTAACAACACTGATCATCAGGATAATCCAGTCAAAACCCCAACGAGATACCACCTCACACTTCTTCAGATGGCTACAGTTTGAAACGGAAGAGACAGCAAATGTTGGTGAAGATGTGAAGTTGGAACCCTTGTTCAAAGTTGGAAGGAATGCAAAATGTGCAGCCACTACAGAAAACAGTATGGAAGTTCCTCAAAAAATTAAAAATAGAACCACCACGTGAGTCAGCAGTCCCACTTCTGAGTATGTATCGAAAACACTGAAAACAGGATCTTGACCAAACACTGACAGTCCTATGTTCCTTGTAGCACCATTCCCAGTGGTCAAGATGCAGAAACAACCTCAATACTTACCATACCTATCAACAGATGAATGGATAAAGAAAAATATTCATATGACGGACTATTACCGTATTCTGCCTCTAAAAAGAAGGAAATACCACAATGTGTGACAACATGGAAGAAACGTGAAGACATTATGCTAAGTGAAATAAGCTAGTTACAAAAGGACAAATACTGCATGCTTTACTTATATGAGATATGTTGAACAGTCAGACTCAGAGAAGCAAAGATTCTTTAGAATGTTGCCAAGGGCTACAGGAATGGGGAAATGAGGAACGACTAATTGACAGGCATATTTTCAATTATACAAGATGATGTAAGTTCTAGAAATCTGCTGCACATTATTATGCTACAGATGACAGTACTGTACTGTACTGCGAATCTAAAAATCTGTTAAGAGGGTACATCTCATGTTAAGTGTTCTTACCACAATAGACTTTTTTTTTTTAACAAATCACATCAGTGTCATTTCCTCTCATGCTGCCAAAGCCTGGTATTCTTTTGAGAAGCTGCATATAAAGTAGGACTCTCTCTGAGTCAATGATGATGATGGTGATGATCAAACAGTACATGATAGTGACCGAGTGCTCACTATGTGACAAGATCTCTTCAGAGACCTCTGCCTATACTGTCTCCAGCCACATTAGGTACTATTATCCTCCCCATTTTACAGATGGAAGAACTGAGGCACAGAGAGGCTAAGAAACTTGACCACCATCCAGCAGCAAATAAATGATGGAGCCCAGATATAAATCCAGGTATCCTTTCAGTATTTCCTATTTTCGTGTTGCTATGAATATACCTAGTTCCAAAAGGGTTTTGAAGCTACTTTAAAACTTTTTTTGAAGCTTTAGTATTTCAGAGGCTATAGCAGAGGTTAACTGTTGAATAAGGGGTGAATTCGACACACATTTGATGAGGACTCTGAGAAATTTGAGGATGATGCAATTATGGACAGGTAGGACTTAAAAATAATTTATACCTAAGTCATCAAATAGATTATAACATGAGGCAGAAGATTGCAGATGTTCAAAAAGAAGAATATAAAATGCTATGAGTAGGTAAATGTGAGGAAAATGAACTCTTGGAGTTTTGGAAAGTTTAGCGGATTGTTTAGGAAGAAGTTCCTTTGCTCCTGGGTTGGGCCTTGAAAGATGGGGAGGATTTTGACAGGAAATTGAATTTTGTGGGCCTGGCTATGTCAGTAAATTATACTCATATATTTTTCTGTCTCCCAAGATTTATTCTTAGTGCATTTTTAAGAAATGCTTGTTGAGCACTGACTGTGTACTCTACTCAGCAAGGCACAAAGGATATAGGAGACTTATGACACAGTCTCAGCCCTCAAGTAACTTACACTCTAAAAGAGGACCCGGATATGCATGTAAATGTAACACAGTTGATAGACATGTGCATCAAGTAGCCATCATCTTCCATTTATTTTATAAAAATTTAAACTGAAATGTTTCCTCCCTTCCCCCACCCCCAAGAAACCATTGCATAATCTAAGAGGAAGTTTCAGTTTATAACCTTTATATAAACTGTAGTAGCCTCTGCTGGTGAAATACTGTTTTGTAACTCTTAGACGAGTCCAGACAATTGGAAAAGAATGGCATTATTTCAGAGCTGCGCAAAGTACTGTCCACAAATCTCACAAAAGGGAAGGAAGTTCTGTGTTAGAGGAAGAAGATGGCATCCAGACTGTTCTCTCTCTCTTTTTTTTTATACTAGAGATCTGCCAACATTTAATTAATATTACTATTGCTAGCACGGCTTCCCAGGTGGCACTTGAGGTAAAGAACCCACTTGCAAATACAAGAGATCTAAGAGATGAGGGTTTGATCTCGAGGTCGGGAAGATCCCCTGGAGGAGGGCATGACAACCCACTCCAGTTTCTTGCCTGGAGAATCCCATCAACAGGTAGAGCCTTCCAGGCTACAATCCATGGAGTCACAAAGAGTTGGACTGAGCAACCTAGCCAGCACACATGCACTATGGCTACTATTTAGGTTGTTTCCACCCCTTTACAATCACAAGCAATGCCTCCATGGGTCTGTGATAAACATCCTTGCACAGGTACATGAGAATACATACCAAAGTTCAAAAGTGGGACTGCTAGGCAGGGTGCGGGGGTGGGGAACACAGGTCTGTGGTTCTGACCCAGGGGCCCAAACTCCCCACAGGGCTTGTCCCTCTGGCATAGCAGTTATCAAAATTTCTGGAATCTGGCCAGTCTGATTTAGGTCTAAAGTAAGGTTCCCCAGAATCCTTTGCAGGGAAGGAAAAGGCTTCTGAACATTTGAAAAGAGGCTTAACCTCACTGACAGTAATAGACTGTTCTCTTAAAGCTATAAGAGCTCTACAAACACCTTGCAGGCCGAAAGCTCCAAATGTCTGCCAACAAATCCTTATGCCACAAAACTGACACCCTTGCAATCTCATTATTCCAAACAAAATTTCCAATTCAGTCTCTTCCAAGACAACTTTTTATAGCTGTATATTTTCAAATTCGTAGTGCAAGCAGAGAAAAGCTGGGAAGGGGACTAACCCTTGTTGAATGTCACCAGCTCTAAGGACCAGGTACTGCCCATGGCGTTCATGTTAGTTCTCTTTTATCCCACATCAATCATAATGTGTAGACGTTAACCTCTCTTTTGCTGGTGAAAAAATTCAAACTCTGGGGGAGTTCACAATCCACACAATGTAATGCAGTTTCTTTGTGTAAAGGTGGGAATTATAAGCCAGTCTGTGTGACCCCCAAGTCCCTCTCCACCAGTCTCCATTTTACTTTGTAATCAGTGAAACTGGGATTATTCTGCCCTAAAATAATAAATAGGAGTAATAGTCTCTCTACCTCAACTTAATACCTATGGTCTGCTTTTAGCATTTGGAGGTGTCATTACATTACAAGAGCTTGCATTGATTTGAATAGGAGACTTTATGCTACTCAATCTAGAGATGTGTGATATTCTGGTGTAAACTCAATGAAAGCCATTAGGGGTCTTCAAGATTAACCTAGTATGGGACTTTCCTGGTGGCGTAGTGGATAGGAATCTACCGGCCAATACAGGGGACATGAGTTTGATCCCTGGGCTAGGAAGATTCCACATGCTGCAGAGCAACTAAGCCTGTGAGCTGAAACGATGGAAGCCCATACACTGCAACTACTGAAGATGCGCACCCTGGAGCCTGCGCGGTGCAGCTGGGGAAGCCAATGCAGAGAGAAATCTGAGTACTGCCACGAAGAGTAGCCCCTGTTCGACGCAACCAGAGAGACTGCAATTGCAGCAATAAAGACCCAGTGCAACCAAAACACAAATAAGTAAAATTTAAAATTAAATATTAAAAAATTAACCTAGTATGACATAATAAAATAGAAACAAGTTGAATTGCAATGGAATTGCTGCATCTGATTTTAAAACTAATCAAGATAAAGCAGATGTTCCAAAAGATCTCTATAATCTTCACCTGAATACTAATATATTTTTTGATTGAACGATATATATATTTACATATAGAGAAATAAAACCCACCTTAAAATGCTAATGTCATTTTCTCTGCTATTTCTTGAAGCAAAAAAAAAATGATGCTGAACTATTGACTATTAGGCAGCAACACAATGTTTCAGGGAAACCAATTGACTTCAAAAAGTAAATAAGATTTTCAAAGATGAGTCAATCATACGCCTGCATACAGCATGGAACAGCAATTAGCGTATGCAACTCCAGCTGTATCAAACCTGTGATGTGAAGACAAGGCATGTATAAAAGTAAGAGTATTTTTAGCTGAATCTGATCTGGAAGTCAGGAGACCTAATTTCCACAAACAATTTCTTTCTCTGTTGGTTTCTTCATTCTCCACATTCTTCCAAAAATATATCAAACTGCCTAATTTGTTTTTAACAGTGTGACTTTGGCAAAAAAAATCACTTATGTGCCTCGGAATGTTTAAAATGGTATATTTAGTTTTTTATATATATATATATATATATATATATATATATATATATATATCCACAGTTTAAAAACTAAAAGCTTTTATAAAATTAAACTGTTTTTTTTTAAACTGTTTTTTAATTAATTAAAATAAAATAAAAATTAATCCAAACTATTTTAAAAATAAAGCTAAAATTAATTCTCCCTCAATTCCTAAATCTATGTGCCAAGTGTGCTATTTCTCCTTCGATCATTTTACTGAGTATCCATTGGTGGCCTTCTGGCTAGTTAATCAAAATAACCTTGGATGAGCATCATTTCTTCTAATTCTCTTCTTGTAGTCACCAGTCACATCCTACATCCTGCAAACCACACCTGACAGCTATTAACTATAGTTCTGCTGCTGCTGCAGCTGCTAAGTCGCTTCAGTCGTGTCCAACTCTGTGCGACCCCGCAGACAGCAGCCCACCAGGCTCCTCTGTCCCTGGGATTCTCCAGGCAAGAACACTGGAGTGGGTTGCCATTTCCTCCTCCAAACTACAGTCCTGCCCCTCCCTAGTTTCCTCAGAACCTGTGTTTTCAGGTACTGTCTCCTGCTGCTCTAGGTTTCATCTCTATGCAGTTGGGTATCTTCATATTGGTGCTAACTCTTGACCTTGATAAGCAAGAAACACAATTAAATTGATATTTTCTCATTGCAGATGATCCAGGGATAGGAAAAACTTTGGGTGGCCCATATCTGTCTAATCCTGCTTATTAGCAGTATAACACATGTTCTGTGGCTTAGGATTTCAAAGAGGGGGGATTTTCTTAATTTATCAGCTGAACCAATATTCAACAGCTTATGAAGAGTGTGCAGTTGTTTGGGGTTAAAGCAGGGACAACATGAAACACTTCATGAAAAACTTTCACAAAACTTGGGCTCTTTCCAGCAGCTTCGATATGTGAGAATAACTTTTACACCATGACAACTCTAAAAATAAAACATTTTTAAACATAAAGCTGTTCTTCCAGTTACTGTTTAAAACTTTATCCCAAGAACTGAGATGCTATTCAATAAAATGCAGCTACAAGTTTCTCAACAATAAGGTTCAAAAATTGTTATATGTTCCCTGATGGATTCATTTTTTTTCTTTGAATGTATAATGTAGCTGTAAAAGTAACTGTCAATAGTATTACTATCATTTAATTTCTTTTGAAAAGACATATTTATTTATTTGATTGCACTTGGTCTTAGCTACTGCATGCGGGACTAAAACCCTGACCAGGGATCAAACCCAGGCCCCCTGCAATGGGAGCACGGAGTCTTAGCTGCTGGACAACCAGAGAAGTCCTAATCATTTCATTTCTAATGAAATAATTTTTATGTATTAGATCTATAATTCTAAGAGTATTACCAGAATTTATTTTGTGCTTTATGATGAGACCGTAAACTATATTCCCAGCAACAATTTTATGGTTCATCTTCCTAACAAAATTATCTGTGTTTTAAAACTTTGACATTAAAATATACCTTCAGTAATTGCCACTGTAATGGTCATGTGTATAAAACTTGTGTAAGTAACTATGATACAAGCATTTTTTCTCTTAAAAAAAAGACTTTTAAATTTCTATCAGAGTAGAACTAAATTTCTTTGATTAGAACTATGATTCTTAAATTGTGTGCTGAAGCACTTTGGGGTGATGCGCAAACCTGCAGAGGCACCGTGGGTTATTTTAAGTTTCTGAGGGCCAGAGACATCTGTTGGATACCACACAAACCACTACTAAGTTGTTTAGACCTCACCACTTGATAAAGAGAAGTGTTTAGATATTTCTTTAGGCCTGGGGGCACCTAGTACCAGGACGGGGTGGGAAGAAATCTCTGGAATAGAATGATTAGTGAACTTGAAATATAAGATAATTGAGAATTACTTACATAGTACAACCCTATCTTTTTATAAAGGGGAAAACTGAAGTACAACATGGTTAAAGTCTTAAAACTAGTGAGTCCTAAATACTCAGGCTTCTGGTTCCCTCATCAGATTGTTCTGTAAAAACACCTGATGATAAAGGTTTGCATGATTCTGTACATGGCAAGGGTATATAGATACACCCGAACGTGGGCAAACTCCAAGAGACACAGAGGGACAGGGAACCCTGGCATGCTGCTGTCCATGGGGTTGCAAAGAGTCAGACATGAGCAGCAAATATGGCAGGTGGTAGTGAGATCTTTTTTTCTTGTGCTAAAAGATTTTAATTTGAAAGTTACTTGAAATACAATGAGTAAAGGAGGATATCTAAGACTCAACGGACACAGATTTCAAATTTATATTCTTTCCAACGGCCACCAATGGGCTCTGTCATACCAAAAAGTTGCTTTCTTTGGTAATTCCTATTTCAAGCTCTCTGGAGGAGAAATCTTTTTCCATAAACCAAGCCATCTTTTTTTTCTTCCTTCCTCCGTTCCTTCCTTTCTTCCTGTCCTCTCCTTTCCTTCCTTCTTTCTGCCTCTTTTTCTTTCTTTCCCAGGAACCTGTGCTAGTTAGAGATGGGTGTTCTCTTAAAAAGCATCGAAGTACATCTAGTATGTTCTACAAGGAGGAGAGGCTCAGTCACACATGAAGTGGAAGGCTTCTCTGGTATTTGCTTATCATCTTGCTGCAACCAGGTATCCACACGAGGAAATGGCATCCAGGAATGTGGTCCTTTGTGAAGTCAAAGTTGCTCTGTTTTGCATCTTGAGTCCTAATCATTGGTTCTTCCGCTCAGGCTCACACAGTTCCTCCTCTGGACCTCGACCTTGGGAGGAGTTTCTGTAAATCTCAGCATTTTTAATGTTGATGGCAATGTCAGAAATTACTGTAAAGTGGTTTTCATCTTCTTCTCAGTCATTTAGTTCTGTCACACATGCTGTCACTGAGCGAATGTCATCTTGTCTATCAAATTCACTGAGAAGTTGATGAGTACATTTTTGTGACAAATTTCTGACACTCCTGTAGGTGTGTTGGTCTCTTGATCCAGGATCTATTAGTGCTGAGCAATTTTAAAACTCTCTTAACCAAAACAGTCAGAATAACAAATGAAAGAAAATTAATTATGCACCCCCATCCCCCCGCCAAAAAAACCCCAAAAGAAAAAATATGAACACAGGAATTAGATTCAACTGAGTAACTTGACATATATTTTCTCATGTTGTCATTGAGATTTGAATGATTATCAGGTACTTTCACATTCACGTCCTTACTTACTTGCCTGGAAATGAAATAGGTTAATGAACGTCTTGAACTCAACATGGCGATTTTAAAAGACAAAGTGCATACAACACAAGACAATGTTCACAGATAATACTTCTATACTGAAAGTTCTTGCTTGGACCCATGTCAAATTCTTCCCTGAACACACTTTGAACTTTCTTTTGGCTATTGTTGCTGTTGTTCAGTCATGTCTGACTCTTTGCAATCCCATGGACTGCAGCATGCCAGGGCTCCCTCACTATCTCCCAGAGCTTGCTCAAACTCATGTCCATTGAGTCGGTGATGCCATCCAACCATCTCATCCTCTGTCATCCCTTTCTCCTCCTGCCCCCAATCTTTTCCAGCATCAGGGTATTTTCCAGTGAGTCAGCTCTTTGTATCAGGTGGCCAAAAGTATTGGAGCTTCAGCTTCAGCACCAGTCCTTCCAATGAATATTCAGGACTGATCTCCTTTAGGATGGACTGACTGGATCTCCTTGCAGTCCAAGGGACTCTCAAGAGTCTTCTCCAACACCACAGTTCAAAAGCATAAATTCTTCAGTGTTCAACCTTCTTTATGGTCCAAATCTCACATCCGGACATGACTACAGGAAAAACCATAGCTTTGACTAGACAGACCTTTATTGACAGAGTAATGTCTCTGCTTTTTCATAAGCTGTCTAGGTTTGTCACAGCCTTTCTTTCAAGGAACAAGCGTCTTTTAATTTCCTGGCTGCAGTTACCATCTGCGGCGATTTTGCAGCCCAAGAAAATAAATTCTGTCTTAGATGAGCCCAAAGTCAGCAGTTCAATGGTACAGCTTATACTAGCTCATGAGAACTGGTGTGTACAGCCCTTCCAACTCTGAATTCAGCAAAGTCACATCAGCTGGCCATGAGAGAAGTATTCATAGCAAGTGTAACTGGTCCCTAGGGCTGCTTTAAAAAAGTTACACAAAGTACCACAATTCAGAGTTAACTATTATTATTTTATGTGTTTATTAGTTATTTACTATTTAGTATGAATTATTTTCTTAACTGGTATAAAAATGCAACTAATACAATAAAGATATTATCAGCGATTTAAGCATACTGTATTCTCTTACAGCTCTGGAGGCCAGAAGTCTGAAATCAAGGTGTCATCTTGGGCTCTGTGCCCTGAGATTCTGGGCAGAATTCTTCTCTGCCTCTTCACAGCTTCCAGTGGTGGCTGTCAACCCTCGGCATTCTTTGGCCTGTAGATGCATCTCTCCAACCTTAACCTCTGTGGTTGCTGGCATTCTTCCTGGGTGTCTCTGTCTCTGTGCCTCTTCTCCTCTCCTTATAAGGACACCGGTACTATTGGATTAAGGACTTCCCTGGTGGCTCAGACAATAAAGAATATGCCAGCAATGCAGGAGACCCGGGTTCAATCCCCAGGATGGGAAGATCCCTTGGAGAAGGGAATGGCAACCCACTCCAGTATTCTTGCCTGGAGAATCATATGGACAGAGGAGCCGAAGAGTTGGACATGACTGAGCGACTGAACTGAACTGATCCAAATTCTATGATTTAAAATCTTATCCCTTAGCCAGCACATACTATGACATGAAATGTCATGTGATGTACCACATAATTTGTCTGAAGAACTGCTAATCGTTTAGTGCAACTGGGACTAAGTGAATGCGGTAGGAATGAGTGGAAGAGGTAAGTGGAGAGGCAGGGACACATGTGGGTAAGGATTTGAAGTAGTACAGATCAGAGAAGTCAATAAATGGGTTAGTGGCACTAGTGGTAAAGAACCTGCCTGCCAACGCAGGAGACACAAGAGATGCAGGTTCTATCGCTGGGTTGGGAAGATCCCCTTAAGGAGGGCATGGCAACCTATTCCGTATTCTTACCTGGAGAAGTCCATGGACAGAGGATCCCGATAGGCTACAGTCCATAGGATCACAAAGAGTTGGACACGACTGAAGAGACTTAGCATGCATGCACGCATGCAGTATTATAGGCAAGGTTCTGAGCAAAGGTAATAACAGTGGAAAAATGAAAAGGAGGGAGAAGAGCAAGGCCTATTTAATCAGTGGAATTTATAGAACTTAATGTGAATTGTGAAGGAGAGAAGATGAGGACATTTCCTGGATGATTGGCTTGGATGACTGCTTTTCATGACTGAGGTCAGTCACAGAGAGGAATGCAGGAGTGATGGTCATATTGTTAGCTAGGTATGTTGGATAAATTGGGCAAGGCTGTAGAAATGTGAAGATAGGTATTCTGTAAGTAGGTGGATACACACATAAGAAAATCAGGGTTGGAGCTGTTGAGTAAGGTTCGTCAGTGGTTAGCAAAATCCAAGGGAGTGGTTAAGACTGTCCAAGAGGAGAACAAAGAGTAGCAAGAGAAGAAACCCAAGGAGGAAATACTAGGAAACACAAACACATGTAGGACGGCAAAAGAAGGAAAAAACTTCTCTTTTAAGAAGGATCAGTAAGCCATCTCCCAAATGTCCTACAACAATACTCATGGAAAGTTCACAAAAGGGTTAAAAAAGGCTGATAACTTTCATTGATATTGTTTTGTACGTTTCAGAGCTGCCTTATTGATCCACATTAATAGTCAATTTCTTATAAAGTTAAACATACACTTTAAAATATGACATTGCTCTGGGACTACGCTGGTGGTACAGTGGTTAAAACTCTGCGCTTGCACTGCAGGGGACGTGGGTTCAATTCTGGTCAGGGAACTAGGAACCTGCATGCTGAGAGGGGCAGCCAAAAAAATCTTTATGTGGCATGACTTTATTAAGCAAAAATAAGCAAAGTAAAAAAATGAATTAGAACTGTATGTATTATTTTATGATAAATCTAAAAAATCAGGATGCAGAGTAGGGAGAAATGCAAATTACATAATGATTCATACAGTATGTATGATACCATTATCTGAAAAACATATGATATACACACACATGTATGTAGATATATACACAGACATATACATAAAAACTCTTCAAAATGTGTGTGTATTTCCCTGCAGAATAGAGGACTACATAAAGGACATCTTTATTTGTAGAATCTCCCTCTATCCTCAGTAAATTTTTTCTTTCAGAATGAAAAGAAAGAGGGAGGGTAGGAGCAAATGAGGAAGAAAAGAAGGAAAGAAGAACCTAAAGTAAGAAAGACAAAACTCCAAGGTAGATTCTAGGAGGTAAAATTGCTCTATATATTTTTCTTCATATTTTTATCAAAAGGGAATATTGATCCCTTGTAAACAATTCAGAAAATATACAAAAGTGTAAAAGAACAACCAAACAAACAAAAAACCCTCGTCCAAAAAAATGAACTTAACATTCTTCCAGGTAGGGCCATCGGAGAGGGCAATGGTACCCCACTCCAGTACTCTTGCCTGGAAAAACCCATAGATGGAGGAGTCTGGTAGGCTGCAGTCCATCGGGTCGGACATGACTGAGCGACTTCACTTTCACTTTCACACATTGGAGAAGGAAATGGCAACCCACTCCAGTATTCTTGCCTTGAGAATCCCAGGGACGGGGGAGCCTGGTGGGCTGCCGTCTATGGGGTCGCACAGGGTCGGACACGACTGAAGTGACTTAGCAAGATAGGGCCATACTTTCATTAACCTGCATGTCGTAAATAAAATTTTTTGGTATTCTTTTCAAAGAGGCCAGAATTTCTCAAAAATGTTCTTCTGATTCATGAGGTGAATGATATTGAACTCCGTTCTTTCTCTGAGTCTTTGGGACTAAATAACTGTAGTCTTTAATTATACAGTATTTTCTCACAGCTCCATAATCCCGTTTGCAGATTTCGTGGTTTGTCCTTCGCCTCACACAGTCCACTTGAGGGATATCTCAACCCATCTCAGATCTACTGTCGAACAGAAGACGGCACCCACATTTCCCAAACTAAGTTGCCCTGTCCTTCAGACATTCGTTGAAAACATCACCGCTAGCTGAACCGAGAACTCTCAGAACTGCGTGCGTCTGACCTTCTGACACTCTCGGTCTGTGTAATACAAGAGAAACTACAGTTCCCGTGGAGCTCTGCTCCTGGTCGCCCCCCGCCTCTATTCGTGCGCCTGCGCGGTCTGAGCATGGACTACAGCTCCCAGGATGCATCGTGCTGCCGCTCTCGCCGCTCTACTTCCTGCCGGGGCGTGTCCTGAGCAACAGTGACTCCGCGAGTCCAAGAAAAGTTAAAGATGGGTGGAGTTTGTGGGCTGCGTGGGAAGCTGTTGGGCGCCGCTTATTTTTTTCGATCA
Source organism: Muntiacus reevesi (assembly GCF_963930625.1). Taxonomy (NCBI): domain Eukaryota; kingdom Metazoa; phylum Chordata; class Mammalia; order Artiodactyla; family Cervidae; genus Muntiacus; species Muntiacus reevesi. The sequence continues at coordinate 56,754,949 of NC_089258.1, read as the reverse complement.
CACAAAACCTTTGCTGATCTACAGCAAAGTGTACTGGTGCGCGGCTGCCTAGGTTTGTGGTGTGCACGGGTTTGACTCTTCTCAACTGGGAGGAAGGGTCTTTCAGGCACCTGCACAGGTGGTCGCGGCCTGCGCTGGTCCTCGCCATCTGCTCTTCCTTGAAGCTGTCCGACATCTCTCCCAGGGCGTGGGAGAGGCTGACAATCCTGGGTTTTATTGGAGTGGTGGATTGTTTTTTTCAATCTTTATATTTTCGCGGGAAATTGGAAGACTCCAGAGGAGACTTAAAGTCAGATGTTTTTACCCTAGTAATCCACGCGCGCTTCTTGAAAGATTGTTCCTATAGTTTTGTACTTTGTTTTGGTTGGGCCTGGGATTTCTATTTTTGTAATATTTCAACTCCTGATTGTTACTGTGCTCTGAAAACAGAAGCGTGGAGGAATGCCTATATTTAAAGGCGAATAGGAAGTCTCTTAAGGAATCACTTGATTAACAGTTTTAATATGTATAATTAATAAATGTAATAGGACAATAAATGTAATGCGTGGGAAACTACAGCCTCCACCCTCCCAATTCCCCGCTGGAAACAGAAGCATTCCAGTTCAAGAGTGTGGAATATCAGAGAGAAATGGGTTGAAGAATGAATGGTGGGTGGGAGGTGAACAATTACAGGTAACCATAAATTGCTTTTTTAAAAAATGTGTTCTTGAGAAAGCTGGATTCCCAGCTCTGGTATTTATTTAACTGTAATTTCATCCAAGTTAGTTTACCTCTTTGAATCTCAGTCTCCTCATCTGTGAAATAAAGATGATTTTTCCTTTTCTCCCCATATGACAGTTTCTGTGAAGGCAAGTTAAAGTATGTGAACATAGTTCTTAAACTCTATAATTACCCCCAAAGTGAGCTGGTAATGATAGTTACGTGGCAAGTGTAATGAAAGGCCAGGGCAACTAGGAATGCTAGTTAAGAGTTGAAACTGGGGACCACGGGGTCAAGGCTGAAGAATAAAGCAAATGAGTCTGGGAAGAGCTGAGAATCCGGGACAAGACAGATGGGTCAGTTGGCAGTATCTGTGACTTGTCGCTAAGCTTGAGGAAAGTAGGAGCCACATCTGTGTTGTTCACAGTGGTCTGCATGCTATCTGCCATGGTGTCCAACATATGAGGCCTTTGTTCTTGCCTTCCCTCTGCCTGGAACACTCCTACCCCGTATATCAGTCAGGGTTCTCCAGAGAAACAGTCAGTAGCAGGTAGCAGGGGGAGGGTGTGAGTGTGTGTGTGTGTGTGTGTGTGTGTGTTCTCCAGAGAAACAGTCAGTAGGGGTGTGTGTGTGTGTGTGTGTGTGTGTGTTCTCCAGAGAAACAGTCAGTAGGGTGTGGGTGTGTGTGGGTGTGTGTTCTCCAGAGAAACAGTAGGGTGTGTGTGTGTGTGTGCGTTCTCCAGAGAAACAGTCAGTAGGGTGTGGGTGTGTGTTCTCCAGAGAAACAGTCAGTAGGGTGTGTGTGTGTGTGTGTGTGTGTGTGTGTGTGTGTGTTTATGGTGTGCATGCACTCAGTTGTGTCTGCCGCTTTGTGACCCTGTGGACTGTAGCCCTCTAGGCTCCTCTGTCCATGGGTTTCTCCAGGGGAGTGGGTTGCCGTTTCCTTCTCCGGGGGATCTTCCTGACCTAGGGATCGAACCTGCATCTCTTGCTTCTCCTGCATTGCCAGGTGGATTCTTTACCTCTGAGATGCCTGGGAAGATCAGAACAACCCTGTGTGTTAAGTATTGCTGTTCTCAGTTTACAGATGAAAACTCTGAGGCCCAGAGGCATGAGATAATGTGTCCAAAGTCACACAGCGAAGTAACAGGGCAAAGGGAAGGCATACCCGCCCGGATCTGTGTATGCTGCTTCTTCACTACTTCTTCCATCTCATGGATGTGAACTCTGAAGTTCTTCCTTTTTCTCCCCTACAATCCACTGTCCTTCCACCCTTCAAAAGTCTGCTCAAGAATACTTCAGGATGAGACCCTCCATTTATTCCGCAAGTATTTACTGAGTGCCCACCTTCATACTCGCTTTAGTCACTCACAAAGATTTCTCAAGGGCCCACTGTGTTTTAGGTACTTGTGGGGATGCTGAGGATACATCAGTGAAAAACACACACACGTCCCTGCGCTGTGGAGGGACAGAAAGACAGTAAACATAAGGGACAGAAAGACAGTAAACATAGGAAGATATAGGGTGATGGGTTAAAGATAATAGGTGCTAAGGGAAACACAAGAAAAGAGGAAGATAGGCAACCTAAGGCTATCTGTGTGGAGGGCTGCGATTTTCAATGTTATGAAAACACAATATTGAGCAAAGATTTTCCAGGATATGATGGTCAATTTTATGTGTCAACTTGGCTGAACTATAGCACCCAGTTATTTAGATGAGCAAGACTCATCTAGGTGTTGCTGGGAAGCTGTTTTGGAGCTGTGGTTAACATCTACAAGTTGTGTGGGAGACAACCCTCCATAATGGGTGGGGGTAGGAGGGGGAGACTCATCCAATCACTTGAAAGGCCTTAAAAGCAAAACTGAGTTTTTGCTGAAATAGAAGTTCTGCCTCAAGACTGAAACATCAGTTCCCACCCAAGTTTCCAACCCACCTTATAGATTTCAGACTTGCCAAGCCCCCACAATTACAGAAGTCAATTATTTAAAAGAAATCTCTTAGTATACCTTACATGTGTGTGTGTGAATGCTACCATCTGTGCATACATGGGTGTATACTGTACATATATAGTACATATGCATATATGTATAATGCATATACATATATGAGATGCTGAACACACACACACAGGGTTTTCCAATAATGAGGAACTTAACATAGGTTTAGCTTAGGACCTGCCACAGTGAGCATGTAAGAGACAGCCATTGTTAATATCATCATTATCATTCAGTATCAGAGTGAGGACCTTTGTGAGAATCATTAAAGTAGACTAAAAGCATAAGACTTAAGGGCCTGTGAGCTTGGGATGCTAAAGTCTGAAGTGACATTAATACACAAGTTTGGGTCCTGCAGAGAGTTAGGGGCATAGTACATTTTAGGTCAGGGTCCTTTAATTATTTTTTAAAACAGGATGAACATTTTGCAGTGTATGTAGTCCAGAAAACAGATTAATTGACACCAAACTCTTCATTTTGCCCCAAGCTGCCATTTTAACTTCAGGGCTAATTGGTTCCAGGTCAGAGGCCCCATTCATTTGCTTCCTACCAACAGCTGAGAGAAAAATGTACATTTTTACTGTGATGTTTTCTCACCAGGGTTCTTTTATTTCCCCTGAGGTTGTTGCTTTGGGCAACAAGAGAAATGCTAGATTCCGAAAAAGCTTTATATCTACCCTGACCCAACCCCACTGTAACTATTACCACATACAGCTAACAGGCATTTTTAAAAAAAGATACAAGGAAATACACACATTTAAACCAATACACATCTTGTTGATTATCTATTGATATTAAAACAAATAGAATTTCTGGTTTTGTTCCCCTCTGATAAAACATAATATTTTTTCCAATATGTGGGTCGTGTGTTCATCAGAAAAATACTAATTTTGAAAAATATAGTGTGGACCTGGTCATTCTATGACATCATGTCTGATTTTCACTTCTTAAGAGGGAAACATTCATAGTCACGAAGCCAAGTAGATTTCATGCAGAAGACAGATGAAGGCCGGATGTTTGAGGTTTTTCTTCTGGTCTTTTTGCTTCCCGTAGTATCTGACTACAGCTAGTTATAACGTTTCATGTTTGTTTAAGGAGTGGGCAGATTGTGAAAAAATAGACAGTTGGCTGCAGCATTCTGAGCTATGTTTTGTTTCTTGATTTCTGCTTTGCTCCCTTGTTATAAGAAATAAGCGAGAGTGTTTAAGAATGATAGATTCTTTCAGCAATTCTTTTTTTAACCCCAGGCCATTTCTTCATTTAGGGAAGACTATAGAATTTGGAGTAACATTTATTTTTGAGTATCATCCAGTTTAGGATGGCTGGACTTTGGTGGGGAACAGGGGTCACCTTGACCTTCCTTCAAGATTATAAAATAATTTCTTGTCTAAATGTTAGGGGTGGGACAAAAAGGGATCACTGTTCTGTGCTGTTTCCCAAATGAAAAAACATTGATTTAAATGGAGTTCCTGTGTATTTTGTTTTAGACATGTTTGTAATAAAGAATCAAAAGAGTGCTTTCATATTTATTATTTTCAAGTTAAGGGTAATTAAATGTCACTTTAATTCAATGTCAAATTAAGAAGGATTGATACAGTACTGCTTCTGTTTTATGTTTTGGTTTTTTGGCCACAAGGCACATGGGATCTTACTAAGCTCCTGACCAGGGACTGAACCTGTAACCCCTGCCCTGGAAGGCGATGGTCCAAAGTCTTAACCACTGGACAGTCAGAGAAGTCCCCGTCATAGACATAGACAAATTGATAGTAGAGCAGAATGAAGATACCAGAAGTGTTTCTAAATACATACGGACAATTGATTTTCAGCAAAGGTGCAAAGGGAATTCTGTGAAGAAAGGGTAGTCTATCTAGCCAATAGTGCTACAACGATTAGATACAAAAAAAATGAAGAAAGAAAAAGGACTTCAATCTAAATGTTGTTCAATCGCTCAGTTGTGTATGACTCTTTGCAACCCCATGGACGCCAAGCTTCCCTGTCCTTCACTAATCTAAATATCTCACACAATATACAAAATCAACTCGAATGGATTATAGACAAGTATGAAACCTAAAACTATGAATCTACTAGAAGAAAACATAGGATGAAACATTTATGACATTGAATTCAGCACAGATTTTTTAGCTACAACACCAAAAGAACTATGCATAAAAATTGATAAATTGTCCTTATCAAAATTAAAATTTCTGCTTTTTAAAAGACACTGTTAAGGGAGAAGGGATAGTTGGAGAGTTTGGGATGGACATGCACACCCTGCTATGTTTTAAGTGGATATCTGACAAGGACCTACTGTATAGCACATAGAACTCTGTTCAGCGTTGTACGGTCACCTGGATGGGAAGGGAGTTTGGGGAGAATGGATACATGAGTAGGTATGACTGGGTCCATTCACTGTTCATCTGAAACTGTCGCAACATTGTTAATTGGCTGTACCCCAATACAAAATTAAAAGTTTAAAGAAAAATCCAAGTGTAGGCACCTCAGAACCACCTTCCCCATGGAAAAAAAAAAAAGAAAAGTTAAAAGTATTTTTTAAAATAAATTTTCTAAGAAATCCTTTCCAAAAAAAACCACACTGTCAAGAGAATGAAAAGACTGGGTTAAAATATTTATAAATTGCATCCAATAAAGAATATACATCCAGGATATTTTTTTAAAAAACCCCAAACCCTCAAAACTCAACAATAAGAAAACAATTTTAAAAAATGGGCAAAGATTTGAATAGATGCTTCACCAAAAAAAAAAAAAAAAAAAGAGTCAGACACGACTGAGCAACTGAACTGAACTTCACCAAAAAATGTTTCTGGATGGCAAATAGGCACATGAAAAGATGCTCAATTTCATTAGTCAGTAGGAAAATGCAAATTAAAACCACAGTAAGAAACCACAACTGTTGGAATGGTAAAAAAAATAAAATAAAATCTGACTACATCCCAAGTGTTGATTAGGATGTGGGACTCTGCTCTGTTGCTGCTGGGAATGTGAAATTGTACAAACACCCTGGAAACGATTTTGCATTTGTTTTGAACCAGACATTCCATTCTAGGTATTTACCCAGGATAAATGAAAGCGTATCTCTATACAAAGACTTGTACATCATTCTTTACGGCAGCTTTACTTGTAATAGCCCCAGATTGGAAATAATCCTAGTGTCCATCAACAGGTAAATGGATAAACAAACTGGGGTACAAATAAATGATATTCGGCAATAAAAAGGATAGAAACCTTTGTACATGCTGCAACATGGATGAATCTCACAAATACTGTTCGTGAAAGAAGAAAGACAGAAAAGAGTATCTATTGAATGATTGCATTTATAAAAATTGTGGCCAATGAACACAAAGTGACAGAAAGCAAATCAGTGGTTGCCTGGGGAGTCAGGGGTGGAAGGGAAGGGATCTTAAAGAGGTGTGTGGCAACTTTTGAGGGTGATATGTTTATTATTTTCAGTGTAGTAAGAGTTTCATGGGTACATCATATGCCCACTGTACATCATTAAATTGTACATATGAAATATGTAGAGTTTACTGTGTGCGAGTTATATTGTGTGCTCAGCCACTCAGTCACGTCCGACTCTTTGCAGCCCCATGGACTGTCGCCCACCAAGCTCCTCTGTCCGTGGAATTTCCAGGCAAGATTCCTGGAGTGGTTTGCCATTTCCTACTCCAACGAATCTTCCCCGCCCAGGGATTGAACCTGCGTCTCCTGCGTTGGTAGGAAGATTCTTTACTCCTGAGCCACCTGGGAAGCCTGTGCTGGTTATCGCTTCAATAATTTGCAACATTCTGCTGTTCTCTTTCAGGGAGTTGTGGGGTAAAGGGCAGGCGAGAGATCCAGTGAACTCAGAAGAGGATGTGGGATTGAGCGAGGATTTGGGTCTTTTATGAAGCTGGGATATGCCACAGCATGTTTAGAAGCTGATGAGCAGAGAGGACAAACAGATGCAAGAGTAAGAGGACCTGCCAGAACCCTTGAGTGGGCAGGAAAGTCTGGGCTGGCATCCTGTGTGCGAGGGAGGCCTGGGCCTGGAAGAAGAGGACAGCTCATCCACAGCGGGGAGGAAAGACAAAGACAAGGGTGGGGCTTGCTTCACCCGACACACTGGCTCTTTGTTAGTAACGGAGACGATATCCCCAATCACAACAATGGGAATAGTCAGCAGGCGCCATATTCATTAATAAAATGAGTCACACCAATTCAGTAGAACTTTATTTTCTTTGGTAAAATTTTCAACCAGGACACCAATGAGCATCTTGTTGGTACAGATTTCTGGGTCTCCTGCTGAAAAAAGGTGATGCCAGCAACCCCAGCTATCCTTTGAAGCAACACTCCCCGGGTCTGAATTGGAGAAATGAGTTTGATAGAAATAATGGGGAGTCCTCTGCATGTGTGTTCAGTATAAAATGACATTGCCATTCAAGTTTCCCAGTGTTAGGAATGTTTTCATAAGCAAAAATCTCTGTTCTCTGACTCCTGTCTCTTGTCGGTATCATGTCGCTCTTGCCCCCATTACCTATGGAGCAAAAGCAGCAGCAGCTACCATTTGCTAGGTGGCACCCAGCATCTCAGCAGTAAAGAATCTGCCTGCAATGCAGGAGACATAGAGATGTGGGTTCAATCCCTGGGTCAGGAAGATCCCCTGGAGGAGGGCATGGCAACTCTCTCCTGTATTCTTGGCTGGAGAATCCCATGGGCAGAGGAGCCTGGCGGGATACAGAGAGTCGGACAGGAGTGTAGCGATTGAGCAGACACGAAGTGACTGTCTCACTGCTCCTTCAGAGCAGACCTTTTGGGTCGATGTGCCATGAGCCCCTGTTAATAGTCGTGGAAAATGAGTCTTACAGAGGTTAGGTTCTTGTCCAAGGTCACATCTCAGAAGTATCATAGCCAGAATTAAAATCCAAGTCCCTGTGACTCCAAAACCTTTGCTCTTAACAAGAATTGTATGCAGTGCTTACCTCCCCTTCTGAATTCGAAGTCTCACTGGTGAGAGTAGATTACATGCATATTTTCCTCCGAGTCTTATTCACTGCAACCACCACCTTTGGACAATATAAAGGAACTCAGGAGAATGAAAATAATTTAACATCCTGTCTCAGCAACTGTTTTCATTTTTGTCCACTTCCTTTAGATCCTTATCCATGGGAACATATTTCACATAGCTGTAGATGCAATTTTATATATGTATATTCTGCTTTTACAGTTAATGTTATACCAGGCATTTTTCTTGTTGCTATTTAGTCTGTAGCAGATGCATAATATTCATTTCGTTAATGAGCCATGATTTAATTAACAAAATCCCATGATGAACACACCTTATTCCCAATTTTTCAGTTTTATAAACTTATTTTTTAGTTTATACTGTAAACTGATTTCCCCCCATCTTTTTGTTATTTTTTTAAAATAATAAATTCCCAAGAGTGAGATTACCAAACAAGACTTTGAACATGTTTAGGAATTTGGTACTTTGAAAGAGAGTGAAATTAGGAAAGTTTGTACCTTGCAAGATGGTAGAAAATTCTCATCACTGGCATGAAAAGATGAATAATTTAATTATTGTTCAGGAAGACCAGAACTGAAGACAAATGGGGAGTGACTGCTCAAGGGTACAGGGTTTCTTTTTGGGGTGATGAAATGTTCTCGAATTAGATAGTGGCGATGGTCGCATGGTTTTGAAAATATACTAAAAGCAATTCACATGTATACTTGAGAAGGGTGAATTTTTATGGTATGTAAATGTTATCTCAATACAGGGTCACAAAGACTTCAGTCAGACATGACTGAAGTGACCTAGCAAAAAATCAAAGACAGAGTTTCAGATTTTCTTAAGTAATAGTTTCAGCCCTTGTTCAATTGCTCTCAGAGTGTTCTGCATTTGTTTTTATATCTGGGAGCAGCATCTCATAGTGCTTTGGAGCATCGGACTGCCAAGTGGCATCACCACTTAGCAGCTTCATGACCCCCACTGAGTGCTGGAGGTTGCGTCCTCTGGAAGCCCACGCGGAGACGGAGATTGGGGTGTAGGATGTTTATGAAGGACCAGGACTTATGAAGGCAGGGAAGAAGCGGGGCTGGCTGGAGGAAAGGACGGAAGTGAGCTGCAGGTCTGACATAGCCTCAACCAACCTCCACTATCAATGTTGGGCATTGGGCTGAAACGGCCAGGCCTTTTTACAGCGACCTTGTGCTAAAGTTTGGTATGTGCTGTCTTGGAAGGGCAAGCTCTCGGGCCAGGCATGCTCCACGCCTGTGGCTGACCCTGAAGGAACTAACGGCAGAAGGCTGACCTCTCTGCTCCCTGAAGGTGGGCAACGTGACCGGGCCTCTGGGTGCAACATCTCCGTGTCTATCACAGGAAGTTGCTTTAATCTCATTTGCCTCCAATTCCTCACCTGTAAAACTGAGATAATATCTACCTACTAGGACTGTTAGAGAATTAAACAAGGTAACACATTGCTTGCTGGGTGATTCAGCAATAAAGAATCTGCCTGCCAATGCAGTAGATGTGGGTTCAATCGCTGGGTCAGGAAGATCCCCTGGAGGAGGAAATGGCAACCCACTCCTGTATTCTTGCAAGGGCAGAGGAGCCTGGCGGGCTACAGTTCCTGCGGTCGCAAAGAGCTCGACACAAGTTAGTGACCAAACAACAACAGCACATAGGGAACACTAAGGATAGTGCTTATCATATTAGAAGAGGTGAAAAATACTAGCTGCTACTCTTGTGTATCATTCTATCATGATTTATAAAACTTAAACTTCAATATTATACTACTTAAAATATAATAAAGATATTATTCAATATAACATATTTACAATGCTAATTAATTATTAAATATAATATATAAATATTGTATATACAGTATTAGTTACTATCATTATTAATGAGTAATACAGTCAGTTTTGAAGAATTGTAGAGTACATACTGAGAAGGCTCGGAAGACATTTTAAATGTTTTCTATTTTTTATGCTAAAGATTTTTTTGATGTGAACCACTTTTAAAGTCTTTATTGAATTTTTTACAATATTACTTTTATTTTATGTTTTTGTTTTTTGGCCACAAGACATATAGGATCTCAACTCCTCGACCAGGGATCGAACCCATACTCCCTGCACTAGAAGGAGAAATCCCAACCAGTGGACCACCAGGGAAGTCCCCTGGAGGACTTAAAAAAAAAAAAATCAGCTTTGTTTTTTCCGAGCAGTTATAGGGTCGCAGCAAGGCTGGAGAAGGGAATGGCAACCCGCTCCAGCATTCTCGCCTGGAGAATCCCGTGGACAGAGAAGCCTGGTGGGCTACAGCCTATGGGGTCACAGAGAGTCAGACACGCCTGAGCAACTGACACTAGAAGCATCACAGCCAAACTGAGCAGAAAGTACAGAGAGTCTGTCCCTGTGCTCCCATGCCCGCAGCACACAGCCCACTATCCTGCGGACTTTTAAGGAATGACCTCTTTCTGAGATGGTTCATGTACGTTTTGAAGCCAGAAATGGACAGGTCTCTCATACTACAAGAAATGAGCTGAATAATGAGGAAGCTTATTTGCCTAAGATGAATGATATTTGTATTCCATTCAATCATTCTTGGTTATTAACACCTCCACGCGGTGAGATGGGTTTATTTGATCCTTTCTGTTCTGACCATCAGCTGAGAGCAAAACCTCATGTCAAAGAAATGTGTTGCTGTTGTTCAGTTGCTAAGTTGCGTCCAACTCTTTGAGACCCCATGGACTGCAGCACTCCAAACCTCCCTGTCCATCACCATCTCCTGGAGCTTGCTCAAACTCATGGCCATTGAGTCAATGGTGCCAACCAACCATCTCATCCTCTGTTTTCCCCTTTTCCTCCTGCCCCCAATCTTTCCCAGCATCAGGGTCTTTTCCGATGAGTCAGCTCTTCGCATCAGGTGGCCAAAGTATTGGAGTTTCAGCTTCAACATCAGTCCTTCCAATGAACACCCAGGACTGATCTCCTTTAGGATGGACTGGTTGGATCTCCTTGCAGTCCAAGGGACTCTCAAGAGTCTTCTCCAACACCACAGTTCAAAAGCATCAATTCTTCGGTGCTCAGCTTTCTTTACAAAGAAAAGTGACAGCTTTACCAAGGGCTGACCCTTGGGTACAGCCCTGTTAGAGGAGGAAAGACAGCTTTCACTTTATACTGTTTAATTTTGGACTCAATTTCTATTGTATCCACATTGCATAGGAGAAAACTTCTAAGTGTTGAAACAGCTTTGGTTTAAAAAAAAAAAAAGTCACCATACAGGTAGATGGACTTTGTATGAATTCTAACACATGTAGATTCATGTAACCAGCAGCACAGTGAGAATACAGAACAATTCTACCACCATAGAATGTTCCTGGGGCTGTGTCTGCATAGTCATGCTCACTTCCCACAGTCACTGATCTGTTCCCCATCATTATAGTTTGAGACAGTTCTGCTTTGAATAATTTTATCTTTTATCCTCACAGAGTTTGCAAAGACCCCTGGGGTTTTTGTGTCAGAGAGAGCTGCTACATCCTCCATTACTAAGTATGGGATTGGGGGAGGTTAACTTAACGAGACATGGAAAGAAAAGGATACGTATTTATAAGGTCCTGCCCAACAAGGATGTCTGTCTTTGCCATCTTGGTATTGACCTTACTCCCGAGATTGGAGTAAAGTTAAGGGCTGGAGGGGTGGGGCAGAGTTTAGGTGTGCCTGCTCAGTTGATTCGGTTATGTCTGACTCTTTGCAACCCTATTGACTGTAGCCCGCCAGACTCCTCTGTCCATGGGATTCTCTAGGCAAGAAAATCGGAAAGTGAAAGAAAAATTCCTCAGTCATGTTGAACTCTTTGCGACCCCATGGACTGGAGCCTATCAGGCTCCTCTGTCCATGGAATTTTCCAGGCAAGAGTACTGGAGTGGGTTGACATTTCCTTCTCCAAGGGCATCTTCCCAACCCAGGGATGGAACCCGGGTCTCCTACATTGCAGGCAGACACTTTACCATTTGAGCCACCTGGAAAGCCTAAGAAAACCGGAGTGGGTTGCCATTTCCTCCTTCAGGAGGTTACTACTGTAATGAATAATTTAGTCGGTTTTGCCCAGGCCATGCTAAAGAGTTGTGATGCAGCATATACACCGAGAAGGCTCTGAAGATTTCTTAAAAATATAGAGTTTTAATTTTTTTTAGGCCAGTTTTAAGTTCACAACAAAACTGATTTACAATGGAAAGGTTAAAAGTTACTTGGAGAAAGGAGATAACGGGTTCGGCAGATGAAATGAGATGGGCAAAAAGTGAAAGAACCAGCACAGGGTGTGTTTGAAGAGAAAGTTTTGTTTTCCTTTGCGGGGACGGGGTTGAGACTTGGAAAGAGAAAGACTGGAGGAGGTTGAATGCTGTGATCCGTAGTGTTTTGGGAAGTTATATGCTTGATAAGGAGGATATTCATAGACATTTCATTGTGTATTATAAAGGAAATCTATGGTACTTTCAAAACATGTGTGAAATTTTAAGTTGCTTTTCGATTATTTTTGGATAAAATTTACTTATGTCTTCTATTTTCGAGGCAGACTTTGTGTTTATTATATTATACTTATTGTGACATACTGTTTCATAAATGTGATGTATATATATACACAGGTTTAATAGATACTGTGGGCCAGGCACTGTTGAAGTGGCCTTATCAACCTTATCTCCTTTAATCCTGAAAATAACCCTAAGAGATAGGTATTGTTATCAGTATTCTATTTCACAGGAGAGGAAATCAAGATTTAGAGAAGTTGAGTAATCCACTCAGGGCTATTAAACGGATCTGAACGCAGGCTTTTGAATGGTGGAAATCAGTCATCTAGCCATTATGCTATATTGCTGCTGCTCAGCTTCAGATTTCTCATCTGTTAAGATAGAGAATAATTCCTAACCCATAAAATCATTCTGAAGATTAAATTAGATCACTATAAGCTCCCTGCACAGTTTATTCATGTTCTTTGATTCCAACTGACCATTACTGTGCCTTGCACAGAGAAGAGATTTCAATAAAAGCACTGCTGTTTTATGACTAAGCATATTCCATGCCCACTCTAGGTTTTACGCAAGACATTTGTGAGCTAATAATCATTGTGTTGCCACTGGGGATATGAAGATAAATAACCGGTCCTTGCCCTGAGAGCTCAAAGTCCTGTGGGTTAAAAACACACGGAGACCGTTCCCAGATACTGTAGATAAGCGCAGTGAGGGTGGAAGTCAAGATGTATGGTCTGCCTGAGAGCTGCCTTAAAGGAAAATTTGGAGTTCAGAGAGTAGGTGAGTAGAAAAAAGGTGGGCTTAGGAAGGCAAGACACCTTTTGGAGGGTGGAAAATCAGTGATATTTGGTGTTTGTTGCTGAGGCATAATATTCTGGGCAAGAAGTGGCAAGAAATGAGGTTGGAGAGGAAAGTACCCTGGGTGCCCTGTGGAAAACTTGAACTCCATCTTGTCAACCGCCATTGCCAAATGTATTTTCCCCACTCTTTTTTTTTTTTAACATTTTGCCATATCCATGCCCTCTGTCTTATTGTTTATTAAAAAAATGTTAAAATCAGCTCTTTTTTACTTAATCTTGCCCTAAGCAATAATATCCCCCAAACCAGTTTTGTTATACTAGTTTTATTTTTCTAATAATACACTTTACAACAAATCGGTTACAATTAACATTTTAGAAAACATCTATCCATGGATCACTTAAAAATCATCTCAAAAAAAAAAAGAAAAGAAAAAGAAAAAATCATCTCAGATAGCACTGAGGGGGTGAATGTGTATTGTGCTCATTTGGGTAAGCAGGAGGGTTCTTGGAAGGTTTTAGCAGAGGAATGATTTGCTCCCAGAGAAAAACTAGTTTGCCAACTTTAGCCACAATACTTCTCTTAAGAAGGTCCACATGAAGCATTTGCTTATTTTTGTAAGCAAATACAAAGCACTGTATTTGCTTAGAAATTTTTCCCATCTGTATAGTTTTGGGAGTCTTTTGTTTTTAAGAGTATTTTTCTTTTTCTCTTACTTTTATTCAATTTTGCTTTATAATCATGCTTCCCAAGAAAATCTACAAGACAAAGTGTTTTCAGGGAACTCTAGTTTCTACCCTTCATCTTTACCTGGTTCCTTCAGTCCATTCCAGAGTAAATCATTTTGCTTATTTATTTATGGTTTAAAAGTGAAAGTCACTCAGTCATGTCCAACTCTTTGCGACCCCATGGACTATACAGTCCATAGAATTCTCCAGGCCAGAATACTGGAGTGGGTAGCCTTTCCTTCTATGCTTTGAAAGCATATGTGAGATATATCGCCACCTTGCTTTATTCACACTGTATTCTGGAGACCACTCCATAGCAATACATAGAGATGCTTTTAGAGTGTGGCTTTGAGGAGAAATGTAGTTCATATAAAGTAAGTTTTCTGATCACATGATATTAAACCATAAGTCATAACAGAAATATTTCTAGGAAAAAAACCTTCAAATATTGAATATTAATCATTACCCTTCTAAATAACCCATGGTTAAGCAAGAAATTACAAAGAAAACTTAAAAATATCATTTGAATAAAATTGATTGACACACATATTAAATTTCTAGGTTACAGCTAAAGCAGGGCTTATACAGAAATTTATAGCATTAAATGCTTATATTAGAAAGGAAGAAAGGTTTCAAATTGTTAACCTAGACTTTCACCTTAAAAAAGTTAAAAAACAAGAACAAATTAAACCCAAAGCAAGCAGAAGGAAAGACACAATAAAAATAAAAACAGAAATTAATATACTGGAAAACAGGTGAAAATAAAGTAAAAACAAGAAGCTGTTTCTTGAAAAGATTCATAAAATTGACAAACCTCTAGCCAGATTGACCAAAAAAGTACAACAAAGTCACATATGAGCAATTTTTCAAATGAAAGAGGGCCATCACTACAAATATTAAAATGATAATGAGGATATATTATGGTCAACTTTATGCCAGTAAGTTTGATAGTTTCGATATAGACATCTCTTGAAAAATGCAAACCATTAAAGCCCACTCAAGAAGAAACAGATAACATGAACAGCCTTCTACTAAAGAAACTGAATGAAAGAAATTGGATTTGTAGTTAAAAACCTCTCCACAAAGAAATTCCAGACCAGATGACTTGGATTTTACCAACCATTGAAGAAAGGAGTAGTATCAATTTTATACATAGTTTTTATGACTTTAGCTTAGGCAAAGATATCCTAGATAATTTATAAGACTGGCAACACTTAGTGTGAATAAAGATGCAGAGCAATTGGAACTTTTATTCACTGCGGGTTGATATACAAAATTATACAGCCACTTTGAAATACAGTTTGAGAGATTTTTATAAAGCCAAACATCCACATACATTGTCTATATGACCCATAACTTCATTCCTATGCTTTTAATTAACATAGGAGAAAGGAAGAAGTATTCACACAGAGACCCATCTCTGAATGTTTCTAGAGCTTTATTCATAGCATCATCAAAATGGAAACAACTAAAATGTCCTCCAACTGATGAATGCATAAAACAATGTGTCACTATATATCCACACAGAGGAATACTACTCAGCCATAAAAAAGGACTGAGCTATTGATAACCACAACACGGATGAAATCAAAAGTTTATGTTAAGTGAAAGTGGCCAGATGCAAAGGTTATATATTATCTTATTTTCATAGTATTCTTTAAAAGGCAAAACTATAGAGAGATAAATTGTTAGTAATTGCCAAACCTGGAAAGGGGATTGGCTATAAAAGGTTGAGAACTTTTTGGGGTGATGGAAATCTATTGTATTTTGATTATGGTGGTGGTTACACAACCATATACATTTGTCAAAACTCATCAAACTGTACTTAAGGGAGTGAGTTTTGTTTTTATATACTATACCTTTATAAACTTGACTTTAAGAATATAATAAAGGTAAAAAAAGGAATGAGGGAAAAAAAGATTAAAAGGACTTCCCTGGTGGTGCATTGGCTAAGATTCCATGCTCCCAATGCAGGGTGTTCAGTTTGGACCGCTGGTCAGGGAACTAAGAGCTTGAATGCCACATGGTATCGCTAAAAAAAGACATTGAAGGTGGAGAAACCAATAAGGAGACAGAAGGCATGAAGTTTAAACCAGGGCATGTGTGCATGCTCAGTTGTGTCCAACTCTTTGCGACCCCAAGGACTGTAGCCCGCCAGGCTCCTTTGTCCATGGGGTTCTACAGGCAAGAATACTGGAGTGGGTTGCCGTTTCCTCCTCCAGGGATCCCAACCAGGGATCGAACCCACGTCTTTTGTGTTTCCTGCATTGGCAGACGGGTTCTTTACCACTGAGCAGCCCGGATGGACACCCTGATGAGCCTTCCGCTGAGAGTTGTGTACAGATTGTCAGAACTAAAAGTAAAAGGTTACAGCCCATATTGATCTAACTTTTAAAGCAAAGAAATATGAAAAAAAATATTACTATGTAGAAAGCCACTTATATTTTTAATACATTTGAATACATTGAATACATTTCTCTGGGGTCCCCACTGATAGTCCAGTGGTTAATTTTACTGGGCTGATATCCAAGCCAATTATTGTTATGGTAATTCCCTATGTCTCAGTGCTGAAACATGGTTAACACGCAACAAATATTTGCTAAGTGAATCTGTTGAATATTTCCTCTTTGCCAAGTTTCTGAGGCTTTCGGATTCCATGGACTGTGAACACAGCTGAGCTTAGGAGGCAAACTCAGAAATGGCTACACAACTGAAGAACCTTTTAAATTCATGGTGCCTGATGGAAGGATGGGAGGGGCTGGTGCTACTTGCTACATGGTTTCAGTGGCTTTGCACCAAACTGATGGGGTTGTTTTTTTTTTTACCCTTTCTTCAAAGTTTCTCTTAAATCCAGCTACAGTTCATTGCTTTTTTTTTTTTTTTTTTTTTTGTATTGGCAGTTGGAGCCACAGAAGAAAGACCTGACCCTTCTCTGAAAATGTTTTTTTCCTGTTTTAAAAACTTTCCTTTTGTGACTTTGGCACCAGAGCCTGAAAGCAGCACGGGGAGAATAGCTTTGAGCATCACTGCTTTACGGTAGGAAACCATTTTAGCTATATTGTCACCAGTTCAGTCCGGTTTGGGCGCCGAAGTATCATGTTCCTAATCACACAGGAACTGGTGAATTCAATTCGGCATCTGGTGTGACTTCCTGAAATCACCAGTCAGGATGACTACATTCCTTTAACTCGACTGGGCAGGATGGCACTTGTCCTAAAATGTGCTAGAGTCTCCTCGTAGCACCTCTTTCTCACTGCCCAGAGTTGCTGAGCAGAGCCCTGCCTTTCAGGTCACTGTATTTTTCTGTAGCCCCTCTGCTCCCTGTGTGTGTTTTCTCAGCACCCTGTACATGGAGCAGGTTGGGTTTGAATGTCACGGTTATTGAGCAAATTTGAAAATAAGTAGGAGTCAGAGCGAGAAGGGTAGCTGGTCTCGTAAGAGGAGAGAGAAGTTAACGGACTGTGGGAGGGGTGAGTCATAGCTGCTCCGAGTTTCAGAAACAGCTCAGCCCCGCCAGCTGCGGGCACTCAGCCTTTTCGCAAGTGACTCCCCCCGTGGGCTGGAGCACGAATGAGCCTGAGGTCCTGCAGAGGAAACTCCACATGTGAAAACTATACTTTAGCATCTTGGTTCTGCTCAGGGACAGTCTTTGAGAACTGGCCATCGATCCAAGCTCCCAGCAATGACATAAGCGAGGCACTGCAGGGTAACAGAGGCTAGAATACCCAGAATTTCACTCTTTTTTTGTTCTTGGCACAACTAAGTAGAAAGATCTGCTGATACTGTAGATTCAAAATGAGGACATCCATCAACGGTTTATCATTTCTCAGTCCCAACAACTTTGCATGTACATTCAGCACTGGCACCCTTCAATGTGTTGGGAGGGAAAAGTCTGTAATAAAAAGACGCTGAAAAAAAAAGAGGCATAACACTGTGGTTTGGTTTCATGGGCACGTTCCTCAAACTAGTAATCTCATTGGAAAGAAGCTCAGGGACGTCAGAGGTGTAGAGAGAAGGAAAGGCAAAAGTCCCAGGTTGGGTCAACCATTCAGCATAACCATTAATGAGGAGCGGTCCTGGGAGACTCCTGGGTGTCATGGCTTTGATGCAGGAGGCCGTGGCCCGTGACTGGTGAGGCTGTGAGATTGGGTTCAGTGCAAGAGTAAATGCGGGAATGTTCCCTTTCGCCTCTCCATCGCTCTCTTCCATTCCTGAATACTCATAGTGTATCTCACAAGAATCCCAAATTGTCATCCCCTTCACAGTTGCCCAATGGCTCAGAGGCTTCCCCGATGGCTCAGTGGGTGAACAACACACCTGCAATGCAGGAAACACAGGAGATTCAGGTTCTGTCCCTGGGTTGGGAAGATTCCCCTGAAGAAGGAAATGGCAAGCCACTCCAGTATTCTTGCCTGGGAAGTCCCATGGACAGAGAAGCCTGGCGGGCTACAGTTATGGGGTTGCAAAGAGTCTGACACGACTAAGTGACTGAACACAGACATATTGTGAAAGGCCCTTCAGTTCTTGGGTAAATGCACAAGATAAAGACACTCTACTGACGCCTCTGAGCCACAGCTCTGACATAAGACATTTGCTCTTGGGATCCTGGTGTCTAACTCTGCAGACTCCAATTCCACCCGTGTCCCTAAGCTGCTCAGCACAAAGAGAGCACAGATAAATACTACCCAGCTCTCACATGAGAAGCCTCAGCAAGGTTGGTTTTATCAGGCCCATAACTCATTTCCTGTGGACATTACAACACGACCAGTCTCAGGGTGTCTTCCGAGTAATGTCCTCAGGTTTGGGACAAGGAGAGAGAAGGGGTCAGCTGCAGCAACTCTGTGCAAACCCTCCTGTGTAACCTTGTATCCAAGGCCCCAAAGGTCCCCTCAGTCAAGGACCTATTGGTTCTGGGGAGGAAAAAATTTAAATGGATACACATGACAATTCAGTGGCAAAAACAAGACCTTGACATTTTGCTTCCATTCTATTTTTATGACAGAAAGAAAAGCAAGGCAGAGGGGTTGACTAGATAACAGAAGACAATGAAAATCATACCCATTATTTCTTTTCCTAATTCTAGAGTCTATAATCATCACCCACATATCCTTCTGGAACACAACTTAAATACCATTTAGTCTTGCATTTAGTGTTATACACACACTTCACACAAGTATTTGGAATATGATCAAGTCTAGTATGGTCAATCCTGAACAATCTAAAAAGGAAAAAAAAGAAGACAGAAAGAAAAAAGTAATAGCCAAGCAATAAGTGGTAAAGGACTTGCCTCCTGATGCAGGAGATGTAAGAGACTTGGGTTTGATCCCTGGGTGGGGAAGATCCCCTGGAGGAGGGCGTGGGAACCCAACTCCAGGACTCTTGCCTAGACAATCCCATGGACAGAGGCTATGGTCCACAGGGTCACAAAGAGTCAGACACGACTGAAGCGACTCAGTTCACACCCACACGCACGCAAACCAGGGCCCACTGTCTGCTCCTAAAATGTACAGATAGAGAAGGACATGCGATGCTGCCGGAACCTCTCTGATTCCATTAAGCGCCAAGCCAGGTTTGGGTCAGCTGACCCGGCCCGTCACAGATATGCCCCGTCTCTCTTCACCCGTCTCTGGGTGCCCTTCCTGGAGGGGTGTGACAACCTCCCAAGTGTGTATTTTTAGAATTTTAAGGGAAAAAAAACAACAACTTGAACTCAGACTAATGGAGTTTTGCAAAGCTAAAATGTTTTTAAAAGTATGGTGTTCACTCATTCATTCATTCATTCATTCATTCAACAAACATGGCTTATCTATCCACTATCTCCACTGCTTATTAGTTAGACACTCACTTTTGACGGTTGGATAACAGCACTGAAAAATCCACAGCATTTTCTCTCTCATTGTGCCTGGAGGGAGGGAGGGCTTTGCACCCCCGCTTCATGCAGGTGTTTCCTTATTCAGAAAGAGGGTGGAGGGCTCTCCAAACATCGAACACCCGTCATCTCAAGAAACAGCTTTTTTAGAGCAACTCTGTTCACTTGCTGGCCCTTTCTTCTCGCATTCAAAACTGACTTGGTAGGTCTGGAACTTAATTGGAAAAATATTTTAAATTCCACTAATAGGTGGCCCTTCACTGATTCTTGGAAGCGGAAAATATTGTGCTTTGGTCTGAGGCAGCTCCGGGGCAATGTACAACGTTCAGCCTCTTGCACCGAGTGGTCAAACAGCTGCAGGTTATTACAGGAGCTGGAGAACATTCGGTATTTGAAATGAAATCTCTACACCTGACAGCAGCTTGCAAGAGCGTCTAGGCAGAAAGGAGACAAGGTTCCCATGAACCAGGGCCTTTGAAATGCTACCCAGCAGGACAAAACCCTCCCGCTGGAAGGCAGGGTAAATTTGCCTGCATCGCTCAATCATGTCATGTGCAATCCCTAATTAAATTTACTTATTTGTGTCTCCATTTTTTTTTCTGCAAGCAAGCACAAGGCTTGGCTTCCCATCCGCCTATTCTTGCTTTTGAAAAGCCCAGTCATGTGATGAACCCTAAGTATTAATGAAGATACTCATTAAATAAGGTAATAAATATTTAGAATATTCATCTCTGCTGAACTTTCCTACATTAGCATCAAAATGCGTAGAAGGATAAAAAGGCATGAGAATTCCAGATAGGGTTTTAATCCTAAAGCATAGAAAAACCAAATTAAGTGTATCCCCAAGGCACATTTCTCTTGCCTGGGCAAAAACATAATCTTGGTCCTTAAGAATTAAACCTGACATTTCCTTTGATTTAATTAGATGCAACAAAGGAACAAAGCCACACTTAAATGAATGCCTATTTTTTTTTTTTTTGTGGAAATTATCCGCATTGTTTTCTCTACCTTTGGGTGGCTTGTTGAGCCTTTTACAGAGTGTTCTGGCCTGCATTATCTTCTCTGAACTTCTCAGCAATCTTGTGAAGAAAGCAGGTGACTAAAGTGACCATTATCATTTTGCAGGTGAGGAAACTGAGGCTCCAAGAGGTCTCAGGGCTGAGAACTGGCAGTGGTACTCTGCACCAGAAATAAGGATTTAATCCCTGCTGCTTTCCAGAAGGCGCTGAGGGTGTGTGTTGTTAGCATAGTACAACCAATACTTGAGTGTGAGTGCCTGGGTTTAAGTATGGGGATGAAAGGTTGCTGGGAGGTTAGAAAAGAAAGGGAATATGGACAAAAGAGGGCTAAGAATTACTAGAGAAGTTATGCCAGAGTGTGGCTCAGGGCAACAAAATCAGTCCCATGTGCCGAAGGGTGAAAATAGGCAACGAGAGGCTGTAATATGTGCTACAGGCCTCCCTGATGGCTCAGCGGTGAAGAAGCTCGGGTTCAATTCCTGGGTGGGGAAGACATCCGGGAGAAAGAAATGGAGACCCGCCCCAGTCTTCTTGCCTGGGGAACCCCATGGACAGAGGAGCCCTCGGGCTACAGTTTGTGGAGTCGCAAAAGAGCTGGACACGACTGAGCAACTAAACAACCACAGTATGTGCTTCGCTTCATGATTTCTCCAAAGATGGTCCATGAGAATTCTTTGGTTGGCGCCCTAAGCTGGTCAGTATGTTGTAGCCACGCGTTCCGGGAAACAAACTCACTCAGAAAGACAATGCAGATAGCGGAGTGCAGTTTATTACACCGGCGGGCCCCAGGCAGAGTCTCCTCTTAGCCAAGGACCCCGACCAGTTTTTGTGAAAGCCTTATATACCCTAAGTGTACGTGCTCAAACCCACCTCCCCAAATTCTCTGAAACTAGTCTGAACAAAGGAAAAGAAAGATACAGTCAAAGTGAACCAGTGATTCGTATGCCTTAAGCCTAGGTAGTTAACAGTGGACAATTATCATTAGGCCTGTGGTCATACCCCAATAAGCATAATAGAATTTATGATTCTATTCGGTTACACAGATAATTAAGGTATTCTTTTAGGTGACGGACAGTCTAGGTACGAGCCCTGGGGTTCTTTCATCCAGGGGATCTGGTTTTCCAGTTGGTATGTCGTTTCCATAGATACTGCGCATAGAGCTCAAAAGTCCACATCTGGCCCGAGATGGAGTCCTGCTTTCAAGATGGAGCCTGTTCTGTCTGTTTCCTCCTTCAAATAGGCTTTGCTTTTAGCAGATATTGTAGTCAGTACATGGAGTAGCAATACTCACAACTTCGGGACTAAATGAGGAAGTACCAAAAGATAATGAGTGAAATCAGTAAATTATTGACTAAGGAGATAGAGATGCCCTAGGCTAATCAATGCCATTTTATCCGGACATCTGTACCAACTTACCTGAGGCTGGACATAATAGGTGTTATTAACCTAGAGGAATAGGAATCAATTGGGCTTGCTTTATCTAGGGAAGGATGACTGCTAACAGGAGGGGCAAGGCTGAACACCACCCTCTCAAGCAAAGAGCTGGATGGCAGGAATTCAGCAGTGTTTGGTGGGGGGGGTGGGGGTGGGGGAGGCCAGGATGTAGAGGGAAGAAGAATGATCTGGCAGGCACTGAAATCCTCTAAGTATTACAAGACAGGCTGCTTCATCAGGTGTTCTGGGGCCTGGGAATCCCCGCGCTCTAATTTCATGATCATCACACAGCCTCTAAGGGACCTTGAAAATTAGAAGGAGCTGCTGAGATTGGGGTAAGTAGATAGAAAGATCTATCCTCCCTTATAAGGTAATAAACTAGCATTCTGCTTTAGATCTCAGGTCTTTGGGGATAGTTGATGTGAGTCTGTCCTGGATACAACCAATTCTGGGGCTTCTGCATCAGCAAAACAGAACACTGATCCTTGAATACGATGACCATCAAGGCCCTTTGTCCATTTTGACCATTGCATTTGGAGGAAGCCAGTCTTGTTGGATCACAGCTCTGCTGATCTGCCATGGTGACAGCGCACATGGTGATTTTTTTTTTTTTTGTTTTGTATCAATGAATAATTTCCTTGCAGCATGATGACAGTTTTCTGGTTCAGGGACAATGGCAGCCAAATACCTGAACTAGAGAGAATGAGGGTTCTTGCCTTGGTGTTACCACCAACCACTTCTTTGATATTTCAAACTATTGAGTCGTAGTGAAGGTTTCCTCATCTATACATTTAAAGGAGTTCAGTAATTTGTAATTTGTCCAAGGTCACTAAACTGATCAGTGACGAT
Organism: Muntiacus reevesi; assembly: GCF_963930625.1. Taxonomy (NCBI): domain Eukaryota; kingdom Metazoa; phylum Chordata; class Mammalia; order Artiodactyla; family Cervidae; genus Muntiacus; species Muntiacus reevesi. The sequence goes on along the minus strand of NC_089258.1, from coordinate 56,732,035 downwards.
TGAACATTTACCCAGTTACACTTCTACTTGACTTCTCTTCTGTGTAAATTTGGGAGCAGAGCATGGGTTGGTGAGGACAGGGAGGGTCCCAAGGGAACAGTGAGATTACATCAAAGTGGATTTCCCTTCTCCATAACTAGTTGGAATCAGGTGAGATTATGCACAGACTTTTGTTATCTACATGAAGGCCTCATAGATCAAGAACCATTTCAGCTACAATCCAACCTCCCAACCTTCTCCATCTCACTGGAAACATATAGAGAATGATAATGATGAAAAGTCATGTTTGTCTATTGCATGCTGGGGAAAATACTGCACTTGGTCACCCCAAGGATGAGGGATTCATCCGTTCCGGCCCCTCCTGTCACCCATTTGGCCAAATACACTGGCTGGAATGCTGTGTTACAAGTCCTCTCAAACCAGGGTGCTACAAGGAATAAAACTAAATAAAGCAATGAATGAAATAGACTAAGTTATCTTCTCTTCTTGGAACCTATCTCACCCCAAACTGGAGATACAGGTCACAGCCTCCTTCTGTTTCTCTTTATATAATGATGGTTTATTGTACAAGGGCTGCAGGTAGGAGAGAATGTGCTTCTTTGGTTTGGTGTCTTTCTTTAAAGGAAGGCCACATTCTATTCTTTTGGCTTCTACAGTATTGCTTAATTTGTCATTGCTTGCTTCTAATTTACCATGACTATTTTCTGAGGCTGGAAGTCTGAGATCAACCTTTTGGCAGGGATGGTTTCTTCTGAGGCTTCTCTGGCTTGCAGGCAGCTACTTTCTTGCTATGTCTTCAGATGATCATCTCTTAGTGGGTGCACCTGTTGGTGTCTTGTGTCCTAATCTCCTCTTATAAAGACACCAGTCCTTAGATTAGGGCCCACCCTAATTATTCTAAATTAGTTACCTGTTTAAAAGTCCTGTCTCCAAATTCAGTCACATTCCGAGCAACTGAGGTTTAGGACTTGGACCTGTGAATTCGGAGTGGCGCTCTATCCGGCCTGTAGCGTTTTCTGCAGTACAATAGAAATACTACATGCTCTATTTTCTTCTTGGAAATCCACAAAGTCTATTTGTATATAAAGTATTATACAAAGTCTTGAAAAATACTCAGTATTCATCTTTCACCCACCCCAATGTTTCATACATTTTATTTTTATTTATTTTTTGTGTGTCATACATTTTAAAATCAATAATCCTAAACTGCCTTTTGTCTCATATAGCTTGGCTGGTCATATTGAACAATTGCACAGTAATCCTACCTGCCAACTGGTGCCAATAGTCAGACCAGGAAGATGCATGAGAGATGCAGGAAAGCAGTACAGACTAGAACTCGGGGCTGTTTCTCATCAGCACCTGTCCTGCTCTCTCTCCGCCTCCAAGCCTTAAAATTTGAAGGTGCTTGGTGAATTGCTATAAATGGATGCTGAGAGATGGCTTTGTAAGTGGACAAGAGGGTTGGCCTTTGCTACGTGGAGTTGCCTCTTCCACCTGTACCCAAGGAATCTTCCAGATGCTAGGGGCCTGGAGCCTCCTGGCTCACCTCTAACTGCCGGCCAGGGCGAGTGGCCTTTCACCCCGGCCCGCCTCTGCTCTCTTCTTTGTCTTTTTGTTTGTTGCAGGTGAGGAAAGGAGCAGAGCTCTGGATGCCACTGGGCGTGACAGGCAGCTGGGTAAGCATCCATCCAAGGAAGCTGACAGATGGTCTGAGTGGGTTGGGGATGGGTGAGAAAGGTTATCCATATGCAAGGTCAGCGTGTTCTGCAGGATAGCGGAGGAAAGTGCCCCTGCCACACCCCAGTGCCAGAGTGTCAGCCAGCTAGCTGTGTGTACCACCTGCTCAGACCTTCCTGGCCCATACCCACTTTCTGCTTCCCACTCGTATCTTTCCAGCCTAATCTCTCCATTCAGCCAGAGTTCTTTCCCTGGGCCCCGTGTCCCATTCTGAACAATTCCTGTGGCTCTGGCCTTGCACGAAATATCTGAGTCAGACCCCAGACTCACTCCAGTCCTCAGCCAAGCGAGGACCATCCCTGTTCCCTTGGCATCTGTGGCAGCAGATGGTTCTATTCTTGTGGTTCTCTCACAGTGAAGCGGCTCCAGGTACCCCAGGTAGAATCTGTCAGATTTTCATATCAGAGTTGGACCAGAAAGAAGGCTGAGCACTGAAGAAATTGATGCTTTCGAACTGTGGTGCTGGAGAAGACTGTTGACAGTCCCTTGGACGGTAAGATCAAACCAGTCAATCCTAAAGGAAATAAACTCTGAATATTCATTGGAAGGACTGATGCTGAAGCTGAAGCTCCAATACTTTGACCACCTGATGTGAAGAGCCGACTCATTGGAAAAGACCCTGATGCTGGGAAAGATCAAGGGCAGGAGGAGAAGGGGGTGACAGAGGATGAGATGGTTGAATAGCATCACCAACTCAATGGACATGAGTTTGAGCAAACTCCAGGAGACAGTGAAGGACAGGGAAGCCCGGCGTGCTGCAGTCCATGGGGTCACAGAGAGTTAGACATGACTGAGCGACTGAACAACATATCAGCTAAGCTTTCACATGGGTAGCTTCGCAGCCTAGTGAAGATCATGATGTGATTTTAGAAGGTTGCATCTACACAGTGACCGACCTGGCAGGTTAACGCAGCATTGACGCTGCCCTCTGAACAGGGCACCACGGAAGTCTCTTTACATGCAGGGTTTCTGCTCCTCACAATAGCCCTGAATGGTAGAATCCCAATTTTACAGTGAAAACACTGCCCCATCCCGTGGAGAGTAGCTTCTCATAGCTAGAAAGTGTCAGAATATCCTCTTGGGCCCCCATCTCCCAACTTCAGGGTCAGGGCTCTCAAAACCAGCCTTAACAGACATCGGTTCAGTTCAGTTCAGTTCAGTCGTTCAGTCATGTCCAACTCTTTGCAACCCCATGGACTGCAGCACACCAGGCCTCCCTGTCCATCACCAACTCCCAGAGCTTACTCAAACTCACGTCCATTGAGTTGGTGATGCCATCCAACCATCTCATCCTCTGTCATCCCCTTCTCCTCCCGCCTTCAATCTTTCCCAGCGTCAGGGTCTTAACAGACATAGGTTTATGTTAAAACAGCTCAGAGCCCAGCATTGTCCTTACTCTTGGTGAACTCACTGCATTTCCCTCTAAATTTCGGTTCAAAATCCCCCCACAGACTCGGTCGGAATGCTCCCCTTGGAGTTCAGTGCTCTCACTTACACAAAAACCATTCCTAACCAAGCCCCACTTGCTGAATTGCCTTGAGAAACATTTTGCTTCCAAATGAAAACTGCCACTTAAACATGAGCGGAAGTATCGAGGCATTTCTCTCCCTGGCCGGCCGTGATCTGTTCCTTCTTTTTCAGAATCTCCAACTTTCTCATCGCTGCCTCCAACAGACTTCCCCCTGCATCTCACACAATGTATTTGCATTTTAAGCTGGCATCCCTTAAAGTCTCACACACATCTTCTCTTTTCATATTTTAAGAACAAAAGTAATAAACCTAAGGATGATCCAATTTAAAAAAGAAAAAAAAAGTATGTACCAATTTAACTAAGTGGGACTGTCACAGGGATTTGTATTAGGTAGACTTTGGTGTTCTCAGCTTCATGGCCTTAAGAGACAATGAATGAAGCCTTTCTATTCCTGTAAGTCATAGTTTACAAGGTAGATAAGGTAGACAAGTTGGTAATAACAGTTCCTAGAAGCGGATCCCGGCTCTGAGTGGGCGAGTGACTGTCCGTGGTCCTGCAGCTGTTGTGGAGAGTGCAGGCCTTCTGATTGCAGAGTTGTGTACTTGACTCCTCCTCACACTAAGTTCCCATCCCTTTCACCCAGAGAGTGGCGGACTGCTCCCGCGGACCAGTGCAATGCAGTGAAGGAACACCTCACCCCCTTTCCTGTGTTCACAAGCTACACCAGAAATTCTAGGCAGTGCTTGCTGCTTTGCTGGCTGTGATCTGATGGAGCCATGGTAGGAATGACCCCAAGGAGGGTCTCCGAAGCCGCCTCTGTTGCCTGGAGTCTGGGAGATGGAGCTCATAGTCCTTTCCTCCCACTCCCTAGGCTCTTGGTGCATAGGTGGGGAGCATCCTTCACACTGACTGCAGGAGGAATTGCCACATCCTTGAGCACCAAGCCTGGTCTCCAGAAAACTTTTAAATTAATTGCTGCTGCCAGATGGGAAAGAAGGAACCTTCAACCCAGTCTCTCTCCAGGGATGCTTGTATAGGAAGAGATGTCTGCCAGACTCCTCTGTCCATGGGATTTCCCAGGCAAGAATACTGGAGTAGGTAGCCATTTCCTCCTCCAGAGGACCTTCCTGAAGCAGGGATGGAACCCAGGTCTCCCACATTGTGGGCAAATTCTTTACCATCTGAACCACCAGGGAGGCCCGCACAGATGAGGGTGGCTGTGTTCCAATAAAGCCTCATTTATAGACACAGAGAACTGAATTACCTGTCATTTTCACATGTTGCAATATAGTGTTCTTCTTTTGATATTTTTTGCAACCATTTTAAAAAGCTGGCTTATAACTCAACTTTCAGAAAACTAAGATCATGGCATCCGGTCCCATCCCTTCACAGCAAATAGGTGGGGAAACAATGGAAACAGTGACATACTTTATTTTCTTGGGCTCCAAAATCACCTCAGATGGTATCTGCAGCCACGAAATTAAAAGATGCTTGGTCCATGGAATAAAAGCTATGAAAACCTAGACAGCATATTAAAAAGCTGAGACATTACTTTGCCAACAAAGACCCATCTAGTCAAAGTTAAGATTTTTTCAGTAGTCCTGTATGGATGTGAGACTTGGACCATAAAGAAGGTTGAGTGCTAAAAAATGGATGCTTTTCTCCCCCCCATTTATTTTTATTAGTTGGAGGCTAATTACTTTACAATATTGTAGTGGTTTTTGCCATACATTGACATGAATCAATCATGGATTTACATGCGTTCCCCATCCCGAACCCCCCTCTCCCACCTCCCTCTCCATCCCATCCCTCTGGGTCATCCCAGTGCACCAGCCCTGAGCGCTTGTCTCATGCATCCAACCTGGACTGGTGATCTGTTTCACACTTGATAATAAAATGGATGCTTTTGAACTGTGGTTTTGGGGAAGACTCTTGAGAATCCCTTGGACTGCAAGGAGATCAAACCAGTCCTATAGGAAATCAATCCTAAATATTCATTAGAAGGATTGATGTTGAAACTGAAGCTCCAACACTTTGGCCACTTGATGAGAACAGCTGACTCACTGGTAAAGACCCTGATGCTGGGAAAGACTGAAGGCAAGAGAAGGAGGGGACAACACAGGATGCGATAGTTGGATGGCTTCACTGATTCGAAGGACATGAGTTTGAGCTAGCTCTGGGAGAAGGTGAAGGACAGGGAAGCCTGACGTGCTGCAGACCATGGGGTTGCAAAGAGTCGGACACAACTGAATGACTGAACACCAAAAAAATGTACTAATAAAAGCCATTCTCAGCTCAGGGGTTGTACAAAAACAGGTTCCCTGGCTTTTGCCTGTGGGCTGTCATTTGCTCAGTTGTGTCTGACTCTTTGTGATCCCATGGACTGTAGCCCACCAGGCTCCTCTGTCTATGGGATTACCCAGGCAAGAATACTGGAGTGGACTGCCATTTCCTTCTCCAGGGGATCTTCCCAATCCAGGAATCGAACCTGCATCTCCTCCACTGACAGGTGAGTTCTTTACCTGCTGAATCATTGGGGGAGCCCATCGTTTGCTGACACCTGAGCTAAAGCATAGCAAATGGGGAAGAGAGTGATCCCAGATGGGGTGAGAGAGGTGGGTGTGGGCCAGACCCCATGCAGGCATTTTGTAGGCCATGGAAGTGAGTGGATTTTATTCTAATTGTGCTGGGGAGTGCCTTAGGCATGTTAGGCAGGAGTGTGACTATATTTCTGTGGTATGTTTTAATAATGTTAAATGTTAATAATATCATTAATATTAATTAATAATATTAATTAACATTATATTATTATACGTAAATAATAAATGTTAATGGTCCAAATCTCTCATCACTCTCAGAAAAATGATTCATTTTACTAAAAACAGGTCAGATATTATCATTAAAAGTGGATGAACGGGACTTCCCTGATAGTCCAGCAGGTAGAATTTCGCCTTCCAATGCAGGGGGTGTGAGCTTGGATCCTTGGTTGGAGAGCTAATATCGCATATACTTCACGACCAACAAACCAAAACATAAAACAGAAGCAATACTGCAACAAACCTTCAATAAAGACTTGAAAAATGATCCACATCAAAAAATAAAAAAGAAAAAGAAAGAAAAGCCTAAAAAAGCGTGAGTGGACTCACGCTCAAATTTTGTTTATGACTCTCTGATATATGTGTAGGTGTGTTCATATATTTGTTGACATGAAACAGCTAAAATTTTTCTACCAATTAAAGTTTATGAAGATCACCGGCCTTACTGATGCCCTGAAAACACATTTAGTATCAATCTATTTAATTGTCTTCACTAAAAGTATTAACGTGTAAATCAAACCATTATCCTGGTGGCCTTAAAGTTACACAGTGATGTATGTCAACTGTTTCTCAATAAAACTGGGAAAAAATGTATCATAAAGGTTTTAAAAAATTATCCTTAGGTGCAGAGAGAAAAAAAAAAACTTGCTTGATCATTTTGCTAGAATTAACAACTAACCTTTATGTGCCATTCTGTGTTCTCCCAATCTCTGGATCTCACCTGGCATTGTATTGGCATAGAATGGTACAAAACACTAAAGTCAGGAATTTGCCTGATATTGGAAAATTATCAACTTAGAAAAGGAGATGAATCACCCTGAACTTCATACGGGACAACATAAGACCATGAGGTTGAGATGAAGGATGATAAAACTCTAACCAATCCAGAGTCTGCGTGTGAAGCAGATAGTTGTTGAGTTAGTGAATTTAAACCCATTTGACTTTATGTACTTATAAAGGTAGAGGTGGTTGATCATAGTTATTAATATTATATATGCAGCAAAGCATACATGTGACCATAGCTTCTGGCCTGGAAAAGTGCTGGGGAGAATCCTTCCTTGTCTCTTTCAGTTTCTGGTGACTTCAAGTCAGTTTTCAAGACTTCTGTTTGTCTTTGTTTATATTTTCTTTCAATCTTTTTTTTTTTTTAATCTCTGTGCTTCACTATGGATAGATTGTATTGGTATCATTTCACATTCCCTGGCTTTTGTGCCTAGTACTGCTATTCCTATCCAGTGAATTTTTTAAAATAAACTTTTGTTTGAGAAGAGTCTTGATTTACAGAAAAATTACAAAGATAGTACAGAGTTTCTATATACTCTTACCCAATTTCCCCTATTGCTAACATTTAATGTTATTGTGATACATTTATTAGAGCTAGCGAACCAACATAATAGCATTATGATACTATTAAATAAGTCGATACTTTATTCAGATTTCCTTAGTTTTTATCAATGTCCTTTTTCTCATCTAGGATGCCACCTTACATGTAGTTATCCTGCCTCCTTAGGCGTCTCTAGGTTGTGACAATTTCTGTACTATTTGTTTTGAATGACTTTGAGAATTTTGAGCTTTGCAGAATATCCCTCAGTTTGGGTTGGGGTGATGTTTTCATCATGGTTAGATGGAACGTATTAGTTTTTTTTTTTTTTTTTATTGTTGCCGTAACAAATTACTACAAACTTTAGTGGCTTAAACCACACAACACAAATTTCTTACTCAGAGTTTTGTAGGTCAGAAGTGTGACGTGAGTCTCACTGGGACAAAATCAAAGTGTCACCTGGGCTGTATTCCTTTCTGGAAATTCTGGGGGATACTGTATCCTTGCCTTTTCCAATCTCTAGAAGCCACCTATCAATACAGTCCCTTGGCCAGCGGTCCCTTCCTGGAGCAACTCAACCGAGTGACTCTCTCCGACACTTCTGCCTCTGACCCTGCTACCATCGTCACTTCTCGTCTCTGGTGACAGAGCAGTAAAAGGTCTCCACTTTTAAGAACTCTTGTGATTAGATTGGGTTCCCCCAGATAATCCAGGATAATCTCTGCATCTCAAGGTCCCTATCCTTAATCTCATCTGCAAAGTCTCTTTTCCCATAAGGGTTCTTGCCTAGAGAATCCCATGAACAGAGTCTAGCAGGCTACAGTCCATGGGGTTGCAAGAGTCAGACACAACTTAGCAACTAAACCACCACAATACATTCTCGGGTTTAGAATGTGGACATTTGGGGGGCCATTATTCTGTCTACCGCATTGGAGTTATGGGTTTTTGAGACAAAGGCCACTGAGTCATTGTCATTACATCATATTGAAGGTTCATGCTATCAACACGATTTATCACCGATGACATTAACTTTGATCAGTTGGGGGAGGTAGTTCGTCAGGTTTCTCTGCTATAGAGTTACCTTTGCCTCTATTTCCATACTGTTCTCTTTGGAAAGAATTTATTACATGCGTCCTGCACTTAAGGGATGAGAGTTATGTTGCTCAGCTGGTAAGGAATCCACCTGCAATGTGGGAGACCTGAGTTCAGTCCCTGGGTTGAGAAGATCCCCTTGAGAAGGAAAAGACTACCCACTCCAGTATTCTGGCCTGGAAAATTCCATAGACTGTATAGTCCATGGGGTTGCAAAGAGTCAGATACGACTGAGCGACTTTCACTTTCTCTCTTTTTATGCTGACCTGAGTGTCTGGAAAGAGAAGAGAGGCCAAATAAACTGCTTGGGAACTGGATGAGGGTGGACAACTGGGGTGGGGTGAGGGGTGGGCTCAATTTAATTCTGCTGGCCCCTGCCCAGATTTTCCCATTCCTGTGCTTCTCTGGGTTCTGTATGGAAAATTAGTTCACTTCTCATAGACATTCCTCCCACACCCTTTGCAGACACTGAGGTTTGACTTTTCTTCTCTCTGACTCTTTGATGTTCCTCTTTCAAAATGCTATCTCCATATATATACCAAGGGCACAGACATCTCCAGTTTCTGAATGATGGGTATGAATTTCTGTTACCTGTTCTTCTTGATATTTCTTGGTCAATTTTGAGAGAAAGCAGTTGGGTGGGTATACCTTTACTCTGTCCTTGTGAAACCAGAGTCTCCCATATTTCTGTAGCAGAAAACAGGACTCGCCACATGCGGTAGATTCTTATAATTCCTTTATTTTTGTTTCATTAAAGCCTAAACTTGGGGATAAATTAAATTTTAATCTACTGGCTAATAGAAAGAAATAAACTATACAGAAAAGAGTTAAAGGTCATCAAACATCTGGATAAAATACTAGTTTGGTGCACAGGTGTTTTGCTACATGACCACAAGCTAAAAACATCTGGACGTTAGATTTTTTTCCTTATTTAGTTTTCACCAGCTGTCTGGTATCATGGAATGACCAAAGCCATGTAATTAAAGTGACTTGTGAGTGGGATGCTGACTTAATAACTTGAGGCTACTCCTCTATATGGGCCTTCCCAGATGACACTAGTCGCAAAGAACTCACCTGCCAATGTAAGAGACATAAGAGATGCAGGTTCAATTCCTGGGTCAGGAAGATCCCCGGAAGGAGGACATGGCAACCCACTCCACTATACTTGCCTGGAGAATCACAGGGATGGAGGAGCCTGGTGGGCTATAGTCCGTGGGGTCGCCAAGAGTCAGATACAACTAAAGCGACTGAGCACAGACTTTTCTATACATCCTGAATATGGCCAAGGGCAGGTCCACAGTATTCCATCTGCCCATCCAGTGACACATGCCGCCGGAACCTCAGAGCTTTCAAGGAATTCTTGTCTGCAGGCACTGATCTGGTGACCGTCTTCCCTTCCATTCCCATGGAATCAAAGTATCGCAGGGAAATAGTTCTCAGCCTATAGTTTTAGAGGCCAAAGAGCTGCCTCAGAGATCTTATTAAATGCACATATTTCTTCCACATGTTGGATGTAGGAGTGTTTCTACCCCCACCCCCAACTCCCATATCCAATTTTTAATTGAAAGAAACTAGTATTTTTAACCCTAGAAATACATTTGATGTATAATTCAACAAAATCTCTCTGGCTTAAACACCGAATTGGCTGGGACTGTAGGACCAGATGAGTTTGTTAGACAGGTGTTCTGCGTGGGATCAGGGGACATTTTCAAATCTGAAAGCTCCTGGCAAGACATTTCAAGGCTGAGGAGTAAGTATGACACACTCACAGATGAATTTATTTTTAATTACTCATTGTGAACCTGCTCTTTAAGGAACAGCTCAGATTCCACCATCAGTGGAAGCCCGAGCCCTTGCTCTGGATTCTCTTGCTGTGCTTCCTTGTTTACCACGGGGAACCGTTTCCTTTTGTGCCTGACTGACGAACGCGTCATTCTGACGCAATGGACGCCTGTCACCCGGCGAATAACCCTTCAGGGAGGTACAGAGAAAACTGGACTAAGGTCCCTACTTTCCCTGAGGCCCCTGAACTGATGTCATGGAGGCACAAGCACTGTCTGGAGCAGGAACACACACTTTGTCAAAGGGTATCCCGTGGACCAGACTCCAGAAGCCGCGGGCGTCCCTCAGGCGCGCGCATCCGGCCTGCCCCGGGGGAAGCCATCTTGCTTCTGTACGGTGACGTAGGAGAGTCCCTCAGGGTGACCAGAGAAGCCTTAACAAGAGCAGGGTCAGGCAGGCATGAGCGCCACAGCCTTTAGTCCCACAGTTTTAACTTTAGGAAACTCCTGCTCTCCTTTTAGGTTGTGGAGACACACAGAAGGGATCTGAGGCCCGGAGGCCTTTCCCACAGGGAGGGCAGGATGCCTTAGGGAAAGGAAATGTCAGCCTGCTTATGTCTCTCCCTTGTGGTTCTGTGGGGTGGCTCCGGGTCAAGACACTCTTTCCAGAAGGGCCCTGAAGTGACGTAGACTAGTGGACATCTATTTATAATTAATTATCGAGGGCAGTTTCTCTCTCTCTCTCACATACACATAATACCAAACGAAACAGAAATCAGAAGTCAATATAATTTTTTAAATAGATTTTTACATTTTATTTTACCTTATAATAATAATAAAAAAGCATGTGGGATTGTAGTTTTCGGCTGCATTAGAAGGTGGAATCTTAACCTTGGACTGCCAGGGAAGCCCCTCAAAGGGATTTTATTCTTTCTCTTTAATCTGCTCTGAATTTCCAAATTTTCATTTTGTTTTAAAATTATCTTCTTTTCCCTCAATACAAAAATAAATTAAAAAAATGAATAGCCCACTTGTCCTTAAGGTGACCAACATTAACAGCTTTATATCTACATCTTTATCATTTTAAATTCAAACTGTTTTGTGCAGGGGTCCACTGATGTCATTTGGGCTTCCCTGGTGACTCAGACAGTAAAGAATCCTCCTACAATGCAAGAGACATGGGTTTGATACCTGGGCTGGGAAGCTCTCCTGGAGAAGGAAAAGGCAATCCATTCTAATATTCTTGCCTGGAAAATCACATGGACAGAGGAACTGGGTGGGCTACAATTCATGGGGTGGCAGAGTCAAACACAACTGAGCAACTAATACTAGCACTGTTGTCTTTCCAAAAAGGATATCAAACTATGAACATTTCATTGCATCATGATCTTCATTCTTTAAAATACATCATGGCCCCCATCCATAAAAACAGATATTCTTAATTTTTTCTTTTTTTATTGGTGCCTAATATCCCACTGAATAGATCAACCTTAGTTTACTCATTCAGTTACCAACAGACATTCAAGTTCTTCCTGATTTTGTCATAACAAATAAGTCTGCATTGCTCTATTTTCTATTGTCATCATTCAGTTCTGTTCAGTCACTCAGTCGTGTCCGACTCTTTGTGACCCCATGAACTGCAGTACACCAGGCTTCCCTGTCCATCACCAACTTCCGGAGTTTATTCAAACTCATGGCCATCAAGTTATTAGCTTTGACTAGACGGACCTTTGTTGGTAAAGTAATGTCTCTGCTTTTTAATATGCTGTCTAGGTTGGTCATAACTTTTCTTCCAAGGAGCAAGCGTCTTTTAATTTCATGGCTGCAGTCACCATCTGCAGTGATTTTGGAGCCCAAGAAAATAAAGTCTGTCACTGTTTCCAGTTTCCCCACCAATTTGCCATGAAGTGATGGGACCAGATGCCATGGTCTTAGTTTTCTGAATGTTGAGTTTAAGCCAGCTTTTTCACTTTCCTTTCACTTTCATTAAGAGGCTCTTTAGTTCTTCTTGGCTTTCTGCCATAAGGGTGGTGTCATCTGATATCTGAGGTTATTGATATTTCTCCCAGCAATCTTGATTCCAGCTTGTGCTTCATCCAGTCCAGCATTTCTCATGATGTACTCTGCATATAAGTTAAATAAGCAGGGTGACAACATACAGCCTTGACATACTCTTTCACTATTTGGAACCAGTCTGTTCTCCCATGTCCAGTTCTAATTGTTGCTTCCTGACCTGCATACAGATTTCCCAGGAGGCAGGTCAGGTGGTCTGATATTCCCATCTCTTTCAGAATTTTCCACAGTTTTTTGTGATCCACATAGTCAAAGGCTTTGGCCTAGTCAATAAAGCAGATGTTTTTCTGGAACTCTCTTTCTTTTTCAATGATCCAATGGATGTTGGCAATTTGATCTCTAGTTCCTCTGGCTTTTCTAAATCCAGCTTGAACATCTGGAAGTTCACGGTTCACGTACTGTTGAAGCCCGGCTTGAAGAATTATGAGCATTACTTTGGTAACGTGTGAGATGAGTGCAATTGTGAGGTAGTTTGAGTGTTCCTACTGTCATATATGTATTATTATATTAGATGTAATATATTATATTAGATATAATTAGATATAATATATAATATAGATATAATAGATATAATACACATATGTATTTATATACATAACAATGCATAAGTGTATAATGTAATAATAATACATATATGTATATATGTATTTACATATATAAATAATATGTATTATTTATATTAGAAAATATCATTTAGAATATTAAAAAAAGATCAGTACTATCAAGTCAAGAAACAGACGCTGAATGAACAAATTCAAAAATGTATTAAAATGTTACCTGGGAGTGGGGCCACATATAATTTGTCTTGAAATAATCATCTTTCCATTGTGGGTCCCATCTCCCAACTTCAAATGCCTCAAGAGCAAGACCAGGTTTCTTTCTTTCCTGCTTACTGCAGACTGTTAAGGACGCCCCTGCAGAGGGCCAGCAGTCCCAGGCCGACAGAACCCACTGAGCCCTCATAGAATCTTTTGACAACAGCTGTCTAGATTTCAGAATGAAAGTTTCACATGTGTACAATGTTATAAAATGGTGTGTTCCTGGGCCAGCCCATGAACTCTTATTTTAACCCATCATGAATGAAAACTGTATACATATAGCATCATGGTTTCTTCTTATTTCTAAGGGAAAAGTATTCTGAAGTGAGTTTCCACAATGCAGAGAACTCACCTCTCCTCTGTGCATGTGTGTGTGTGTGTGTGTGTGTGTGTGTGAGAGAGAGAGAGAGAGAGAGAGAGAGAGAGAGAGAGAGAAAGGTAAACATCCTTCCCATCGCTGCCTTCAGATGAACTGTTTTCTCTCCCTTCTGATAATCCTGTTGTATGTGGAAATAAAGCAAGCAAAATAGGAACTATGATGACTAAAGCTGAAAGTGCCAGAAAGAGGAAAGGCAAAGAAAGGAAAAAAAATGTAACATAAAAATTATGGTATTTTTCTTAGAATCCTCATTCATATTTGAGATCTAAGAATTTGAATTTGATTGCTGAGCATCTAAGCATCTAGTAATATTCTTACATCCAAATGAAATGAAACTTTACAAGTAGAAAAGATTTAGTTGTCATAGATTTCTCTTAAGTCAATCTTTTTCAAACAGCATATTTAAAACATGATGTGAACCAAAGCAAAAGCTTATTCAAATATTAATCATGATCAGGGGATATATCACTTATTAATAGCCATTGATTTGGACACACAGTAATTTATGTTTGGCTTTATATGGTTCTTTGGAGAGTCATTAAAAATGAATATTTTTATAAAATTAAAGACTAGAAGAAACTATATAGCATTTGTAGGAAAAAATTATCTAGACAGATTTAAAAATTCTTATAAGGATGCAGTGTAAGATATAAGATGTATAAACCAGTGCTTTTCTTTTTGAAGTCCAGTGGAAGAAACTAGCTAAAACAAGTCATTTGTATAAAAATCATAAGCATATCAAGAAATAATTTTCTGAAATCATTTATAAAATATATTAACATTTTTACATTAATAAAAGGAAAATCTATTCACAAAAATGTTAATTTTTCAACCACAAAAATCACTCAGTTCTGTTACTCAAAGACAACCACTATTAATGTTTTGATACAGTTCCTTTTTGCCTTATATATAGGAACATCTTTGGGGTGACCTTATTGTAAATATAAAACTTTGCTTTCCTTTTACCCTCAATGGAGCATAAATTTCCTACTATCATGTTTAAGTTCATCATAAGCAAAAATACCGTTAAGAGTGTGTATGTGGTAAATATTTGTAAGCATTGTGGAAGATGAGAGGGTTAGGGTAGTGTTCCTCTAATTTCTCAATGAGGGAAAAGGCTTGGTCAAAAGTGTCGTAAAACATGACATGGGGCATGGTTAAGGGGGCTTCAGATGCCTCAGATGCCTCAGTGGTAAAGAATCCACCTGTCAATGCAGGAGACACAGGAGGCACTGCTTTGATCACTGGGTCAGGAAGATCCCCTGGAGAAGGAAACGGCAACCCACTCCAGTATTCTTGCCTGGAAAATCCCATGGACAGAGGAGCCTGGAGGGCTACAGTTGCGAAGAGTTGGACATGACTGAGCATGCACACCAGCCAGCCAGCCAGCCAGTGGTTAAGACTCCGCACTTCCACTGTAGGGGATAAGGGTTCAATCCCTGGTAGGGAAACTAAGATCCCATATGCTGTACGGTACGTCCAAAAGATAAAAATGAAACATTAAAAAAAACCCAAACGTGACATCAACCATACGCACTGTGAAACAAGTGGTCATGATTCTGTTGGTTTTACATCCCTGAAAAGATGAAATGTTCTTGTCAAGATAGGAACTAAAAACAAGGAAAATATGGAGACAATCTGAGCAAGTCAAGTGAGGATGAACCTAAAAATTGGTCCCTGCTATGAGGCTGGCTCTGCCTGGCTACCCAGCAGGAACGCACCCATATACCCTCCCTCCAGTTTCTGCTCCTTGGTCTGCATATTTCTGCCTCTCCTTCAGTCTTAAGGATCTTCACTCACACTTTGCTGTGTCTTCTTTCTTATCTCCAATTATAGGAAAATGAAGCTGAACTAACAGCCAGTATTTGAGACTTTGGTCTTTTTTCCCTTTTTTTTAAAAAAAGCAATAGAAGCTTTTCCCCAAATGAAATCTTACTCAAAACTTCAACATGTAAAACAGGAAAGAAAGTGATTTTTTTCTTGGTTGCCAGGAGTGGAAATCCAGTATCCACAGTTGGAAACTGAGAAAAAATATGTGATGGGCTATTTAAACCAATATTTGCTTTCAAGTTATACAACATCCAAGGCAAATCGAGAAGTTTTACCTAAAACTTCTGCCAACAAAAATTCAGTTTTGTGGAAACTATTCATTATACACAAGAGGTTTCTGATGGAAAAAAAATTCTGAAAATTTTTCAAAGTCAAAAAAGAAATATTCAAAACCATTAAATTTTGGGATGAATATTGATTTTTGTGGTGGCATAAACTCTAAGAATTATCACTGTTCACTCAAAACAGTCTGAGGAAAATAGTGTGTGCCAGGAATCCACAGTTGAATGTACATTCTTTTTTAAGGAAAGTTTTTATGGGGGTGTGATGAAGAGCATAAAGTAAATATTTGCTTCACTTGTAGAGATGAAAATCAGAGAAAATATTAAAGGGAAAGAAATACTTTAGGAATACAAAAAAAGAAATGAAAAATGAGATCAAACTGTTTCCAAATATCCGTAATGTGTTGTTTCCTCAACAAACTCATTGTGTAATGAACTGAGAGGTCAGCAAAAGAACTGTTGCAAATTCTAAGAAATCCACAAATTAAGAAATCCTTGCATTTCATTGATGTGGGAAATTTATAGTGTGACATTTTAAAACTACAGAATCCTTCAAAATCTTCCCATTGATCTCACAATAAAATCCATACTCCTTGTTCTGGCCTCTGCTTGTGTCCTCACCCTCATTCAGAACTTTTACGTCACATTTACCTTCCTTTGGTTTCCAGAACACACCAGGCCCTTTTGCTTCTCAAGGCCTTTGCCTCCACTCTCTCCCCTGCATCAGCGCTTCATCACACAGTTGGTATCTGTTATGTGTTGAAGTGAGTGCCCCTCAAAATTCACATGTTGCAATGCTAACCCCCAGGACCTCAGAGTGTCTTTGCAGATGCAGTGAATTAAGATGAGATCATACTGGAGTATTGTTGTTGCTGTTATTTAGTTGCTAAGACATGTCCGACTCTTCATGGCCCCGTGGACTGCAGCCTGCCAGGCTCCTCTGTCCATGGCATTTCCCAGGCAAGAATACTGGAGTGAGCTGCCATTTCCTTCTCCAGGGGATTTTTCCGACCCAGGGATCAAACCCACGTCTCCTGCACTGGCAGGTGGATTCTTTACCACGGGGCCACCAGGGAAGCCCATATTGGAGTATGGGGGTCCCTAATCCAGTAAGTTGGTGTTGGACAGGGAGGCCTGGCGTGCTGCAGTCCATGGGGTTGCAAAGAGTCGGACACGACTGAGCAACTGAACTGAACTGAACTAAATCCAGTAAGACTACTGTCCCTATAAAAAAGGGGAAATTTGGATGCAGATACACATCCAGGGAGAACATGTGAAGATGCAGGCAGAGATGAAGTGATGCTTCCACAAGCCAAAGAATGCCCAGGATTGCTGGCCAACAACCAGAAGATAGGAGGGAGGCAAGGAACACATTCTTCCCTCTCAACCCTCAGAAGGAACCAACCCCATGGACACCCTGATCCTGGACATATAGCTTCCAGAACTGTGAGACAATACATTCCTGTTATTTCAGCCACCTGGTTTGTGGTACCCCAGGAAACAAATAGGCCCCCCAGTATTTTCTGTCAAAGGTCTGACTTGTTTCTCTCAGCACACGGATACAAATCTGTAACTATCTGATTGGTCTGTTTGTGTTGACATCATCCCCATTAGAATGTAAGCTCTGGGAGAGCAGGGCTTCCTTTTATTCTTACCCAGAACACAGCTAGGAAATGTCTTGGAGGTGCATCTAAGGCGAAGGAGGCAACATCAAGAGCTGTATGTATGAAATGTCGTGCACCTTTTGGATGTAGTGGAGATGTAACTTTTTGAGGAAGTAAGACTATTTAAAAATACTCTTCGTCCTTTGTTTTATGACACTCTTGTGTCTGTCTGATCGGCAAATTTCCAAACATTTTCAAATAGAATAAGGTGTATTATTCAAAGTGTTCAGAAGCTGGGGGGACAAAGAGAACAGACTGAATATCATCAAGAGTCACATGCTGGTGAGAGAGGAGTGTACAGAAAAGTGGTGGAAGCTGTAACAGAAGATTCTTCAAAAACTCAGATTCAGTGAATTTTGTGGTTTGCTGAATTTATGTTACAAACTGGAAATTTATTTCCAGTTCTTGTTTGAGATAATTGCTTTTTATTTTTCTCCTGGTTCCTTAGGATCTGAGATCTCTATTTCTCTTTCTTTTTTTAATATTTAAAAAAAAATTTAAAGATTTTTTTTAATGTGGACCATTTTTAATGTCCTTATTGAATTTGTTACAATATTGCCTCTTTTTTACATTTTGGTTTTTTTGGCCCTGTGAGGCATGTGATATCTTAGCCCCTCAACCAGGGATTGAACCAGCACTTCCTGCACTGGGAAGCAAAGTTTTAACCACTGGACCACCAAGGAAGTCTCTGAAATACTTTTCATTCTTGAAACTGTTACAGTAATTGTTTCTAAAGAATCTCAAGGCAAGGCTATAGGCACTTTTCCCTTCTGACTTTAAAAGCACTACTTTGTAGTTTATCACCTTAGAGACATAATGAATATTTCAAAGCCATTTGGGATAAGACTGAGAAATGATAGCAAAAAAAAAAAAAAAAATGAAGTTTTTGAAGCTGAAAGCTTTGCTTTTGGACAAGAGATACTCATCTCTATCTCCCTCCCTGTACCCACCTCCCTCACCACACACACTCACACACACACACACACACACATACACACACACATATCCTGGCACATTTAAAGAGTATTTCTTCCCTTATTTCACCAGAGGAACAGGACAAAATTAATATTTATTACTAAGGATTGGGCAATATATTACTCAATTGAAATTCATGATTTTCAGAGAATAATTGCAACAAATGAACCTCATTTCAGAGTTTCTAGTAAAATGGAAAAAAACCACTACATGAGGTAATACAGTAGTCAAGAATTTCTCCAATTTAATGCCTATGATCCTTGAACTTAGATGGTTTTTTCAACATCTTTGCAGTTCTACTGTTTCAACTAAAATCTACCATGGCTGTATTGTTTATTCAACATGGAGTTCACAATGATATTCTTTGCAGCGCAGAACTATAATCTATGGCTTTGTATTGGGCAACTGCTCTGGCAAGTGCAGAACACTCATTTTCCATGAGTTTATAACCTCTGCTGAATTCTAGCAGCATGCAAAAGAGTCTTGGGGGCCAGGGCAGAAGTAGTACCAGTGATACTGTGGAAAAAATTAGGGCATCAACTGAAAGAGTTATGGGGGGGGGGAACTGATTTAATCACAGCTCTAAATCCTTAGCCCTCCAGTTAGCATGCCATCATAGCCTATAGTTCTAACTTTAACATACAGTTCTAAAGACTGTGATAATAGCTGGAGGTGATGTCCGGGCCATTACTAGGATGATACAATGGAAATTAACATTCCAGTTTGTAATAAAACTTCTTGGATGGCAGAGATTTTCATTTGTTACGTTCACAAGAAGAGTTTTTGGGCAAAAATCAATAAATATTCGTTACTTAAACAATTATTTTATCAAATTAGTCTCATTTATCAGAACAAATAAATTAACCCATTTGAGAAAGGTTAACCTTGACTGTATCTTTAAGTTTCATTCATGGAAAGATCGACGGCTGTATGGCCAAGTCATCATTGTCCTTTCTCGACTCCCTTGAAATGAGTCCTGGTGCATCCAGACAGATGATCTTAGGATGTTCCAATACACAGGTGAGACATAAACACACCTCACTCTAGTTTCATTGTGTTAGACTGCTCAAACAACATTTATTGCTTTATATCAGATCTTTGGTCACATTTCTTTGGCGTGGCAAAAGCTACTTTTCCCAGAGATTTTCAAAATGGTTATATTGTGCTATATTGATTCATTTCCCACAGAGGTTTATGACTCTATGCATCTCATCAAAAGGCTAAAAATATTTTTTTGACCCTGTATACGAATACCATGTGGATTTGGGGGTCATATTTACATCTTGGGTCTGCAATCACATGTCTTCAAGAGCATAAAACAGAGTGAAATCCATTCTATGCTTTGTGGGTTTAGGGGCCTGGAAATTAGAAACAATACCCATGCCCCAGTATGGACTCAGGAAAGATGGGAGTTGGTGATGCTTCCCAGTTTCCTGGCTGGTTAATGAAGTAACAAACACAAGGTGGTTGGGGAAGATGGTATGGGTTTAGTTGGGACATAAATAAGTTGTTGCACCCAAGGAACATCTAGAAGGTAAATGCACCCAGAGCTCAAGAGGTATAGATTTTGGAGTTATCACCAAACAGTGATTTCTAAAGATCTGGGTGTAGGCGAGAGCACTCTAAGAGAAAGCATGTAGGATGAGAGAACAGGAAGGGGGAGGCTAGACTGTCTCAACACACCATAATTTAGGGGGCTGGCAGCAGAGGAGGAACCAGCAAAGAAATAAAACAGGACAGAAGGATGTCACATGGGCACCAGGCCGTATTATGGCGATTATTAAATGATACAGAGATGCTGAGCAGAAACGTTCTTTACAAAAATTACTAAAAGGACCTACATGAAAATATCTTCAGGTCTGTTCCTTATTGGTAAAATTGCAGGTGTCATAGCCTTCCTTCAACTTTTCTGTGTTCTGCACAACAAATATCGATTACATTTCTGTTAAAAATACTCTGATAAAGTCTACAATATTTTCTGAACCCAGGGCAATTTTGAGCCAAGGGCAAACGATTATTAGTTCCTAAGTAGTTGAGTGCCTCTGTGCTGGGGACTACGCTGAAGATAAAATACGGAACAAGAGGATGGCTCTGTTGTTTTACCAAAAGGAATGGAAGCTGGTTTGGCAAGGGAGGGGTGTGGGGCACAGTAGCAAGAGATGAGGCTGGAAAAGTGGTCTAATGTCAGATTATAATGGGCTTTTTATGTCTTGAAAATAATACGGACTGTATCCAGAGGGCTGTGGAGAAATTTTTGAAGGGGCGGGATTAGGTCTGGAATTGTGCTTCACCTGAAGTCGATTTTCTGCTTAACCTGATTGTTAACCCAGAGGAGTTCGAGTTGGAGCGGGAAGCCTAGTCCCCAGGCCACTGCCATAACTGAGTGAAGGGGATGCAGAGGGGTGGAGGAGGGGCTGGGGCCAGAGATACTCGGGATCAGCATCAACAGGTCCATATGATGGGTGGTGTGTTGGGAGGAAGGAAAACATTAAGGACCACGGGGTTTCTTACTTGGGTTCACCGGGTGGGTAAAGAGCAACGAAAATTCTACAGAGTTTGTATATAGTTACTCTAACCATCTATCACGGTCATTGCTTTATGAAATAAGAAAGTCAGTGACTGTAGCAAATAGTATTCTATGAGAGAGGATAAAAAGTAACAGAGAGTATGGGAGATCTGTTTCTGGGACCACAGCCACAAAGCAGAATCCTAAACCCTTCTCTCCTGGCCACACATGGGATTGGGTAGAGAGGGAGGTGGGAGGGGGGATCAGGATGGAGAATACATGTAAATCCATGGCTGATTCATGTCAATGTATGACAGAACCCACTACAATGTTGTAAAGTAATTGGCCTCCAACTGGTAGAAATAAATGGAAAAAAAAAAAAAAGCATACTTAGATACTTTTACTGGTCTGTAGCACTGAATACTTCTGTGAAAGAGGACTGCTGGAGCTTTTTTAGGTATTTACATAAATGTAGCTATGGCCCCCCAGGAAGGGACTTCCTGTGTGAGGGGAGAGATATTTGGGAGAAGGAAAATGAAACTGCATGTGGGGGAAGGAACAGATATAACCAGACGAGAATCGATATTTTAAAGCAAGGGACCCCAAAGCGACAGGTCCCAAGTGAACTGTTAGTCTGAGCTAATACCCTTGGAAGGGAACTGGTGCAGCTCCTGTATTCTTTGCATTCTCTAAATCATCCCCGTTTCAGGGCACTGAAGACTGAGGCCTTAGGTTAAGCAACTTGACTGGGAAATGCCAGGTAGTAAGTTCAAGAGGCCAAATCAGAACCTGGCTGGAAGTACTCCAGGATAAACCTGTCCCCTGGTGCAGCCACAGTAAGACATCTTTCAGGAAAATCGGCTCTCCCCCTTGCCCATCTTAGCTGCAGGCAGGGAACATCTGTGGCACACTCAGGCTGGGGGTGGGTGGGGAGGGCCCTCCTTATCGCCCCCCGGGCAGGGTCCCAGATGACAGCAGCCCCTTAAATGATTACACCCTCAGCTACTGATAAGGGTTCAAATAAGGTGAAGGACGCGCCGCCTGGCCCAGGTAGCGAACTAGTATCTAAGTAATGCTGTCAGGTCAGTTCACTGCTTCTTGTGTTCCTTGGAAGTGGGCAGTGTTGCAAAGTGAAGTTTTACTCACTCGGAAAACAGAGGCTGTAAACACCTACCCCACCGGCCGGATGGATGGCTAGAGCGTTGCTTCCAGGAGCCGCCAGCCTCCTCCCTCCTTCCCGACCTTCGGATCGCCCTTTAGGATGGGGAGTCGGTAGGGTACCTGCTTGCCCCTCCTGCCGCCGACTAGCAGACGCCCGGAGCCCAAGCTGGCGCCCCCGGACCCCCCCACCCACACACCGCCCCCGGACCCCCCGGCTCGAGTGGTGTGAACGCTCGGGTGCGCGGGCAGCACACTCACGAGCAGCCGCTAGTTGCTCCCGCGGCCGCGACGTGGGGAAGTGAAAATGAAATTGACTTTTCTGAGAAATGATGAAAGCGGCGCTGCCCGCCAATGAACGGCGGCGGCGGCGAACTTCCGCACCTCCCGGCCGGGCTGCTCGCGGCCTCCCCCCGCCTGCACCTCCCGGTTGCACAAGCTTGAAACAAACACTGGGGAGGAAGGGCGGAGGGAGGAGGGCGGAGGGAGGAGGGCGGAGCGGGG
This sequence comes from Muntiacus reevesi, assembly GCF_963930625.1. NCBI lineage: Eukaryota > Metazoa > Chordata > Mammalia > Artiodactyla > Cervidae > Muntiacus > Muntiacus reevesi. The sequence continues at coordinate 56,709,629 of NC_089258.1, read as the reverse complement.
GGGCGGGGGGAGCGCGGAGGGCGGGCGGGAGCCAGCCCGGCTCCGGGAGGGCGGGGGGCGGGGGGATTTCCAGCCGCGGCGCTTCGCAGTTTCCTCTCCTTGTTTTGCTTTCGATCTGGACTGTTCTCAGGCAAGCCGGGGAGTAACTTTTAGTTTTGCTCCTGCGATTATTCAACTGACGGGCTTTCATTTCCATTTCACACACCCTAGCAACAGTTAAGCCTTGCGGAATTGTATTGGTAGCGTGAAAAAAGCACTCTGAGAGGTAACATTTTTTTCAAATAATAGTTGGGACTGTGCGTGTGTGTTTTTCTCGAGGGCATGTTTAGGAGGACTGGAGGGGATGTGTGTGTGTGTGTGTGTGTGTGTGTGTGTGTGTGCGTGCGCGCGCGTCCTGATGGTTTGACACGATGTTTTGCAGACGGAAAATGCTGAGGTTCATAAATATTAATACTGATTTTTGGAGGAACAGTCGGCGCTGTTATGGATCATCTGGTTTTAGGGGAAGCAGGTTCGGTTGCTGCTGCTGCTGCTGCTGCTGCTGCTGCTGCTGAGGCTGCAAGGAGGAGGAGGAGGAGGAGGAGGAGGAGGAGGTTGGTGGAGGTTTAATTTCACTTTTGGATTTGCAGATGCGGAGAGCTGGCTCCATGGACACAGACCTGCTCTGTGCGATCCTGCGCCCCAGGTGTTGTTTGTGGGGGAGCAGGTCCGCTGGAGTCGGGCCTCCTTTTAAAAACAACATGATCGCGTGCATGTATGTGCGTGCGTGTGTGTGTGTGTGTGTTTACAGATGCCGGCGCCACCAGATCCGAAGGAGGGGAGCGGGTCGTTCTCGGCGCCCGGCGGCGGCGCCTCTCTCCAGGCAGCCTCTGGCGTAAATAGGCAGGAACCCGCCGTCCGCCCGTAGCCTGCGCCCCGCGCCCGGGCCGGGAGAGGCGCCTCCCGCCGCGGCCGAAGGAAACTTCATGGGGCGCCCGGTGGCGGTCCCCGGGGCTCGCCCACCCTCGGGGCTCCGGGAAGGGTCGCGGGCATCGGGTGCCAGCGGTCGGGGGCCGGGCGGGTGGGCTCCGATCGGGGCTGCGCGCGGGGCCTGGCCGGCGCGCCGGGCTTCCTGGGGGCTGGGCCGCTGTCGCCACCGCCCGGGAGGGACGCGGCATCCTCCTTCCCGCCGGCCACCGTCCGGCCTGGCCCTGGGGCTTTGTCGCTGCACTTGTCCCCGCGCGGGGCTGGGGTGGAGGGTGGCTCGGGCAGGGAGTCCCGGGAGGGGTCAGCGGTCCGGGCCGCGGCCTAGCGCCGGGCGCCTCCGGGTCCCCGCGGGCGCCCCCGGGCCGGCCTCACGCGCTCGGCCTGACCCGCCTCGGCTACGGAGCGGGCAAGGTGGGGGCGGGGAGCCTCCGGGGACCGAGCGGCGCCCCGCTGGCAGGCCCGCGGCGGGGGGTGCCGGCGTCCCCTGGGGGTCCCGGGGCGCGGGCGGCGGCGGCGGGGTGGGGACGTGAGTGCCCGCCCCACGCCCTCCGACCCCTCTCGGGGCGCAGAGTGGCATTCGCCAGCCGGCCGAACGTGGTTGGTGCAAAGCCGCGGCCGCCACTTCCTTTCCGCCTCGCGGGCCGGGCTCGCCCACCAAGCGATGCCCGCCGCGGCCCATCGTGGCGCCCGGCGGTTCGCGGTGCCAGGGAGCCGGCCCTGAGAGGGCTCGGGCAGCCTTTTGCAAGTTGGAAGGGTTTCAGGACGCAGCTCACACCGCGCCCCCCCCTCCACCCCGAGGACGCACCGGCATCTCAGTTTGGGCCCCAGGTGTGGCTGCGTGGGCCACCCTCACCCCCTTACCCCTTTAGAGGGGAAGAAGCGGGAAGGAGGCTGGCAGCCCGAACCGGGCGCAGAAACAGCTTTCTGGGCACCTGGCGAGGCGCCGACGTCAGCCGGTGTCGGCGGGACCCCTGGTCATCGCTGTAAGTGTGACCCTTGGCACTGGCAGTGGAGGTGGCCACGTACTGGCGGCGTGGTTTTCGGTCGTCTTTGCCCCTAAAGGATAGTGTTTGGAACTTGGGGACATTTTCCCCGCTCCCTCCCTCTCCAGCCTCCTCCCTCCAGTGTGGGCAACGGTAAACGCGCCCGGTCCTCGGTTCAGAAGAGTGCTGGCATCTTCCCTCTGCCACCGGCCTCCCGGTCGCTGTGCCTCGGTCTGCTTTTGATGAATGGCGAGGGAGGGTGGAGGAGAGTTACATTTCCTGTTGTGGATTTTCAGGAATCACCAAGGTTGCTGTCAAGCCTGCATTCGTTTCTGAGTTTTCTGACCGACTGCAGATAACATTGAGGACTCAGCAGCGTGTGCATTGCTTTTTGGTGTTTAAGGGCAGGTACTGACAGGGGCCTGGTGACAATCTGGAACGGAAGGTTGATGGTCTTGACGTTAGGCAGATGCAAGCTCCTTGCCACGACCTGGAAGGTGACCCCTATTTACCTTCGTGCACCCACACTCAGGATTTTCTCCTTTTCTCACCCCACCCCCATCACTCCTTTTTCGGAGAGGGAAAGGACAAAATTCTGGGAAAACTTGTGTTTTCTAAGGAAACTTCAGTAGATGGAATATTAAGGACTTCATTTGGTATTTTTTAATACCTCGAAAAATGTATTGATCGATGGGGGCAAAGTCCAGGATTTCACTATAATTAGTGAATGGTTATAATTTATAACAGCCTGTTGTGTAAGAAGTTAGATTTTGGCCTCCTGGATCCGAGCTCTTGTCTGTTCTGATTTGTAACTGCTTCTTAATATTAAACATCAAGATTTTTCATTCTCAATGAGTTGGGTTTTTTTTTTCTTTTGTCCTTCAAAAGTTAGAGATAATTCTGCACACTTCAGACTTACTTACCTGTTAAAAGTGTTATGATAATCCAAAGTAAGGGTTTGTGGCTAAATTGCAGACCGATTATGGTGAACCGAAGTCCTGACAGCTCCGTGAACCATGACCCAGTCTCTCTCTTCCTCTGCTTTCCCATATACTTTATTAGGCAAATATTCAGTATACCACAGCTAGTTCAAGATGTGTGAACTTAGTAGTGGAAACTTTAAAACTTTGGGCATTTAACATTGGGGAGTTTGATGTGCATCAATTTTCTCATGTCTTCAAGGACACTGTTCTTGGTGTCATGGCACATAAGCTTCATTGTTTTTAGAGCATTTTCACAAAATGTTCCTTTTGATGGTGAACAGACCAGTGAACTCTAAATGGGATATCTGGGACATGGTTCTGTTATGTGCTTCATACCAGAAAAACACTTAAAGCAGATAAGGGGTTTTATTCATTTTAATAAGTATTCATAGAACATTCGCTATGCCCCAGACACAGTGCTGGGTTCTGTGAGTTTGAGAACAGGAAGGGAGTTTCTTTACCTTTTGGGGAATTTGCATTCTAGTTGGTGACCTGAAAATACCTAGCCAAAAAATAAATACAGTAATTACCTTTAGGGGTGAGTTCTATGAAAGGTGATAGTCGAATGTAACTGAATGTCTGATGGGGTTGCTTTGGGGAACAAATAAGATACTGTTATGAAAGAAGGTTGCCTAAGCTACAGCAGTCTAGAAATGCTAAGGCATTCACCTTCAGAAGTCTATCAGATCGTTCTTAACTTCCCACTCCAGTATTCTTGCCTGGAGAATCCCCTGGACAGAGGAGCCTGGCGGGGCTACAGTTCATGGGGTTGCAAAGAGTTGTATAGGACTGACCGACTAACCACACATGCATTCTTAACTTTAAAAGTCAGGGAATCATGACTGTGGATTAAACTCTGACTTTCTTTTAGAGAATTTTTAGCAAGAAGTGATTTTATTTGTTCTGAGAGAATATAGGAAATGGTAAGGAATTAAACACAGAATAACTTTTATGTAGGGCATTAAAATCTTTAACAAGACATCTAATATTGTTAGTAAGTTTTTTTCTGTCAAAAGTTAGTGTCCATGGAGACCAAATGATATGGAAATAAAAGTGATTGGACCAGTGTATTTTCCCTCCTTATATCAAGAAAACTCCTTTCCAACCTCCTTGTGTTTTAGTGTGAATTTTCTTCCTCGTTGCTGAAGACTCTTCCTTATCTGTTATTAAGGATATGCCCTTAACTGATTTGAATTTTTGTCATAGCATCTTTATTATTATTATTTTTCGCCACACCACGGGGCATGTGGGATCATAGTTCCCCAACCAGGGATGGAAACTGAACTGCCTGCGGTGGAAGCTCAGAGTCCTAACCTTTGCGCCACCAGGAGAGTCCTGCTATGACATCCTCAAAGCGAGTCAGTTAACTTGCATTTATTAGATGCTTACTATGTACCTAACACTATCTACGTGAAAATGATACATGACAGTGTATGTGAAAATAAATGTAATAGATGGTATATGTTTATAATAGATGCAAAATACATAAAGGAGTATATATAAGTAACATAAATTGCTGGGAAATGTTTGTTATTGTTAGCAATAAAGCCAATTCTTTTTTTGGTCTGTATGGGACACATGTTCCTTTGAGCACAGGGGTTGGAAGTTAGGGCCTCTGTCCCTGTTCACCCCATTTGTGCCCTACTTTTGGCCTGAATATGATCAATATTTGGCTATAATTTGTGCCCAAGGCAGGGTCAAGCAGTGGCCCTCATAGTGGGTGTGGCTGTTGAGAAAGGGAGTGATGAGATTTGATTAAATCTTGATTTTTTTTTTTTTTTCAGCAAAGAATGGTAAGTTATCTGTAGGGTCAAGATTTAAACCCAAAGCCAATATTTTATATGAAATACCAAAGGCAATATACAGGCAGGAAATCAAGCCTGCAGGTAGCTGAGGCTGGGTGGTGACCTCTTCGGAAGACCCATAGTCACCAGCAGTTTTTCCTCCAAAGATGCTTTTAAAATGATTTCTCATCTTACCAGCTCCATCTTTTGACAAGCAGCCTCTGAAACAGATTGTGTTTAGTTAGGAAGACTTCATGGGCCTGTTTTCATTCCTCAGAAACATACTGCAGTAAGGAATCATGGTTGACCTGAGAACCAACATCAGCAAATCTAGATAATCCAATTCCAGCCCAAAGCAGAGAAAGTCAATGTTGTAGGCAGCCTGGGCCTAGATAAACTGTTAGTCCTGTTGGACCTTCTGAGGTTCTGAAACTAGTTGCCATCTTCCCCTGCCCCCATCAGTAACTTTGAGTTCTGCTGGGGGTCCAGGGACCCCAGGATATGAACCATTTCAGTAACCGAGGGGATTATTTTGTTAAATGAATGCAAATGTTGAATCCTTATTTCATTTGTTTATTAAGTATCTGTTGACAGCCAGCTATGTTCAAGGACCTGGAGAGTGGAAGGTGCATGAACTCAAAGAGCCCAGAGGCCTGGAGTTGACTTTTCAGCTCTTTTGTTAACTCTCCACTCACTTCTCCTTTCTGGACCTTAGTTTTCACATCTGTAAAATGGGGCTGCATGGTTCTATCATCTTTGGGGGGTGGGACTTATATGTATCAGAATCATGGAGAGGAGGGGGCTTTTAGAAACCACACAGACCTTCAGGTTTGAGACTGAAGCCCCTTCCTCTCCTTGCCTCTCTCTTTTTGAGAATCATTCCCCCTGCCCCCGATTAACCCTCTGACATTGACCAGGGTGTCCTGGATCCCTGTCCCTTGGGTATGTGGGCCAGAGCAAAGGCAGAGAACCACTGAATCAAGGGTCTCTTCCCAGGGTCGAATCTTTTCATTTTTTTTCATTGGCTCCCAGGTCAGGCTATGCAGGACAGCAAGCAGATGGAAACTGTTATCCACATTTTGGACCAATGAAGTTGCTCCTTCATCTCCGACTGTTTGCGATCCCATGGACTGTAGCCTACCAGGCTCCTCCATCCATGGAATTTTCCAGGCAAGAGTGCTGGAGTGGGTTGCCATTTCCTTCTCCAGGGGATCTTCCCAATCTGGGGATCGAACTCAGGTCTCCCCCACTGCAGGCAGACGCTTTACCATCTGAGCTACTAGGGAAGCTCTTTGAATAGGTAACCTATGGTCCCTCCCCATTGGCTCTGCTCACGTTGACCTTGCTTGTCATACAAAATGGGATCTGTCGTAGGGTTGTGATACTTTGAATTTTTTGCTCTGAACAAGCAGAGGAGGATTGTGTTTCATGAGCCTGTCTCTCTCTAGGAAGGCCATGGAGTCATGGGTTGGTTTGTTGTTTGTTTCTGTTTTGGCTTATACTCCCCTTTATAGGTTTAGTATTCAGCTTTAATAAGAAAGAAAGAACACGAGTCAAGCAAAAAAAGGCTCCGTATGTCCCATGCCCTGTGTGCATACCTCGTAGCGCCATGCTTATGAGACAAGGCTGTGTCGTCCTTTCTGGTTCTAAGCATTTTTATCTCAGGGGCAAGGCCAATTTAGTTCAACAAAATACCTTGCTTTAGAGTTCTGTGAGATAAAAGCCGGTCCAGTTTTGATTAAACATTTTTGAGAGTTAACCAGTTGCTCTGTCAGTTTCATGAATAATTTCTTTTCCAGCATCCTTAGCAATCTGTTGCTGTCTGTGTAAGAGCATTTGATACTCACACACCTAATGTGATCAAAGGAAAGATGAGCTTCTCATTTCATCTGTTCTTTTTGAGCTTACAGATGTCAGGTTTTTGTAGGAGCCAAAGAAATACCTTCTAGATAGAAGAGGCTCTCCTGGCCCCATAAGCTTAGAATGCAGAGGACTTTCCCGATGTCATGAGGTTGATGTTTTGAGTGAGAAGAAACCGCATACATGTTTCAAGTCATATCTAACATGTTACTTTTAAAGAGCTTTCTCTGTACTCCTTAACCCTAAAATTATTGAAGGCGATGAGAACAATGACAGTGGTGGACGAGAGCATCCCGGCACCTGATTAGGGTGTTAGTGGGTGTGGGGGGTGGGAAGTGAGTGGGGAAAGTGACAGTTGAGGGAATGAGGTGATGAAGAAAGAGATGAAGGTGTAGAGTAGAATACTGCCTCTTGAATTCTTGAGTGAGAGAGAGTGAAGAGGGAGTCAGACCGGTAGACTTTGTGTCTGCCACGAATGTCATTGAGACGTTTTGCAAGTAGACAAGCTGGTGGTTAATTGACAGTCAATGCAGAACAAGTTGAAATGCTAGAGGACCCTCCACTTTTAACTTTGGAGTTTGGCCTTTTTTTTTTTTCTAGGGGATCAAATAACTAGGCATGGCCACCTTTAGACAGGTAAACAGGAGGCTGTGAGTGGTCACCCCTTGGGCGTGGTTGAAACTACGGTAGAGGTGGTGTTGGAGCCAGAGAGGATGGAGGAATCGGTGCCCTGACCTGAGGCCTTGAGACTCAAACTCAGTTACCTTAGAGGCAACCACAGTCCCCTCGAAGAAGATACCTGTTGATGAAATGGATCAGAAACACTGTCACAGCTCTTAGGCTGTCCCCTCCCCAATGCCCATCTTCCTTGCTGCTCTTTTATTTTTTCTAGGTGGTAGGAGGTAAGTAGGGAGTCAGGAAAAGAGAATCGGCCAATACTGTGTTTCCCTAAAGAATACAAGTCACAGGGTTAAAACTGAGCTGTGGATATTGTTGCTGGTACTGCGGTCACTGTAGTTTGGAAACTAATCACTGCATACCGTAGCTGGCATATTGTACTTTGAAATAAACTTTTTGGAATACAGTTAGGCGGTGTACCCTTAATGTCTTAAAAATGTTGAACTCCCCCTGTTCCAGTAATCCCACTTCTAGGAACCTACAGATGTTAAGTAACCAGAAGCAGAACAAAGATTTCTGTACAGGGATGTTTACTGTTCGCTTCTGTTATAGTGAGAACTCGGAAACACCCTAAATCCCCAACAATAGGAGCACATTTAAATGCGTTATAGTGCACCAGGCCTTGAGTACAGATAGCTGATTAAATTCATGCTTTTGCATTTAGTGATGGGAAGGTATTTGGGGTGTATGTTGAATGGAGAAAAAGAGGATTTTCAATTGTGATCTTAATTTTATTTTTAAAACGTGTGTGTTTGTATATACATCATAAAAAACCCCCCAAAACTGGAAGGAAACATTTGGATGGCGTGCTTATGGATGTTTGACTTCTCCCCCAAATTCAATACAACAACACAATTACTTTTATAACCAGAAAAATATTCTCAAGATGACTCTGAAGTGTCCCCTCTAACCTCACCTCTGGTAAATGTGGATGAGGACAAGTAAATCGGATACTGCTAAGGAGGGTGTTGTTCGTGAGCTTGGCCATTCCCAGGCCCTCTCTGCCTTGATGTACAGAGCTGGGCTCTAGAATCAGAGCTTTCCCAGCCAGTGCCGGGATATGCTCTTGTCCTGATTCAGCTCTTACAGCTTCAAGATACTGAGATCGATGGTTCGTTTGGGAGGTTGGGACGCATTGTTTTATCAGCAACAGTGGAGGGTCTGAGATGTTACCCGCTTCACAGATATGTCCTCTGTGTATGTGACAGAAGCACCTGATGCGGGGGTAGGAGGCGACAGTTCTTTCTTGATCTTTACGACCGGGTCAGCAGCCAGAGAGATGCTACGGAGTTGGCCCCCCATACCTAGACCTTGAAGCAACACCATTGAAAACTGATGGAACTTGGGTGTGGATTATCTTCCATAGATTATGTCAGAACGACCATCCCTCTCCGCTGCCAATGGTCCTGGGTTGGGGGAGGTGGTGGTGGATAGAGAGAGAGATTGTGTGTGTGCTCCGTCACTCACTCGTGTCTGACTCTTTGCGACCCCATGGATTGTAGCTCGCCAGGCTTCTCCGTCGTGGGATTTCCCAGGCAAGAATAACTGGGGGGGGGTTGTTGCCGTTTCCTATTCCACGGAAACTTCCTGACCCAGGGATCGAACCCTCTGCTCCTTTCCTCTTCTGAATCAACATCCTCACCTTTTGGAACGTAAGGCTCTTACCAACGACAGGTGTCCCCGAGGTCATGGCTTTGTCCCTTTTGAAATGTACATGCTTAGAGAGGTAGGGCCTCGTGAGACCCTGCAAACTTAACCCAGGAACCTAGTCAAGGCTGTAACCATTTGGCCCTCTTGAGAAGATTAGAGAAGTTTGGTTATCCTTCTGGAACAGAGCAGTAGTTTAGACAAATGGCTACAGATCTAATTCTTGTGGTAGGTGAAGAAGAAAAGGTTTCTAGGGGAAGTGAATGCAACTTTCCCTGCCTTATGTGCAGTCTTTGTATCTTGTTGGCTCCTGTGTCTTAGGTGGCTTGGCTGTTTCACAGGAGCCCTGAAATCCGGGAGGTTTTATTTTCCCCACACGGCAAACTTTACAAATCCCCGTGGGATTCTCCATGGGGAGAATCTCCATGGAATTGAGACTCTGCGTCTCAATCAGAGTGTGATTTCTGACGTTCCATAACTGAAGAAGCCTCCAAATCCGGAATTTGTGTCTGGAAAAAATTTTTAGAATAGTTTTGATTCCTTTATAGACACGGGAGAGGTTTTTTTGGATGTGTTATGAAACTGGGCTTGGGTGTAACTATTAGGAGTTTAGAGGCAGAATGCCAAAGCACAGCTGAGAAAAAAGAATATTGATTAGGGCAACACTATTCAATACAAATAGAATGTGAACTACATATATAATTTTTAATGTTCTAGTAGCCATGTTAGAAAAGTAAAAAGAAGTGCATGCTCAGACACTCGGTCATATCTGACTGTGACCCCATGGACTACAGCCCACCAGGCTCCTCTGGCCGTGGAATTTTCCTAGCAAGAATACTGGAGTGGGTTGTTATTTCTTCCTCCAGGGGATCTTCCCAGTCCAAGGATTGAACCTGTGTCTCCTGCATCTTCTGCATTGGCAGGCAGGTTTTTTTTTGTCACTGATCCACCTGGGAAGCCCCAAAAGAAGTGAGTGAAGTTAATTTTAATGCTGTCCAGTGTGTCCAGAATATTATCCTTTCAACATGTAATTAACATAAAACTATTAATGAGATCATTTACTTACTTTTTTCCATGCTGAATCTGCAAAATCCGCCGTATCTTATACCTTCAGCACATCTTAATTCAGTCTGGTCACGTTTCAAGCATGCAGCGGGCAGCAGCCACGTGGCTGGTGGCTACCATATTGGACGGTGTAGGACTAGGAAATGAAGAAAAATATGGGGAAACATTGTAATACAGCGACTCAACCTAAAAGGACCAGGAAAAAACAACAAAAAAAAGCAGAGTGAGAGTACTTATTTGGTCATAACTGCATCTCCCTGTGTGTCCCCTGCCAACTCTACCTCCTCTCATCAACTTAAAATAAGATGCTCTGAATCTCTTCAGAAGCAACACACCGTGTGTGCCATTCTTTTGGCCATAGTCCCAAACACCTTGAATATTTTCCACCCTTTTGAAGTGCTGTGAAAAACGTCGATTCCCTGGATTTTCCCGTTTGCAACACCTCCCCGGCCAGGTTATCTGAGGCCTGGGATCGTGTCGTATTTCCTTGCATTCCCCACCCATGCTTGATACGCAGTGAGCACTAGGTAAATATTTGTTGATTTGATTTTCAGTCCGAAAGCGAAGGTTAGCTCCGAAAGCTGGATTCCAGCTCAGGATGGATGGGCCAGATCTCTCTTGTGTTAGAAACCTGGTGGTATATATATGGAGCACAGAAACCCTGGGATTTGTCACGTTGCGTTAGGAGTTATCACTTTGTATTAAGGAGTTCAATATCCAGAAGGTGAAAAAAATGGTCTGGTTTTCTCCTTTGGACCGAGGCCTTTACAGAAATCTTATCACTCGATTCCTTTGACATTTATGTTTCAATGCTGATAGTAATACCTTCCGGTACATATAAATAAGCTCTTGTTGCTGATAAACCAGAGGTATACATTTGGGAGCTGCTACTTTCTTGGTGGGTTAGTTATTAATAATAACTTTATTATTAACAAACTTTCAGCCCATAACTTATAGGCAGGGAAGTTCTTTTGAAGTCAAGCCCTGGTATCTTAACAGTTGCCTTCATTGGTCCTCTCTGACTGTAATTGTTGGGGAGAAGCAACAGACATAGCCACAGAGCCCAGGCAATTTATTTTTCCTGAAGCCTTACCTAAGAACTGCTTAGGTAGCTTTTCTCTGCGAGATTAAATACGACCTTCACTGAATCATGTTAGCAGGGCCAGCAGCTAGAAAAATAAAGACTAAACCAAACCTTCAGCAAAGAAATTCCCAGCTGCTCAGCGGGTCAGAGCTTTCTTGATTGCTTTCTTCCAATGAAAACACTGTAGATTAGTTTTAAGTGAATTCTAGTAGGTTTGGGGATTTGCAACTGACAGAAGAACAGGAAAGTATAATCTCACTTTAAAATCGTAATCCTGAAGGTAAATCTTGATTGACTTTTTGGGGGGATGTTGAGATTTTGTTCAAATGGGAAAACTTCACTCCGGTGCACTGTTGAGCTGACTTGGAAAGTCAAGGTCCTCAGGGATGAGGGGACAGAGAAATGACCTGAGAAGCTGGTGGCCCCAGGGGGTGCCCTGGGTTCGTGGGGTGCTCTCGGTGGCCCTGAGGACCGGCACGGATGGCACCCCTTTCTTCTCTGTTATAGAAGCGAAGTCCAAAGGTCCCAGGAGGGAATGTGGGTGAACTGCTGTTTCCCCTTTGGGGTGTGGCTCTCCTGGTGATTCAGGAAGTCAGGATGAGTTTAAAATATTATAGGAGAGGGTTTATTTATTTGCCTCTCTCATAGGTGCTTTGAATGCATCAAGTCTTTTTTTTTTTTTCTCTCAAAGTCAAGGTGCAATTCGGGCTGCCGTCTGGGCAATGGGGTCTGTCCGGGCCCTGAAAGGAAGCAGTGGACAATTTTGATCATTCGTCCAGTCGCTCTTTACGCTACAGGAGATGTACTCAGTACTGACTCCATGTCGGGGGAGAAGGTATAGACCGGTGGAGAGGTCTTCAGCTTGGAACTGAGTGAGCTCGGCAGTTGGTGTGAGTTCCCTGCAGTGAGGAGCCTCGGTCTGGGCGGCTGAGACCTCAGTTAAAGAAGTGACTTGCGGTGTGTGTGCATCATCTATGGGCCACCCAGCACCGTCTCAGGTTGTCCAGGAGACGACAGTGTGGACGCGGCACGTTTGGGGGCCAGCTGTGTACGTTGTATTTTCTAAGGGACCGATTTTTCGTAAAGCTTATCACAGGCGTAGAACAGGGTCTTGTTTCATTGCTCTGGCTGGTTCGCTACCGTTTTTCCCTCCCTGGGTTTGGCACCTTGGTTCTCCCGCCGTTGTCTGGCGTCCTTTGTCTTGAAGTGGCTGAGCCTTGATGATGGTTATCTCCGCTTTCTACCTCCCCTCTGAGGGCAGACTGGAACTGGCCGTGCTGCGGCTGACAGACCGCTCCGAATCCCTCCCTGGAGGTTTGTGCCAGGAGAACCTCGCTCCTCACATACCTCACACGGCTTGAGATGACATCGCCCTGAAGGGGAAATTGGCCCATATTTAATTTTGAAAACCCGTCCTTTTTTGTGCATGTATATATGTGGTCAGTAGATTACCCTCAGGTTACCTGGAAGTAAAGTATGACTATTGTCCACGACAGGGCTCACAGAAACAGTGACAGCAAGCAGTGAGTTCATAAATGCGTGTCTGGTCATTCTTTTCTTTCTTTTTTATTACTGTGGTAAAAGTTACATAACACAAAATTTCCTATTATAATCATCTTTAAGTATACAGTCCAAGGGCATAAAATTAATTTACTCTGTTTGCAGCTATCAACCACTGTCCTTCGCTAGAACCTTTTTTCATCATCTCAAATAGAAACTCTGTGCCCATTAAATAAAAACCCACCTCCCTCTGCCTGGGCAGCCACCATTCTCCTTGCCTCTACATAGGTGGCATCAGACAATATTTGTCCTTTTGTGTTCAGCTTATGTCACTCAGCAGAGTGTTTTTCAGATTCATCCAACGTTGGAGCACGTGTCAGAATGTCCTTCCTTTTAAAGACTGAGTAATATTCCCACACTTTGTTGATGCATTCATCTCTCGATGGGTTGTCATTACCACTGGCTATTGTGAGTCATGCTGGTGTGAACTCTGCTATAGAAGTATCTGTTTGAGTCCCTGCTTTCAATTCTTACAGTCCAGTGGGTCATACAGTCATTCTAGGTTTAACCTTTTGAGAAACTGTTTTTTTCCACATCACTTGCACCATTTTACATTCCCATCAATAATGCTCAAGGGTTCCAGTTTCTCCATATCCTAGCCAGAATTTCTTCCCTTGAATTTTTTTTTTTGGTAATAGCCATCCTAACGGATGTTTGATGATCTCTGTGGTTTTGATTTGCATTTCCCTAATGGCTGGTGATGTTGGGTATCCTTCCACGTGCTTCTTGGCCATTTGTATATCCTCTTTAGAGAAAGGTTTATTCCAGTCCTTTGCCCATTTTTGAACTGGTTGCTTTTTGTTGTTGTTGAGTTGTAGGATTAAGTCCCAAAGTCTGGTCTGAAAACTCAAAAGATATGGTCTGAAATATTAGTATGGTCTGAAAACACATAAGATTCTCCCTTGTTACAGTATGTATATAACATGTGGTATAAAACCAGTGAAAATTTTTCAAAATTTGAAAAATTTTGAGATGTAGAGCTGATAAAGCACCTATTGAAGAATTAAATTATACTGAATGGAGTATATCAGAGTGGACTCTGAAATGGGGAATCAACTAAGAGTACTTAAACTTCTCACAGAATACTAGAATTGAAAGTTTTCCTAGAGATTATAGTCTACTTCTTCATGTTCACAGCTGGAGAAATCAGGCAGCCTGCCCAGGGTCACGTGGCCAGATTAAGTCCTTAGTACGTTTTGTTGAACTCGGTAGTAAAGAGTTAATTTTTTTCTGTTACATTTTGAATCCTAAATTTCTGGTAAGAGAAAAAACATAATGCTTGAATATGGTAGTGAATTAATTGTATCAGCTACTCATATGGTCATCTCTGACTCATATAAGTACCTTCAATACTTGGGGCTCATAAAAAGACCCTAGGGTTCAGTACTTTTGAGATATTTTGGATAAAACTGAGTAAAAGCAGCCTCAGAATAACATTCAGGGGCCTGAGAATTTATACGTAATACTCTCAACAGTGGTTTGATAACTACCATTTGAGCAGATGAAGCAAAATAGTGCTGTTATAACAGGTCTGCTGGGAAAAATGAATGAAAGCATTTGTGTATTTAATGTGAATAATTGACAGGATGAGAAACCATGTATTTGTCCTTAATAAGAGCTATAGTAGACGACAAATTTAGTGAAATGTCAACTTTACAGTAGCAAATTTATTGTTGGTTTACTTTTGTGTTCTGCTCAAATTTTCTGCTTCACTTAATCCTTTTGAGAAGTTGGTCTATATTGAATAATGTAGCCTGACAAGATCATATATGGATTATAATTCAGAATGAATTGTAAATAATTAGGAAGCAGATAGATAGTTGCAAAAATTTGTATTCCCTTCAGGCTTGGGGCCCAGACTTTTAAAAAAGTCTGTAAAACTAGCCTCAAGTAGCTATGGAAACAAATATGATGATGAAGTTAAGTTGAAGACTCCTTCCTGCAGACAAATATTTTAAATACAACTCTCAGAAGAGTTTATTCCTTCAACAGACAGTTCTGGACTGCTGGTGTAGAGATGCAAAATTGACAATTCTAGCTTCTCACAGAACTTATCATTTAGTTAGAGAGACAGGCAGGGAAATAGCCATCTGTAGGAGCAAAAAGAACAAAAGATGTGCTTAATGGAAAGGCTATGCGAAGGAATTGGCAGGGGCTGTCTTTGACCAGGACGATGGAGGTGAACTTCACTATGCATTTCCACACTGTAGGAATAGGGAAGGTTCAGCCAGTTTCCTGTGGGGGCTCAGGGCACCTTTGGTCGAAAGAGCAGTAAGAATGAAACCATGAAGGGTTGGAAATTCCTCCCACTCTTGGTGGATGGAGAGATCTCTTGTCTGATGGGAGCAGACGGGTCAAGGAAGTGCCAAGGATCATTCCCGGTAGGAACGAATACTTTCTTCAGTGCATGTGTTCCTGTGTTTATTAGCAAGGAAAGGCTTTATTCTGAGTATAGAGCAAGTTTTGTGGGAGAAGGCTTATTGGGGATTTGGAACATCTCCCCACCCCTTATGTTTTAGAAGATGATATAGAGGTAGTGACTCTTAGCAGTTGGAAGTCAGAGCTGCGAGCTTGCTCTGCTTACGAGAAGATAGAAGAAGGTTTAAGAATGATGCATGCGTTTCATTCATAGACACATGGGCACTGCAGGAAGGACCAGACTGTACTTTTGATAATAACCAGGCCTGTCTAGGAGATGTTTTCGTACGTTTCTAAGAGGAAGTGATGCAAAGGTACAAAAATATTTTTTGTATCCTCTTTTGTTTGTTTTGATTTGGCTTTTAGTGTGAGAGAAGTTATGATGACTAGGTTCACAATACTTAAGTGAGGGGGCGATAGAGACTGCTGCCGTTAATACAGATGAGAAACCCAAGTTGGAGAACCAAGGTGATGGCCCAGGTGCCCCCAAGCCAGAGCTTGGCACAGCAGAAGTGTTTAGGGTGCGGCGTCCCAGCGGCTCCAGGAGTGACTGGATGTGGCTTCATCTCAGCAGCGGGACTTGCAGTTGGCATTGTATTTGTGGTCGCTGGCTGTGTTCTCCGAGTGACGCAATGGAAGAGCCTGGAAGGGCAGGCTCATGGAACCTTAGGGGCAAGCCTCAGCGACTCAGGAAGCCTGGAAGAAACCACAGGTAGGGGTGCATTTGGTGGGGCTTCTTCCCATCTGCACGCAACCCCCGTCTCTCCCCGCCAGTGTGACCAGGTGACCGTGCAGAGGCTATAACTAGGTTAGCGGCTGCAGTGGTAGCATTTACTGGATCCGTGCTGGGCTCTTTGCTTACGTTTGAAGGTCTTATTCAAAGGCCCAAGATACTTCTGTGTTACATTTCAATAGATCACGCTCTGGGTTTATTATCAACAACTGCCTTGTTGAGCTGATTATAAATTTGGGAGCACCGTCGTGGGAGGGCTCAGCAGAACGACTTGTGTACGCCCGGCACTCCAGAAACATTGGATGAATTAACTCGGAACGATTGACCTAGTTGTCCCATTTGTCATTTCCTGTCCAGACAGGCTCCTCTGTGGGACCTCAGAGCCGACGGGGCTCCTGGTCTGTGTTTTCTAGTGAGGAGCCAGGTCCTGACAGCAGGTGGGAGACACCTCAGCCACACGTGTGTGTGCTCCGGGATGTGTGAGGGTGTCTCCCCTCACCAGCCGGCAGGGATCCTTGTTGAGGTGCAAGGACAAAGGTCTCTCTGTTAGCCAGCCAGCCTCAGGGAGCCTTCCGGCTGTTGCTCTCCCATATCCGCCCATTTTTCCTGGGGCAAAGCTTCTCCGAATTACTAATGGTTCGAACATGCCAGCAGGCTGCTTCCGCCCTTTTCTTTGTTGCTGTGCGCCCTTCATTTGTAAGTCCCTTCATTTGTAAGTTTTTTCCTTCTTTTCCGCCAGAGTCCTGAGATCCCCTACCTTTCCAAGCCCACTTCAGATGCCCCCTCTTCTTTGAAGCCCTCTCTTCTGGCTTTTGATGTAATCTAGTAAAACTCCCACAAAATGCCTTCCAAAAAGCTCAGGGTTCTATGATTCTCATGTTTATGAAATGCCCAGGGTGAGTCCAGTGCAGAGAAGAAACCAAGAACCAGTTGTGTTGATGACTTCAAGCCCCTGAAGGGATGTATTATAACTTCAGGCTCATCATGGGAAGCTTTGGCATCTTTGATTTGTTCCTCTAGGATCACCTAGTTTTAGAGCTGGTTGTTTTCTGTTCCAGCCTCCATCGTTACAATGTAACCTTTTTAAGGACAAAGATCATGTCCTGATTGGCTTTGTATTCCCCACAGAGCTTTTCGCAAGATTCTGTTTTGAATGAAATGTTAAATAAATGTAATTCAGAAGTTTGCTAACTTACTTAACTTGGTTCATCTGCAAAAAATGTCATGAAAATAGTACAATTTTTCTCTTTTGGAGGTTGCATGCTTTAGCAATCTTCCCACCCCATGGCACCGGCGCCTCCCGCCGGGCTTATTTGTTACTTGTTCATATTGTAGTTCCAGCATCACAACATGTATTTCATGTCATCTGCTTTTTCCTCCCCATCCCAGCCACAGTGGGTTTTCCAGGAGGGGTTCATCCACTGTCTTATCAATCAGTAATTACTACATGATGATTCATGTGTAAAGGACCGTACCTGATCTTTAGGGAATATGAGTAAGATACGATTCCTGCCAGCAAAGACTTCACCCAAGCTGTGTCTCTTTTCAAGCACAGGAAGCAGTGAATTTCGGTTGCGTTTAGATGGTAGGAGGGATGAGTAGGATAAGAAGTCAGAAAGGTGGGATGGGGCTGAGTTCTGGTGAGTCCAGATTTTATTCACTGATCATTGTGGAGACACTGCAGAGTGTCGAGCCAGGTGATCAGACGTTTGGAAGAGGAATCTGGCCAGCACTGTGCAAAGTGCAGACGGTGCTCACATTCCACAGCTCGGACCCTGGGGACCCTCCTGCTCCTTGGGAGGAATTCTGGGGTGTTCACTCTGCTATCAGGTGGGACGCTGGCTCTGCTCTTTGGAATTTCTTGGGGGATGTTTTAGGGGAGACCAAGGCGCTCGTCTCATACTTTTCCTCCTAATAGAATAGAAGCTGCTCTTTATCTGTTTCTTCCTCATAGCAGCTCTGCCGAGTTGCTCTTAAGATCTCTGTTTATAGCTGAAGGAAGTAAGATTTGGAGAGGTGACAGAGTGTGAGTGGTGAGATTCCCATCAGGCGTGCATGACACCAGACCTGTGCTGTCTCCAGCACCTTCTGCTGAGGCCAGGAAGGGGAGGGAAACCAGTGTGGTCCTGGGAAGGGCTGGTGGAGAGGGGGACATGGTAACAATACTGTGGATGCCAAATCCAATTTCCAGGTACTGTGTGGGACTTGGTGAGTGGCAGTAAGTAGCTTCGAAAAATATTTGAAGACATTTCTGCAGCTCGTAGAGGAAAGATGTGTTCTTGAGTCAGGTCTTAATGTATTTGGGGGCGGTTAGCAGTGGTGGCTTTCATTTCCAGTTGGAATTCATCAGCGATTTTTTTTTTTTAATTGAGCTTAGATTTTCATATTTTAGATATATCTGGAAAGTAACTTATCTGTGCAACTTCACAGTTTCTCATCTTTTTTTTTTTATAAGAAAGAATATTACATTAGTATATGTAACAGATTTAGATCATTGTAGTGTGGTGGTTTCTTTTTATTGTTTTAGAAACATTGAAGCATTCATGAATAGAATCATTACTGTGGAAGGTTATAGTTTGTGTGTTGGATCTCAACTGGATTTGAGCAAAAAGAGATGAGTTGAATGGCTCTGTAATATTATACAATTACAATGCGGTGGTTTAGTCGCTAAATTGTGTTGTTGGACTCTTTGTGAGCCCATGGATTGTCGCCCACCAGGCTCCTCTGTCCATGGGATTCTCCAGGCAGGAATACTGGAGTGGGTTGCCATGCCCTCCTCCAGGGGATCTTCTCAACCCAGGGATTGAACCTGGGTCTTCTGCACTGCAGGCAGATTCTTTACTGACTTGAGCCACCAGGGAAGCCCCTATAATAGTAAGTATAATAATTATAATAACAGAGAGAAGAAGAAGGGGAAGGAGAAGGAAGAAGGGGAAGAGGAGGAGAAGGAGCGGGAGGAGAAGGAGTAAAAGAAGGAGCATCAGTAGTAACCTTTATTGAGAGTCCACTGGCTGAGGGGACAAGCTCAAAGGAAATCCCCGAAGGAAAAGCCGCAGCAAGAAGGAAACTGTCAGAGACCCTGTGGATGTGGAATGAGGGGAAAAGATAGTGCCCTTCAGTGCCAACATTTTTCAGAGCAAATTATTTTCAGGCAAGTATCTTTGGGGAAGCATCAGTTTTCACCATCAGTTCAGTTCAGTCGCTCAGTCGTGCCTGACTCTTTGCGACCCCATGGACTGCAGCACACCAGGCTTCTCTGTCCATCACCCACTCCCAGAACTTGCTCAAACTCGTGTCAACATCATCGGCCAGTAAATGGATTTGAAATCAGATGGCAGCAAACAATTTCTGTCATTTTATGCAAATGGGTTTTCTTGGAAGGTTCCAGTATTCTGAATCCCTCTCACTTGAGTTTTCTAACTAATGAAAGCATCGCCGTCCCCCTTTTTACACGTCCCCTTGTTTGTGTTCCTAGTGGGACAAAACACCCACCATCCTTAGGGTCACAGAGAATCTTATGGCAGTGGCAGGTAGGCAGTGACCTGGGTGATGTAAAGAGCTCGGAGAATTTAGGTCCTGCCCATTTCCTGCCGTGTTCTTCCTTCCCAAGCTACTGTGTGTGTCTCAACGATCCACTTCTGGTCCAGAGTTTTCTCATTTGCACCATCTTGTTTAACTTTTCCTGTGCTTTCCCCGGGGTACTTGAGGACCAGGACGTCTTTTCCGGGCTTTTGGACTGCTGGCTTAACTGGATGGCTCCATAGGCATCCACCTATTTATGCGAAGAGGGACAGTCTGAAATGGACTCCCCACTTAACTTGCAAAAGGAGAAGTCACGCCTTTCAGGCTTTGACTTAGTGCAGAAGCCGTGCTCAGAGGACATGCTGATTAAGGGGAAAATAGGGTCGCTTCTTTTCCCATTTTCCATATGGAAAGAAGGTTTGATTATGCAGTACGAGCCTGCGTCCATATGCTTTGAAATCTGTCCATGATTCTTGCTTTGCTGAATTGCAGAATCTGATGCCACCTAGGTACGCGGATCTGGGGCCAAACACACACAGTGGTCGCAGCGCGACTTCAGATTTATGAAGTCTTTTTTAAAAGTCAGTCTCCCCTTCTAGGTCCTTACTGCCTTCTGTGAATTATTCTAGAAGATACTCTTTTAAAAGGTGATGGATTTTTTTTTTTAATGCTCTTCGGTTTCTATAATTTAGATATACCTGGAAAGTAATTTATCTGTGCAACTTCACATGGCTTTCTCAATTTTTTTAATAGGAGAAAGAATATTGCATTTGCATATGTAACAGATTTAGATCGTTCTTGTGTGTTTTGTTTTTGATGTTTTAGAAAACATGTTTCACACATGGTTAAACTGCCTTGAAAACACTTGACTGGGTCAAAGGATAGTCTTTAAAGTGTCTGATACCTGTGATCAAGCTAACTGTCTGGAAAATTTGTATCTGTTTGTACTCCAACGTATAGCACATATGAGATGTAAAGCACAATTCTAGGTGTTTTATAGGGTTCCTTATCTAATCTTTGCAGAGCCCTGTGGGAACAGATAGGGTTGATAACCTGCCCAAGGTCACACAGTTAATAAGCATTAGAGATGGGCTTTCAGACCAGGCTTGAGTTCACCTCGTGGCCTTTTCTGCTCTGTTACTCGTGTGGCAGCTCTTGTAAGGAAATTAGCCAAGGGATGCTCTGATGATACGCTCCTTCCTTCTGCAAGTCACTGGGTGTGATGGGAGCTCTTTTTTTTTTGCCCTAAGTTTTTTAAAAATTTAAATTTATTTATTTTTAATTGGAGGATAATTGCTTTACAATATTGTGTTGGTTTCTGCCATATAGCAACATGAATCAGCCATAGGTACACGAATGTCCCCTTCCTCTTGAACCTCCAGGGAGCTCTTTTTTAAACATCATTCTTGCTGCATCAGATAAGAGAGTTGCAAAAGGGTTTTCCTGAGGCGAAACCTTTGGTCTTTACATTCTTTCCAAAATGGTACCCTTCGGAAAGTGTTCTCCGAGAAAGGTCTTTGGAGATCCATCCCCTTTCCTCAGCTGTTCCTTGCTCTGTGTTCGACTGGCTGTAGGCAAAGATAGGCAGGAGACAGTGTTAAAATCTTACCCCTATAAGACCCTTCTTCCTGCTGTCTTGTTCTTCATGGAGGTGTTGGGAGGACCCACGCCCTGCCCATCAAGGATGCCTGTTTGAGGTGGCCTCTGGTGGTTGCTAGTGTCTCCTAGGGGATATTGTCAAACAGAGGTGTTAAGGTTTTGCAAAGCTTCGTTTGGGGACTTCAACTTTTAAACCCTTGGCTGCCAGACCTGGTGAGACCAGTCAGACACACACATACACTCAATTATTTTCACCAGTGCAGCCCTGGGGTCATACAAGGTCAAAAGATTTGTTCCTCTTTTAGGAAAAGCCCCAGACAGCTCACTGTCTTCCTGTTCCATCCTTGTTTGTGGGCGATTTGTATTCTTAGTTGCTTCTCCCTCAGAACAGGAGACCCAACGCAACAAAGTAGGGAAATGCTCCCTCGACTCGGCTCTTTCCTTTCTGGGTCTGTCGGCCTGCGGGACTTAAGCTCGTGTTCCTGAAGTGTTCCCTACACGAGGAAGCAACTGTCAGAACTAGCATGGTGTCCATGAAAGGCTCGGCAAGCATACCCGTTTTCTAGTGTATGTGTTTGAGGGCACGTGTAGACAAATCCTGTCCATTCAAGTCTGAAGCCCATCTCGGATGCTGGGATCTCATGGTCATCGAGCTCAGGGATGGGGGATCAGCTTTGCCAGGGGCTAAGCCACAGCTTCCTTCTCTAAAAATGGAAACAGTGATAATAGTGTTACCTACCTCGCAGGGTTATGTGAGGGTTGAGGGAGGTGATGTATGAAGAGCGTAGAGTTTAATACTAGATGCACATCATAGTCATGGCTACCATCATTCTACCACCATCTTTGCCTGCTGAGGAATCAGGAGAGCATTTTTTGGGGAGTCAAGTTTGCTCTTTTATTCTTAAAAATTTTTTAAAAGATTTTTTGGGGGGGGGAATGTGGACCATTTTTTAGTCTTTATTGAATTTGTTACAATGTTGCTTCTGTTTTTTTGTTTGGGTTTTTTTGGCCATGAGGCATGTGGGCTCTTAGCCCCACTCTCCCCATCAGGGATTGAACTCATGCCCCTGCATTGGAAGGGGAAATCCCAAGCATTGGACCACCAGAGGAGCCCCAAGTTAGGTTTTTCAATGCATGTATTTGCAGTCCATGGGGTTGCAAAGAGTCGGACACGGCCGAGCTGACTGATTTATAAACAGTTCAATTCAGTGCATGTAGACGTAATTGGTGGCATGCGTGCGTTGGCCTTTTTGGTAAGAAGGTCTCTGGGGCTCCTTGACCTTGGCCATTGTCAGCCTTGCTGTGTTTTCTTTCTTCACACTGCCTGGAGGAAGTGTGTATGCAAGGATGTCCGAACTGAATCTCTACCCAAGTCCCATAGAACCGAAACAGTTCAAACGTACATTAGACGTCTCACGTGGCAAGGATATACCTGCCCTTTCATTCAAAATTATTTTAAGTGTAAGGGGGTAAAGTTTCCGGACAATTCCTTGAATGAATTTCCATTTGTGCCACTTTGAGTCTTTTTCTTTCACGCAGTGGTTTCTGCAGAGCAGTAGGGCTTACATTATGTAGAGAATGACTCACATGCTTCCTCAATGGATGATGCTGTTCTTACGCTGCATAAACTATGATAAACAGCAACAAATAAAAGTGATTTAACTTGATACTCCTGGAAGTATTTTGTCATAACTTTGATTTTTGAAATCGGATATTTAAAATGTTGTAAGAGAAGGAATGATGGCATTGCAAATGTCACTGTAAGGAAACCTTAGGGAAGAAATTTTAAAGAAAATTTGAATCTTGTTTAAAGCTTTTCTTGGGCTTCCCTGGTGGCTCAGATGGTAAAGGATCTGCCTGCGATGCAGGAGGGTTTGATCCCTGGATTAGGAAGATCCCCTGGGGAAGGGAATGGTTAACCACTCCCGTACTCTTGCCTGGGAAATCCCGTGGACAGAGGAGCCTGGTGGGCTACAGTCCATGGAGTCGAAAAGAGTCCACTCGACTGAGCGACTGACACTTTCACTTTCTCTTGTAAATAACTATTTTATGTATGAGATTGGTAAAGTGAAATGTATACCTATTGCTTGGTGGAACTAATGTGAAAGGCAATAATAGTTTTTAAATGGCTATCTCAGATGTCAAATCTTAAAAAAAAAATGCAGCAAAAACATTCCTTTACTTTTTAATATGCAAAAACAGTCTGTATTCAAGTTTTCCATTTCAGGACTGAAAATGTGTTGTTACTAACTCAAGCATGGTGTGTGCCTGATTAGTTTATAATGTAAGTACAGTTTAAGGCAGAAGATGCTGATTGTCTTGTATAGCATGGGAACAATAATATATTGCAAGGATTGAAATAACTTGAAATTAATTACAGGCCCCAAATCCCTTCTTTGCGATCCAAAAAGCTCTGAAAACTGAAAGTTTTTTTATCATGACTCATTTGTCTGTATAGTCTGCCCCGAACTGGCATGAAGCTATTTATAGCTTTTACTAATCCCAATCAGTGTGAATGTTCCTGTTTTACTGCAGAAATATTGCTGTATTAGATTAAGTGGTTCTGCTCTAGAGATCGCTGGGGGTGTTATGTTCTTCTATATGTTATATGCACCATATCATCTCTCTACAATCCCAAAGCTGCTGAATTCTAAAACATACATGGCCCAAGGATTTTAAGTAAAAGAGCAGTTATCTCCTATGACCTGAAGACCCCCTCATCCTGCTTTTTTTTCCCCCCAGGATAGTCTCTCTTTACATATGTTTAGAGGCAAGGTATAATTATTAGTAAGGCCCCATTCATACTCAGAAGTGTTCCATTTTGGACCACAAATGATATGGTCACTATACTGACCATCTGTGCATTCTGGTGATGGAAAACACAGTGGTGATAGGCCCACTTTGAAATAAATTTGATTCCAGGTTATATCTTGAAACCCTAAAATAATGGAAAGCAGTGCTTGTAAGAAATAATTTTAAAAATGTAAAAATAGATACCCCAGTGCTTTCTCAGACAAATTAATCGTTGCATTTATATACCCTCCCCCCCTTTTTTTAAAGGGCAGATCACTACTTTCTTCACTGTAATTGCTTGTGTACCAGCCTTCTTTTACTAGGCTGTCTCCCCTCTCTGTTCCCCCTCTCACTGTCTTTCCTGTCTGACATCCACAGTCAGGTCCTAGTTTATTAACTCAGCATCAATCTTTGCCATACGCTGGGCCCTGGGAGAAGAGAGGTGAGAAGACAGAATTGCTCTTGAGCGTCATGGAGATTCTTGACTAGGGAGGTGGATAGGTTTGGAGTCTGGCCTGGCCTGGGGAGACTAGGAAGTCTTGGCCAGGACGTGCTTGTGAAGCTAAGATGTGAGCCGTGTGAGTCAGCGGGTTGCCTTTGAGGATGGCAAGAACAGAGGTCGTGGGTTGCCCTGCTGACCCGAGGGTCAGGGAGTAGGCAGGCATCGGGAGGGGAAGCTGGAGCCAGAGCGGGTGACAGCAGTGAGCTTTAAAGGAGATCATGTTTATGCTTTTACAAGAGTCTTCTGGTTGCCAGGCTGGGGATTGAGAGGTGCGGGGGGTCCATCAGAATGGACTTGATCGGTGTGGGCTCTGCTGAAGGCAGGAATTGTTCTTGACTCCCTGCTTTCACTTTCTGTTCTTACAGTGCTGTAGTTATTCTCCTGGGAAAAAAGTAAATATGTGCTGTGCTTGTTACTTGCAGGCCAGAGCAGTTACTGAAATGATCAGCTAAGTGAGAGGAAGTAGAACTGAAGGCTTTTCAGGCTTCCGTTTTCTCCACATTGAGGAAAAGTTGTAAATAAGACACAAAAAGTAAAAAAAAAAAAACAAAAAAACAACCCTCACTCATGGTGGACTTTTCTTGAGCCAAGTGCAGGAAATTGGCTATTGGGATCAGGAACTCTTGTCGTGAAAGAAGATGAAACTATGCCGGCTGGGAATGCCCGCTTTGGGGGCTCTGCTGACAACTGGGACTGGCCCGAAATGCCCCCCAGAGAATCCTGTGGTGTGGGGTCCCCTGAAGACATCAAAACCCACCATCCCTGAGCACCTCAGGGACCTGGCCTTCTGACTTCTTCCTTCTGCTGCTGACTTCACCTTTAAGGTGAAGCAGTGTCACCTGGAAACCAACCTCATGTTTTAAAATCTAAATCTAGCATCTATTTAGTCGCTCAGTCGTGTCCGACTCTTTTCGACCCCATGGACTGTATGTAGCCCGCCAGACTCCTCTGTCCATGGGATTCTCCAGGGAAGAATACTGGAGTGGGTTGCCATTTCCTTCTGCAGGAGATCTTCCAGACCCAGGGATCAAACCCTGGTCTCCTTCACTGCAAGCAGTGTCTGAGCCACCAAGGAAGCCCCAAGTCTAAATAATTTCATTCAAGTATGAGTTCAATTAAATATGAATTCAGATATTTGACTGGAGATAACTCTTGGATGCTGAAGTCTGAGAGCCTTCTCAAATATGCAGGCTGGCTTTTGGGGTCATCTGTTCATTTCCCGCATACCCTATACTTTAAATGACTTATGTACCGTCTTCCCCAGCAAATGAAGCTTCAGGGTTCCGTGTTCAGATTGTTGTCGCTTGATTGTGAAGCCCCTTATGGGTGGACAGATAAAGTGATTGATGCACATACTTCATACAGACATGGTACCCATGGATTAAGAAAAAACTACCAGCAGTTTAGTTTAAGCACCTCAGGGGGAATTGGCTAGAGTTTGTTATATTTGCAGAAATGCTGTTGCTTCCCACTCTGGACAGTAAATTATTGGCATGTTTGGCTGTCTTCTTTTTTTGCCAAGTCTTTTTGTTTGCAGCTAATTTCAGACTTAAAAGTTGCAAAAATACTTGCAAAGAGTTTTCCTATTTTCCCAACCTCTGGAGAGAAATTTGCCAACCTGAAGTCCCATCACTCCTGAATCCTTGAATGTATCTATCCTGCAAACAAGGATGACATCTCCACGTGACCATCAGATTCAGGAAGTGGACATGAGAACTTTCTAACCCACAGACCCCGTTCAGGTTTGCTAGTTGTCTCAACAATGTCCCTCGTAGCAAAAAAAGAAAGATCCCATCCAGCTTCAGGTGTCGGGCTTTTGTCATCTTTCCTGAGCATCCGTGAACTTGAGATTTTTGATGACTACAAGCCAGTTATCTTACATAGCATCTGTCAGTGTGAGTTTGTTGGTGGTTTCCTCATGATTAAATTCAGAAGATGCATTTTCTGCAAGAATATCTCAGACGTGATGCTCTGTTCTTTTTGCCTCTTCTCTGGTGGCATCTGTCTTTGACTCATTCCTTTATTAGTGATATGCATTTGATCATTTGAGTAAGGAGATTATCTGTCAGCCTTCTCCACTGTAAAGTTACTTTTTCCCCTTTGTAATACAGAATATTTTGAGCGAGGTACTTTGAGATTGTATAAGTGTCTTTTTCTCATCAACCTTTCACCCACTGGTTTTAACTTGTGTCTTGACTGAGTAATTACTACTTGGATTGCTGCCAAACAGCAATCTAGTTCCATCATCTTTCCACGGTTGTTAGTTGGCACTGTACTTTGCAGAAAAGCTTTCTCTTCTTCCTATTAAATTTTTTTGTAGGTCCCTGTTTCATTCAATGGACTATAGCACAATTTTATCATTATTTCAGTGCTCCAATTGTCTCAGATTTGGCCAGTGGGGAGCCCCTTCAAGTTGGCTACTGTGTTTTTTCGATGTACTCCCAGTGTTCTTTGATCATTTCCTTACTTTCTGGCTTCCAAGATGGTTCGAGCTCATTTTTAGCTTTCTCTGATTTAGCCCTGGAGTCAGCCATTTTCCCAAGAGGCTGCCCAGTCAATGCCCTGCCCAGGGCATTGCGGTGGACCCAGAAGCTACCGGGGCCACCCCTGGTCTCCACCTTGCCCAGGGATTGCCATGGTGTCCCAAGGTCCGAGTGGCAGTCAGACCTCCTCCGGTAACGTCCTGCATCTTGGCTAGCATCATTCTTGATAAGTAAGGACAGTGCTAGGCCCGGCGGAGATCAGAATCACTTATTCAGACGTTCCCAGTCAAATGTATTAGCTGAGTCAGACAAGATTGCTTATCTTTAGTGTCCAGATACTTATCAGGAGCTGTCATATCAACGTGAACAAAATGAGCCTTGTGGTAATGGTCGAATCTGCACTGCTCAGGGGAAGCTTTTTTGGAAGGGTTGATTTAAAACCGGCCCCTGAACTCCCAGAGAGAAGTGAGCTGGTGTATGGAGTGTGGAGGACACGCAGGGCGCTGAGAGACTGAAGCTGTTTGGAGTGGAATTTGTGGGCTGGGCTGTTGGCACTCTTTAGAGGTCCTGAAACTAGAAGTGAAGGGGAAGCAGAAGGCCTCGTGGGCGAGCGATTGCTCTTCATGCACGCTGACGGCCGTGGAAATTGACAAATACCCACAATGCCTAGCACTTCCGTGGTTTTCAGTGCCTTACAAAAGTGTTCCTGTGAAATCAACTCTGAGATGGCAGAGCAGTGGCTTCTTTGGGGTTTGTCTGTGTTCCGGAAATAGTTTCCTGGGTTAATCAGTAACCGGCAGGGCAGGGCAGGGCGCGCTTCCCTCCCTTCCTGCTTTCATCAGACCCCTCCAGGTCCCAGGTGGCCCATGCTCAGGCCAGGTGACCCTGCTCTATGGCAGAGGCAGAAACTAAAATGAAACCACTGGAAAATACACCCAGTGATTCAAGTTAAAAAAAAAAAAAGATTCTTTCCTGTTGCTTCTTAAAGAAGGGATGGAGGTGTAAAGGGGTGGAGTATGGGAGTGGGGAAATGCTGTTTTCCTTGCAAATTACAAAAATAAAGCCAGGCTGGACAGGATATGCAGTCCCTGTTGCTGATTTCCACCACCAGGAAGGTACTAAAAGGGGCAGGAAGTGTGAACTGAAGGGGGTGGAGCTGGGTAATGAGGCTCCGACGACGCTTTCTACTCATCGGGTCAGGCGAGCGCAGCCCGGCCAGTGCTCTGGACCAGCAAGGGCTCCCTGGGCGGGCACTGGGTCGAACGAACTGAGAGGCACTGGGATCTCAATGGCTCTTTATGTGGTTCCCAGTTTGGCCTCATAATCCACAGGCTAAGTTGAGGGCCTAAGACTCCTTCTGTTTATTTATTTCTTTTTAATTTTTCAGTTTGCTTTTTCACTGGAGTGTGATTGCTTTACAATGTTGTGGTAGTGTCTGCTGTAAAAACAGCATGAATCAGCTATATGTGCGCATACATCCTTTCTTCTTGAACCAGTCTCCCACCCACCCCCCACCCCCCATCTCAGGCCTCTAGGTCATCACCGAGTATCGGGCTGAGCTCCCTGTGCTATATAAGCAGCTTCCTACTGGCTAGCTGGCTTTACACATGGTGGTTTATATATGTCAGTGCTACCCCTCAAACACGTACTTCTTGTTAGCTCGTGTTGGGTTTGCTGCCGTGTGGCGTGGGATACCCCGGGCAAGCCGTGTTCAAGGGCTCGCAGGTCTAGGCGGAGGTAAGGATGACTCACAGAAGCTCACCACTTACCAGCAGGGTTGCCTCCCCCAAAATGATTCAGCTTGCCGAGGGTGAGTCAGGCCTTTTCAAGCCGACCCAACTGAAAATTCAGGGTAACTGTTTCAGTGTCAGGTGGATAAAGTACCTTAGCAGGAATCCCACAGGGGTGTCTCTTGCAGACACTTTGATTTTTCCCTGGCACCCGACCACTCACAGTGACTTGAAAAGACTAGAGCTGGCCTTGAAACTTTAGTGTCTGTCTTTGGGAACAAATGTTTCTCTCTTCATACCAGGCACATCCCAGGTGTTCAGTAACCAGTGATGGCCAGTGGTTACCTTGTTAGACTGTTTGGATACTGTTTGCTTTTGTCCCTTAGTGACTCTTTGGGACCCCTATGAGTGTAGCCGGTCTGGCTTTCCTGTCCATAGGATTTCCCAGGCAAGAATGCTAGAGTGGGTTGCCGTTTCCTTCTCCAGGGGGTCTTTCTGACCCAGGGATGAAACCCATGTCTCCTGCACTGCAGGAGAATTCTTTACTTCTGAGCCACCAGGGAAGCCCCAGGACATTGGTACCACTTGTTTTACAGATGAAAAAGGTGGGTCACCGTCACATGGAAGTCACAGGACTGAGATCAGACCCTGACCTGTCCACTTAGAACATGTCCAGTACTGCTGGAGGGGGCTGGTGTATATTTATTGGCTTCCTTCTGGGAACAAAGTGCAAGGCTAGATGTTCTAGATAGTTCTACGTGTTAACAGGTGTAGCAATGTTAACAGAAGTTTGTCTCGGTGGAGTAAGGCAAAATGCAGCGAAGACAGCATAGGATACATGATAGAGGCAGTGTATAGTATGAATTTAAGGGCAGTTTTGAATTCGCCAGTGTGGGCTTTGTGGAGATGGCATTTGAACGATCTGTAATGGGGTGCCTGATTATGACCAGGCAAGACGTTTTTCCTGGGCTCTGGCGTCACGTATCTAATTGCCCATCTGGCATCTCTTGGGATATCCCAGAGATATCTGAAATTCAATAGACCTGAAACCAACCTCAGTATTTTTCCTCTCTCTCTCAAGTAGAAGTATAGCTGGTTTACAGTATTGTATTACTTCCAGATGTACTGCCGTGATTCAGTTATGCATATATATATAGATATATATTCATAGATATGTACATATTAAGTCTTTTCCATTATAGTTTATTACAAGATGTTGAGTATAGTTCCCTGTGCTATATAGGAAATCCTTGTTGTTTATCTGTTTTATGTACAGTAATGTGTATCTGTTAATCCCAAACTCCTAATCTATTTATTCCCACCCCCCCAACAGACCTTTTCCCCTTGGTAACTGTAATTTGTTTTCTATGTCTGTATGTCTATTTCTGTTTTGTAAATAAGTTCATTTGTGTCATTTTGTTTTAGATCCCACACATAAGTGCTATTATATGATATTTGTCTTTCTCTGTCTTACTTCGCCTAGAATGGTCATCTCTAGGCCACTGGCAGCATCATGGATGGACCCAGAGATGATCATACCAAGTATTTCGCTTCTTAAACCTTCCACATTCCCTGTTGCAGGGTGACATTACCACCCACTTGGTCTGAAGGACGAAAGGAGGTCACAGAGCAGTCTGAAGAGGGAAGGGAGTCAGACATTCAGAAAGAAGAGTGGTGACCTCTGTTTTCCTCTCTGGGGTGGGAGGCAAAATCATTTGCTGGGATCAATGAGTGTGGAAGTGAGGGTAGAAAAATCTAAAGGTGCTCCCATGGAGAATGAGAAGCATTGATGGAGAAGGAACAACAACAACAAAAAAAGACAGAGACTGTTTGAAAGCTCTGGTGAAGTGACAAACCATAAATCTATAATGGTATTATTATTATTATGACTGGGTACCATTCGGCCAGGGGCTTCCCAGGAGGCTCAGTGATAAAGAATCTGCCTGCCAAGCAGGAGACGTGAGGTCTATCCCTGGGTCAGGAAGTTCCCCTGGAGGAAGAAACGGCAACCCACTCCAGTATTCTTGCCTGGAGAATCTCAGGGACAGAGGAGCCTGGCAGGCTGCAGTCCATGAAGTCTCAAAGAGTCTGACACGACTTAGCGACTAAGCAACAACTATTCAGCCCAGTCCTGAATTTTTGCCACGTGAGCAAATAAGAAGAGGGAGGCAGTGAGACCCGTCTTCAGTGAAGTGGTTGGGAGCTGTGTCTGGGAAGGAGTGGGCCCCGAGAGTGGACGTTCTTGGGAGATAGAGCAGGGATGCGGAGCATGGCGGGGGGAGGTGGACCCTCTCGTGGGGAGCGCACATCTGCACAGACGTGCCGTGTGGCGTGGATGTTCAAGGCTTCTTCCCTGGGTGGAGTCCTTCTGTTCTCTTTTGGTCACATTGAGAACTGTTTTCTAGAATGACCGTTGGCTCACCTGCAGTACTGAAAACCAGAGATATTTTGGTGTCTTTCGAGCACATGTGTGGAGGCTGTAAGTCAATTTCTCTGTCAACTTACGGTTGTGATTCAGAGGCTAAATCGACCTGTTTCAGGTGCCAGGGTAGTTTGTGGTCAGAAACAGGGAGATTTTTGTAAAGGAGCTCTGGTAACGTCTTCTAAAAGGGTATAGAAAACATGCCTAATAAGAAATTTGTGGGTGTGCAGTAGTGAATATGCAAAACAGTAGTTTGGGTAATTCTCAGTATGGGAAACTGGCTCTGCAGTACTTAGAGGTATTTAGACTTTAATTTCATATGCAGTTGTATTCCATTGATGAGGAAATTTATTCACCATTGGCCTCCCTGTTTCCCTATGACTCAATTGTTTACTAACCGTGTGAAGTCCGAAAGACCGTTGGCTAATGATCCTAAGTGTATGTATCACTACATACACTTACCTGCATTTAAAGTATCCTAGGATAATAAAAGATAACTAATTCTTGACTCACAGACTTAGAAAATGAACTTATTGTTGCCGGGGGTGGAGTTGGGGGAAGGGATAGTTAGGGAGTTTGGGATGGACAGGTACACACTGCTCTATTTAAATAGATAACCAACAAGGACCTACTGTATAACGCATGAAACCCTGCTCAGTGTTATGTGGCAGCCTGGATGGGAGGGGAGTTTGGGGGAGAATGGAAACATGTATATATGTATATGACTGAGTCCCTGACAGTCCCTGAAACTGTCCCAGTACTGTTAACTCACTATACCTCAATACAAAATAAAAAATTTGAAAAATAAATAACTGATTCTTAAGCCCTGGAGATTCGTATTCAGTAGTTCAGGATGGGGTCAGAGAATCTTTTTTTTTTTTTACTCTCCAGATAATTGCACATACAGTTTGGGGTGCTGCTATAAGTGGAGAGAAAGTATAGCGAAGTATAACTGTGTGTTATGAGCACTGGTATCTCATTCTTAGTAAGGGCTTAAGCCAGTGTGATGGGGATAAAGATAATGATGATAACAGTCAGGGCGATGGTGATTTTTAATCTTTAATTCCTTCTTCCTTTAAGTTCACATCATTTTGAACTGAAATTCTTTTTTTTTTTTTTTCCAAAAAGGTACATAAAAGTCAATGTGAGGAGCACAGGATGTCATGTAAGAGGAACTTACATTTTGGGAAGGACTACTCTCCCAATCCAGGAGAAACTGCCACTAAAAATTGCTGTGCTATATTCCTACGAGTGTATCGCCACTTGTGTGTTTTTCCTTTCCTCAGAGCTTCCATCCTCGATAGAGCAGTAGCTCTGGCCACTGGCTTCCTTGCCTTCGTGTGTGGAGTGGTACTTGGTTCATGATGAAACATGGCCATTCAGGACTTTTCAGTAACCCCTGCAAACAAGCCCCATGTCTATAGTGGGGCATTTGAGACCCTCCAGCAAAACCTGAGTTCAAATCTCGGTTCCTAGATTCAAATCTGGGGTCTTGGGTGACTTGGACACTTTTTTTTTGTTTAATGTACCTTTGTAAGCTCTGCTTTCCCTCATCTCTAAAATGGGGATAGTTATACTTAACTGACAAGGGCTATCGTGAGGGTTAGTGATGAATATGTGAATATGTGAATATGTGAACTGTCCAGTCTGTTGGTATGTGAATCAGTTGCTCTGTCCACATCAGCAAAGAGGCCTTCCTTAGTTCTACTTCGGCCATAAACACTAATGCTCACCTTGCCTGACTCGGCTTGCTGCCTTCTGTCTGCGTAAGTGATCCCGCCCTAGCCTGTAAACTCTTCCTGTACCATAAAGCTTTCGCTTAGGAACCCATCTAATAATGATTTATGAACGAGTTCACCTAGTTGGCATTTAATCATCCACTACCTTCTGATCTCTATTGCAGTCTTTTATTATGATAATTATAGTATTATTAGTTAGCTTTATGTAATTTATGTCTCATGCCCCCAGTTAATTTACTAATTCCTCGAGGGTAGTGATCGTGTCTTACACGTCTTTGAATTCTCCTCTGCACTTAGCACACTGTTCCTCATAATAATGTGTGTTGAATAAATATTTCGTGGTACCCTGGATGAATAGATACTGCAGACAGTACATCCATAGGGGGAGAGGGTCCAGTGGTTAGAACTGTGAGAGAGGGTTAATGGGTGAAAACAGACTCGAGTTGGCTTTTGTCGGGAGGGTGACATTTATGTCGGTTGATCAGAGGGCTGGCACGTGGCTAAGTGGGGAGAACAAGAAGCCTGCACAGGCATATTTAAAACAAATGATGCAGCTGCAGAAGCCATGGGGCTGGGCTCCACTGTGATTGGCTTCTGTGACACAGCCTCCAAGTCAAGCCCTGTGCTTATCAGCTACTTCGCTCCCAGCCTTTTGCCTGCCCTCTCACCACGCTGTGACCCACCATCTGTGATGCTGTAACTGGGAACTGACATGCGGTGGGGCTGCTGGTAGAAGTTCTCTAGGTTTGCCTCCAAGTGAAGATGCCTTTACTTCCTCTTCATTCCTGAAGGAAATTTACACTGTGTTTAACATTTAAAAAGAGCAATTATTTTCTTTGAGTGCTTTTTGCTTTGATCTCAACACACAGCATGCGGGGATCCTAATTCCCCAGCCAGGGACTGAACCCGCACCCCATGCAGTGGAAATGCAGAGTACCAACCCTTGGACCGCCAGGGAAGTCCTAATTTAGGTGCTTTAAAGGCATCTTTTCCATCATCTTCTGTTTTCATGGTTTCTGTTGAGTAGTCACTAGAAGGCTTCTGCGTTTTGTGTTTTTTGAAGATTATGAGCCTTTTTTTTTAAGAACCTGTTTTTCTTCTGCTGATTTTAAGATTTTTTCTCTATATTTTTGGTTTTTATCAAAGGTACTATGATATGCCTAGGTGTGGCTTTATTTATAGTAGTCAGTTTGGGATCTGTAGTGAGTGTTAAATTTGTGATTAGATGATAATTGATCACTGTCTCTTGAAATATTGCTTCTACCTCATTCTCTCTTATCTTTGTAGAACTTCCAACTACCCATATCTTTTGGCTACCCAAAAGATACTACCCATATCCAACTACCCATATTCCAACTACCCATATCCAAAAGGAAGGCCTTCTGGGCTTCCCTCATAGCTCGGTCGGTAAATCATCTACCTGCAATGCAGGAGACCCGAGTTCGATTCCTGGGTTGGGAAGATGTCCTGGAGAAGGAAACGGCAACCCACTCCAGTATTCTTGCCTGGAGAATCCTATGGACAGAGGAGCCTGGCGGGCTACATACAGTCCATGGTGTCGCAAGAGAGTCAGACACAACTTAGCTACTAAACCACCAGAACTTTTTAGGTCTAAGATACAATCTATCAGTGTTATGGATTTGTGATCCTTTATTAACACATATCCCACTCTCTTGTCTCAGTGCTTCATTATTGTCTGTTTTGTCTTCTGGTTCACATTTCCCCCCCCCAGTGGTGTCTAATCTGTTGGTAAACTCATCCCTTGAATTCTTACTTTGAAGTATCAGTAGTTATCCTTTAGTGTAGAATTTTCAGTTTTATAGTTTTCAGTTCTCTGAAAAAATTTTCCATCTTGCCGTTTATTTCCTTAAACGTGTTAAGCCTCGTTGTTTAAAGAGTATGTCTGGAAGCACTGGTGTGTGTGTGTTCATTAGATCCGTATTAAATCTGTGTGTGTGTCCCTATTGGTCCGTTTCTATTGTCTACTGCTCTCCTTGGTTTTCTATTTTGTTGTCTTTCATCCTCGGATTCCTAGCTATATTGGTTGAATGCTGGCCGTTGTATCTGAAAAACACCAGATGGGATATAAATCTTAGGATAATGTTATCTTTCCTCAAGATATGTTTTAAGGTGACTTCTGGTAGTTCCAGATCATTTCAGTTTGGTCAAGGATTGAGATTAATCAAAGCCAGGTTTTAGTGTTTGAGGCTAGTCTATTTCCATTTCGTTTTACACCTTAACGCGACTTTTGTGTTTGGGAGCGGGGAGTTCCCAGGACTCCCTTTTCCTAGCTGGCTCCTGACTTCAGTTCTTCCGCCCCTGGTCACTGGAAGTGTCTGCACCCCTGCTCAGCTTCGAAGCCCTGCTTCCTCTCTGGGTTCAGCAGTTGCTCCTAGGCTTGGAGAAGAGCAGCCCCAAATTATCAGGCTTACCTTCCTGCGTTCCTTCCTTCCCCAAGATCTTGCCCTCCTAATTCTTTACCACCTTTTTTAGTTCTCTGATGTTTCTAACCATATTTTAAAAAACACACTTTGTTCAAATAGGTTTCCTAGTTATTCACTAGGGGAGTTCGGTCTGAATTACCTACCGTGCCATTGTCAGAAGCAACCCCCCTCTCTCAGCCCGGAGTTTAATTCTCTAAATCCAGCAAGGACTTTAGAAGTCTCTGGTACTGAACATTAACATGATTTAAGTGGTGTTTTAGGATGATTAACATGTCAATAGTATGCAAATCAGAGAGGGGTTGGGAAAGTTTCCATAAGTAGAGCAGTGAAAAGACCATCTGAGTGTTTTCCGAAGCAAGAGGAAGGCAGATGTTAGGGTTTCTGAGCCTGGGCATTGCAGACAGACCTGAACGAGAGTCTGGGCTCCCGTAGTGATCAGCAGATTGTCTTGGGTAGTTCCCCAACCTATCCCCTCATCTGAAATATGGGTAATAAAGTCCCTACCTTCTGGGGTTGAAGAGAAGTGAGAAGCTCACAGAAAACCCTGGCTTTCATGGCCAGCATGTAGTAAGTTCTCAGTAAGTGGCCTACTATTCTGAGAGCCAAGCTGCAGATATTTAGGTTAAAATTCAAGATCTCAGTTAATGGCACTAATCAGGACCAGAGTTATTGTCAGCCTCGTGGGGGATGTGAGTTTATCCCATGAATCACAGTGAACAGCTCTTGTGCCTTTATGTAGCAGCACTGGTGCCAGTAATATTCTAAATACTTGCCATGCCCTGAATTGATTTATAGCCAATGCCGTGGTTTCAAAGATGATCCCAACTCCATATCTCAAAGATGTTAGGTTAACTGATTTCTCAAAGTCAATCTTGAGGATAGATGCTTCCCTTCATATTTTAGGTTTGAAAGTGTAGTCATTCAATCATGTCCAACTCTTTTGCCACCCCGTGAACTGTAGCCCATCAGGCTCCTCTGTCCATGGAATTCTCCTGGTGAGAATACTGGACTGGGTAGCCATCCCCTTCACCAGGGAATCTTCCCAACCCAGGGATCAAACCTGGGTCTCCTGTATTGCTGGCAGATTCTTTACCATCCAAGCAGCCAGGGAAGCCCATGTTTAGGTTTTATAGAACCATAAAATTTAAGTTTTTCGCTTTTAATGCACAGTGTACAGGAAATGAAGCTTGCAAAAAAAGACAAATCAGGTTATGAGCCTTTATGTTACAAAAGGATTCCTAGAGTCACAGATAACCTTGGAAAATATCCTTGTGAAACCCCTCCTTTTTCTAGATGATTACAGTGTCCACCGGAGAGATTGAGTGACTGACCCAGGGACGCACAGTAGTAACAACAGTCAGAACTGGAACACAAAGGTCCCAGTTTCTGATGTATTTCGGTCCTCTTGGCAAAAATAGCACCTCTTTGTCTTCCCTGTTGAGTCCGCTGACCTTTTCAACTCTCTTCCGGTTTCCTGTGGCCTGAGTGTTTCTTCCCAAGGGAAGCGTGCATCAAAGAAGGAAGACCCGGCTAGCACCTTGAATTTCACTGATGGAAACTGGAAAACACATTCCTCGTAGGCATGTACTAGATCAATGTTGAGTTCTACCTTCCCTTCCTTTCACAGATGCATATTCAGCCTCTGATAGTCGTGAGAAATCTATGTCAAATGGCAACCTTTTTATTCTGGGTCATGTGGCAAGACCACTGGTAATTCATTACCTGTTTAGTGTGTGGGAAGGGGAGCCAGCCTCTAAAATCGAGTAAGAAAGAGGAAGTGCTTCCGTGTAAAAGGGTTAGCTTTCATTGTGTATCATCGGGAATGTCCTAGCTATTAAAAACACACACGCACAGCATGGAACCTGAAATAAGTGAAGCACTTTATAATAGAGTTTTCCCTACTCTGATCAGATACTTGCTGTATTTGCTTTTCCTCAAAATCTGCTTATAATTTATGACAGTCCTGACTAAAGATTTAGAATAGTTTCCATATGTGGGATTTCCATAGAGTTTGGCTAGGTGAGCCGTAAACATTGAGGTTTGGCTGAGCTGCATCCTTGTTAGAAGGACGTATGTAAACGGGCTGGGTCAACAGGTAGATGATGCTGCAGAACACGATGCACAGAGACTCGTAGAGGCGGGCTGTCTGCCGGGACAACCAGACTTTGTAGCAAGAAGAACCAGACTCTTCGCAGAAGAACCAAGTGAGTCTGGAGCCTTGCTCCTCAAGAGTGTGGTTCAGTGACCTAGGAGCTTGTTAGAAACTGAGAATCCCAGGGCTCACCTAGACCTCCTGAATCGAGATTTGTATGTGCATTAACGTTGGTGGAGCCCTGGTCTAGGTTTTATAATCAGCTCTTATCTTTACTGTTCACAACACTAGTAATATCATTGGTTGGTATAAATCTCTAGTTTTCTCTTTACTCTTGGGATGATGACCAAAATCCCAAGCTTGATTTTCCAGGCCTGTGGGGTCAGCCTGTCTCTGACATCACCCTGTTGCTGACTGCCTTCTGCAGCTGGTCCTCCTGCCCCTGGGGGTCTTTGGACTGTCTGCTGTCTTCATCTTCCCTTAACTGTAGACAGAATAGGAGACCTGTCACCTGACTCAGAGCATCTTCTCCATTAAATTTCCTAGGGTGGCCATAACACAGTACCACAAGCCGTGTGACTTCAGCAGAAATCTATTCTCTCACAGTTCTGACGCCCCAAGTTAAAGTGTTTGTAGGGCGGTTCTTCCTCTTGATCCTTCAGGGGAGGATGGTTCCTGGCCTCTTTCTGCTTCTGGTGGTTGCACGCAGCCCTTGGCTTGTGGCTGCATCACGCCAGTCTCTGCCTATGTCCTCAAGTGGCTGTCTGCCCCCGTGGCTGTGTCTGCACATGGGCTTCTGTGTGCGTGTGTGTGCGTGTGTGTGTGTGTGTGTGTGTGTGTGTGTGTATGATCAGTCACTCAGTTGTGTCTGACTCTACGTGAGTCCCTATGGGCTGTGTGGCCCACTGGGCTCCTCTGTCCATGGGATTCTCCAGGCAAGAATACTGGAGTGGGTTGCCATTTCCTCCTCCAGGGGCTCTTCCTGACCCAGGGATTGAACCCACATCTTCTGCACCTCCTGCATCGTGACAGATTCTTCCGCAGAGCCACCTGGGAAGCCCCTCTCTCTGTGTTGTCTGTGTCCGCATTTCCCTCTTCTCCAAAGACGTTAGGTTCCTGTGAGCCTCTGATCACATTTTCGTCAACTCATTGATATGTAATCTTGTTTTACGTGCTTCTGTTTTAAGACTCCATATTTAATACGTTTTGTAGACAACAAGCAGTAACTCATGCCTAAAGGAAGTTTATCTCACACACGTATTTTCTGTAAAAGTCTCCTCACAGCCTTCTTGGATTTAGACATGGTTGACAGCGTTTCAGACAGCCCTCTCTGGGGGCCGTTTTAAATGGCAAAATCACCAACAAAAAAGCAGGAAAATGTGAAAAATGTTTCACTGGATAGACTCTGAAAAGGACATGTATTTATAGTGTGAGAGCTGAAATAAGAAGGCAGGATGTCACCAGTTTCACCTTAGTTGGGAGCGTGTGCACCGGCTGACTCAGGATTTTCACGTCTCTGGGCATGTCTGTGAAGAGCCAGGGAACACCCCCAAGGATCAATTTGGATGACAGAAATATACACAGTGAGTAGGTACATTTGCAAATATGAAATCCTCGAATAATGAAGATTGATTGTATTTCCCCACACAGGCTTTAAAGATAGAAAGTTTTTTGCCTTATTTCAGGTGACCATTTTTTCCTAAATGGGTCGTTTGTGAAAAAATAAAAAATAGGGGAGGAACATGTTATAAGTTGCAGATGGAAAGCAGGGGCGTGTTTCCGTGTTGCTAAGCTAAGGTAGGGCCTGCAGAGGTTCCTGGGCCACAGCGGTTCTGCTTGTCGTCTTGTCCCCTCAGAAGAGCTTGTCACCTCGTATCCACGCCTCCTCGCCCCTCTCTACTGCCCGGATCTGCCTGCCCCCGCTCTGTGTCTTGAGATCTTTTTAAGAACTGGGGTCTGCAGAGTCAGCTGGGCAGAGCCCTCGCCATGGTCGGTCACCCAGTGGATCTAATGTGGACAAACTTTCCCCCACGCTTCCAGAACGCTCTGCAACTCCTTATCATTCTGTACACAGGAGGTGCCCTGGGCTATGGGAATTGTCTTGTTCCCTGTCTCCTGCTAGACTGGGGGTCCCTAGATGGCAGGGACCATCTCCTTCCTTCCTGTTCCTGGAACATCAGTCTTGATATATGACCTCTGTGTGGGTGGATGAAAGAGCGAGCAATTCGAACAGCTTGAGACCCACTCAGAGCAGCTGTGTGAGGGCCCCCTGTGGCTGTTCCACGTCTTTTTGGGGTGTTCCTGCGGTTCCTGTCACTCCTGAGGCCACCAGATGAGTGGACAGGGCCAGCCTGCCATGGTGACCCCATCTTGGCTGACTTGCAGAACTGGTTCTTGTATTCCACCTCTCTTGTGGGTGCATTTAGGTTTTGTAGGATTATCCAAAGACCTATGAGAGCTGGAGTTCCTGCTCTCAGTGAATTCACTCTTTGGATAGGAGGAGAGGGTGGGCACAGCTGAGAAGTTTCCGTTTAAAAAGGTAAGAGTTAGTAAGAATAAACACAACCTTAGAATAGCTGCCCTATAGCAATGTTTGATTTTCCGATGAGCAGTGCAAGATCTTGGGCATTGTGGGACATGGAGGAGGAGGGACTCCTGCAGCTGGCGTGTCTGGGAGGCCTTGTGGGGAGGAGGGCGGAGACTGGGTCTTGGAGAATGGCTTGGGATTGGGGAGGCCGGGAAAGAGGAGCAAGGAGGAGGCGGTGTCTGTGACAGTGAGTGGGTCAGAAGTAGGGAAAAGGTCCAAGGGAAAGGCAAGGGCTAGGCTTAATTCTAGAGTCGAAATAGGCTTTACGGGCAGAGAGTGCAGCTCCAGGTGGCTAATAGTGATGCTTGTCCTCTGGTGCAAGCTGCGGGCTGGGCACAGAGGAGACAGGAAGTCCTCTGCAAGCTGGAAGAGAGCGTTACTGAGCCTGTGATCATCCCAGCCCGAAGTCATCGGAACAGAATATCCAGAGCTCATTTCTGGAGGAGAAAATGAACCAAGGATAGGTGAGGTAGCCACGGATTGAAAAGAGCACCATGTCCCACTGCCCATGAAGTCCTGTGGAATTGGAGGCTTGGTTGCCATTGTCTCTGCTTTTGCATCGAATGCAAACTTGTGTGTAAATAGGCTGAAGATGAATGAGTGATCCCGCTCTGGGTATATTTAGGTGGGCGGGGGATAGACTGTGTAGAAAGGCATCTGGAAGGAGGGGTGGGGGAGGCGTTTTGTTGGGCTAGTGGAGGAAAGGAGACCCCAGGTCAGAGGGGGTGGGTGGCAGTGAAGAAAGATCCTTGAGGGAGCACAATGAATAAGAGATGCTTTCACATAAAAGTGACGCTGAAGCTAGAGCAGGAGGCTGGTGTGCTCTGCGGGGAGACAGGCTGCCTCAGGAGGGGATGGCTAACTGGTGAAAGACCTTGGAGCCAAATGAACTGATACCTTAAGACCTTGCCCATACGTGCCTGTGTCGGGATGTTGAAGCTTGTCAATAACTCAGATACCCCAAAGGAATGGCTACTGTGTCCACCCTTGGCTCTTAAAAAGGTGATGCCCAAAGGAACTTGTAAAACACTGGTCCGCTGGGTACCTGATACACTGAAGGTATCTGCCATAAACACAGCCAGGTTGGGAGGCGTAAGACCCAGCCTTAGGGTTTCCCAGGTGGTACAGTGGTAAAGAACCTGCCTGCCGATGCCAGAGACACAGGAGATGCGAGTTTGATCCCTGGTTAGGAAGATACCCGGAAGGAGGAAGTTAACAACCCACTGCAGTATTCTCGCCTGGATAATCCCATGGACGGAGGATCCTGGCGGGCTACAGTCCATAGGGTTACAAAAAGTTGGCGGCAATGGAACACGCATGCGCAAAACCCAGTGTTAGGTATCCAAGCCCCTCTGGCTGCAGTTTCTGCATCATAGGATCCTCTCAGCTGAGAGCAGGTGTGGTCCTCACTCACCTTTGCCCCACGGAGACGGCCCCTTGGGAATGAGTGGGGCAGGATGCTCCAGGGCAAAGCCCCTAACACGCTCTCGTAGCCCCGCGGCCCCAGGGTACACATAAGCTGTGTGATTTTGAGGAAGAGGCGCATACAGCCGGGCAGGCATGGTGTCAGACCTCATCTGCGGACATGACAGTGAGCAGCAGAAATGCCTGATGTTGTGTTTGCTCTTCTGCAGAAGGACACCATGCCGGTGGAAAGGATGCGTATGCGCCCGTGGCTGGAAGAACAGATCAACTCAAATATGATACCAGGGCTGAAGTGGCTTAGCAAGGTAAGTGTGTGCATGTGTGTGTGTGTGTACATGTATGTATGTGAGTGCGTGTGTCCATGTGAGAGAGATCCCTACTAAAAGCAGCTGCGTGTAGACTGCTGCAAGTAAAGTTGTTCTTTGTTTTCAAAATATGCTGGTTTATTACAAAAGCCAACCAAGCAAAAATGATTATGAAAATATCAAAGAATCATAAACAGAAGATTTATCATCACTTCAGACTGTAGCCTCAACCCGAGTTAAGGCTCTGGTCTCATGTATGACTGTTGTGGGAAGCTTCTCACTGTATTTCTATTAAATGCTTCTTACCCTTCTCCATCTCTGAATATTCTTTCTTGCTTCTGGTTTTCTAGGGTTGGAGGACATGGAAACTCTAGGGCTTTCTATTGGGAAAGGAGCATATTGATTTTCTTTTCAGTATTCTCTACGTAAAGAAAATTTTTGTTTTTGTCTTTAAAAAAAAATGCTTTTACTTTATTATGAAACCCTGTTTGTGTGCCTACCTGTCTGAAAAAAGCAGTATTCTGTCATTTACAACCCCCTCCCACATATGTACATAAATACTTTCTTACTTTTATCAACCTCAAAACTCTCAGTTTAGTTGATCCTGACTCTTAGGGGATGAATCAGGAAGCCATTAGATGTAAAAATAAAGAACGCCTGGAATCATTCAGTTATAATCTAGAAAAGCAATGACTACATCATGCTTTCTTTAAGACAGCCCAAGAGAGATTTCTCTCCCACTACCAGGAGTATTACAGTTCTTCTGAGCAAGTGTCTTTTTCCTCTTCTACCTCCCCCTGTGTTTTTAATCTTAAGGACACGATGAATAATTTAGCAGGTCAGGCTTTACCTTTGCATCACGTGTGGAGAGCTGACAGCCAAATTGTGGCTGCTCCTAACAAGTGTACAAAATATTGCAGCATAATTTTTGTATGAATATTACTCCTTACTTCATTTTTATCTTCTCAGATATCTCTCAATCTTATTTCTTTTTCATTTTTTCATTATTTCTTATTTCTTCCTCATTTACCTATTTTTTTTCATTTATTTTAAATGTAATGGTGTATTGGATTTGAATGGATCAATTTAAATGAGTCCCTTCTGAAACAAGATGGCATAGAAGTAAACAAATATTTTAAGTAAAGCATATGCTCACTTCAAATGACCTGTCCTATATTTTAAGGTCTTAGGGCAAACAATATACTTTTCCAGCCTTGTTGTGTCTGTAGTGTTTTAGGTTTATATCCTGGAGGGGCTTTGTAATTAGCCTCTTCCAAAGAAACAAGTCATCAGTTCAGTTCAGTCGCTCAGTCATGTCCGACTCTTTGCAACCTCATGGACTGCAGCACACCAGGCCTCCCTGTCCATCACCAACTCCTAGAGTTTACTCAAACTCATGTCCACAGAGTCAGTGATGCCATCCAACCATCTCATCCTCTGTCATCCCCTTCTCCTCCTGCCTTCAATCTTTCCCAGCATCACGGTCTTTTCAAATGAGTCAGTTCTTCACATCGGTGGCCAAAGTATTAGAGTTTCAGCTTCAGCATCAGTCCTTCCAATGAATATTCAGGACTGATTTCCTTTAGGATGGACTGGTTAGATCTCCTTGCTGTCCAAGGGACTCTTTAAGAGTCTTCTCCAACACCACAGTTCAAAAGCATTAGTTCCTTGGCGTTCAGCTTTCTTTAAAGTCCGACTCTCACATCCATACATGACTATTCACTAGACAGACCTTTGTTGGCAAAGTAATGTGTCTGTTTTTTAATAAACTGTCTAGGTTGGTCATAACTTTTCTTCCCAAGAGCAAGCGTCTTTTAATTTCATGGCTACAGTCACCATCTTCAGTGATTTTGGAACCCCCAAAAATAAAGTCACTGTTTCCACATCCATTTGCCATGAAGTGATGGGACCAGATGCCATGATCTTAGTTTTCTGAATGTTGAGTTTTAACAAGTCATCAGCTAGATTTTTTTTTGTCATTTTGCAGACAAGGAAACCAAGGCTCGTAGGTTTAGGAGGATTATATTTTGAAGAACTGGTACTATTGCCTATATTGATTTAGGATGTGAAATTAAAGCAGATGTTCCTGATTTCTGAAGAGAAGTCAGTTGTTTGCCTTTGCTTTTTCCTTTTCAAAACCCACCCACCGTTTTTGGCTAGCTTGACACAATGGCTTGCTTCAAACGTCACCATGTCTCCTGCAAGTGGGCTCTTAATACACTGCAGTCTGTTGTTGTCTGTAGTAGGTTGAATGGTAACCCCCTCAAAGATATGTCCACATCCTAACCCCCAGAAACTGTGGTTGTGACCTTATTTGGAGAAAGGGTCTTGGCCGATGTACTTAACTTAAGGACGTCGAG
This sequence comes from Muntiacus reevesi, assembly GCF_963930625.1. Classification (NCBI taxonomy): domain Eukaryota; kingdom Metazoa; phylum Chordata; class Mammalia; order Artiodactyla; family Cervidae; genus Muntiacus; species Muntiacus reevesi. The sequence continues at coordinate 56,665,865 of NC_089258.1, read as the reverse complement.
ATGAGATCCTCCTGGATTATCTGGTGGGCTGATCCAGTGACAAGCGTCCTTATAAGACACAGAAGACCCTGGAGAAGGAAATGGCAACCCACTCCAGTATTCTTGCCTGGAAAATCCCATGGACAGTGGGGCTACAGTCCATGGGGTGGCAAAGAGTTGGACACAAGTTAGTGGCAATACAATAATAACAACAATAATAAGCAACTATATTTGATATTTTGTACAACCTATAATGGAAAAGAATCTGCAAAAATTTATGTATATATCTAAATCACTTTGCTGTTCACTTGAAACTAACACAATCTTGTAAATTCAATATATTTCAATAAAAACATGCTTGTTTTCTCAAGGTTAAAAAAAAAAAAAAAGACACAGAAGAGGGACTTCCCTGGCGTTCCAGTGGTTAAGACAATTCCCCTTCCAATGCAGGGGATGCAGGTTCAATCCCTGGTTAGGGAGCCAAGAGCTCACATGCCTAGCAGCCAAGAAACCAAAAGGTAGAACAGAAGCAATATTGTAACAGATTCAGTGAAGACTTTAAAATAATGGTCTGCATAAAAATAAAAAAAAGACACAGATGAGGAGACACACCCACAGAGGGAAAGGCCACGTGGAGAAGGAGGCGGAGACTAGAGGGCTGCAGCCATAAGCCAAGAACACCTGGACCCACTGGAAGCCAGAAGAGGCAAGGAGGATCCTACTTGGAGCCTTTGCAGGGAATACTGCCCTGCTGATGTCTCGATTTTGGACTTCTGGCCTCCGGAAAAATAATAGGATCCATTTCTGTGGTGCTAATCCATTCAGTGGATGGCAGTTTGTTATGACAGTCCAAGGAAGCGTACACCCCCTCTCAGAGCTACTTCTTCACTGGGACTGTCCACTGAGATACCTTTTTCTCCAGCCCCTCTGTCTGTGTACTTTGGATTTTGTTGTTCAGTTGCCAAGTTGTGTCCGACTCTTTTCGAACCCTTGGACTGCAGTGCACCAGGCTCCTCTGTCCTCCACCATCTCCCAGAGTTTGTTCAATTCAGATCCATTGGGTGAAGCCATCCAACCATTTCATCCTCGGTCATCCCCTTCTCCTCCTGCCTGCAGTCTTTCCCAGCATCAGGGTCTTTTCCAGTGAGTCGGCTCTTCGCATCAGGTGGCCAAAGGATTGGAGCTTCAGCTTCAGCATCAGCCCTTCCAGTGAATTGGCAGGGTTGATTTCCTTCAGGATTGACCGGTTTGATCTCCTTGCTGTCCAGTTGGCTCTAAAGAGGACCAGAAAGTGAATGGATTCTTCTTGGTGCAGCTGAACACTTAGGGCCTCTCAGGCAATCCATCGTGTGGAGCCTTACTCACCTGGCTCTTGGCTCCTGAGTGCCTTCCCTGGTGCAGGACAGGAGACCTCCACCACCTTATCGTCTGCTGGGCTGGGCGTGGGCGAGGCTGAAGGACAGAGAGGGGGTGGTGGCTGCAGCAGATGGCATCTCCCAGGACGATGCTGTGCCCGCGGCTCCTGGGCTGCCTGAGGGCCCAATGCCGACGGAAACGCCCTCTAGCTGTAGTCACTGTAGATGTTGGGTGGCCTCGGGGCATTTCCTGTCTGTACCCACACCTCCCCAGGGCATCTATTTATAGGTTTCTGCTAACTTAGGCTCGCTGGCATTTGTCTGTCTGCATAAATATTTCACTCAGACCCTACTGTTATTCCCTGCCCATTCATAAGCCCAAGAATCCCTACTTGTATTTTGAGTGGTTTGAGGTCATCCCAAATTCTCTTCTGCTGAAGCCTGTTGTGACTCTTAGAAAAGCTGTGCTGTCCTCGGGGGTTTGCTGTTCCCAGTGCTCACAGGGAGGCACTCCAGGCTGGCCACATACCAGGGGTGTCTTGACTGTAACTGAGAGCTCAGTGCCAGGCCTGACCACGCTGGAGGCTTTAGGTAACATTGTGCCGAGAATGAATGGATGAAGGATGGCTACTTGAAGGGGAGGAATATCGGTGACCCTGTTTTTGTTCTGTTAAGATAATTAGACTCAATAACACTGGGTTGGCAATGTCACATCGCTCTCAAACGGAGACTCCATCATACGCAGTGCATTCCTAGCAAGAGATAAATAGGTGGCCGATTAATGCCTTAAATTTGTTTCCATCTCCTGCTTCCAATACATGAAGGGGTGGGGAAGTGAATGAAAGTCTGTCGCTCAGTCGTGTCCAACTCTTTGCAACCCCATGGACTGGAGCTCACCAGTCTCCTCTGTCCATGGGATTCTCCAGGCAAGAATACTGAAGTGGGTTGCCGTTCCCTTCTGCCAGGGATCTTCTGACCCAGGGATCGAACCTGCGTCTCCTGCTTAACAGGCAGATTCTTTACCACTGAGCCACCAGGGAAGATAAATAGGTGGCTAATTAATGCCTTGAATTTGTTTGCATCTCCTGCTTCCAATACATGAGGGGGTGGGACCTGATGGAACAGGTGCTCTGGATTCCTCTGGAGGAGCGATGAGGAGGTTCGCATAGCAGCACTGTACCTGGCTCTTGAAAGTGGCTGTGGCTTGGGCCAGTTTATTATGAGTATTTGCAAATATACATAGTATGCTTGAATGATCTAACGACTAGAAAGAATAGTGCAGCAAATTCCCTTCTAGATTTAAAACTCACATCTGGATTGAACAACTATTAAAAGTTAAGAAATCTGTGTTGGGAGGTGATTAAGGCAACTCCCTGACTGGGTATATCTATCTGTAAGACCCAAGAACATTATCTTATGGATTCACAATACCATTACCAATTGGATAATCGTAAATTAATCATAATTAGTCATCATTTAAAATGTCACTACTGCCCCGTCCTATTCAGAATACCTTGACTATTCCCCAGATATCTTTCTAGGATTTATTTGTTCCATCAGAAGCCACAGCAGACCCCCAGGTTGTATTTGGTTCCTGTCTGTGAGCAATGCCCGCTCCCTTTTGGCCGTCTCTCCACTGGCTTGTGGAAGAGACCAGGTCTGTTCTGGATTTGTCCTCATGCTTGATTTGTGGTTTCCCTGGACTGTTTCTTGAGGAAGAAAGGAGGTGGCTTCCAGGTTCACTGTTCTCATCACTTTGATCGATTCCCACCCTGATTATTGAGATTCCTGTTTCTCCCCGGAGGTCTGCCTGGACCCAGGCGCCAAGACCCCCACCCTGAGACCTGGAGGTCATCGGGTAATTCCGACCTTTTCCTGCTCTGCACTTTGAAAGCAGGCTTGTACTTGTGTAAATATCAGGCCATCTCAGAACACAGTGAGAAGTCCAAACAAATATAGCGAGTGGCATTGGAACATCTTATAAATATTGGGGGAGTGAAGGGGCCGTGGGAGATAAGAAGGCTGGATTCCGCTTGGGGCCAAGGTATGTTTGTCCTGCGTTGCTCAAAATTATCTCAGATGAAAAAAAAAAAAAATTATCTCAGATGTTTTTCTCAACTTGAACTGGGCTTATCTCTCCTGCCTACAGGTGGGCAGAGGTCTCTACATATGGAAATACAAGTGGACTCTGCTGCTGGGTTCAGTCCTTCCATACACGGTGTATGCAGGCCCCCCTGGAAAAATGTCTATTCAGGTCCTTTGCCCATTTCAAGGGGATTCATGCTGGATGATTGCTGCTACTGCTGCTGCTAAGTCACTTCAGTCGTGTCTGACTCTGTGTGACCCCATAGACGGCAGCCCACCAGGCTCCCCCATCCCTGGGATTCTCCAGGCAAGAACACTAGAGTGGATGATTGCTAGGTTTGGTCATTACTTTCATGGTTTCATGATTGGGCATGATTTCTGGGAGACAAGTTTGGAGGTGTGTGTGTGTATGTTTGTTGTTGCTGTTGTTGTTGAAACACAAAGTTGTGTGTGCTTGTGTGCACACACACGCTTGAAAAGATCTGCTTATCAGAATCAATTTTGTGTCTCAGGAGACTGATGTCAGATTGTGTCACCCCAGATCTCCTTTGATCTAGAAAAAAGTACAAGAGTCTGATTCTCTAAGGGTCTGTATCTTTAAGCATAAACCTTTAGATTCTGGTTGTGTACTTCAGGAAAAGTTCTTTCAGAGATAAATTTATGGGTTTTTTTTAATTTTTTTTCCCTGGGAATGTTAAAAACTGCACTGAGTGATTTTGCACTCTGATATTCATCGACCGTAAAAAATAAAGTTTCACTCAACCCTCTTCAGATCACTGTCCTTTTGAAACTGGCCAACCTGAAACCCTGCCCTCTCTCGGTGGATGATACAGCGTGAACACGGAGGGTTTTATGAAAAACCTCACTTTCAGTTCTTCTTTATTGACTACGTTTTATATACATGGAATTTTCCCCTCTAACAGTTCTGGGGAACCCTCAAATGTTCTGACATATTTTTAGTTTCGGCTTTGTGACTGGTTCTGTGGGGAGGCACCAGGTCCCTTTTGGGTTGGCGGGGCCCATTTGTATCTTTCATTGTGTGAAACCAAAGTGGTGGAAAATCCCTCCTGACATTTACTTTCCTGCTCCGGTGTATTGTGCAGAGATTTTTTTTTCCCCATCCCTAGAAATGATCAGACCTACCTTGAGAGGTTTAAAAAAATCCAGTTTTCTTAGTCTTTAATCTCCATGGAATCCAAGTCAGCGGATCTGTTGCAGGTCAGGAAACGTAAATCTAAACCCTGGGAGACAACTGGCAGTGTGAGTCAGTGATTGAATATGGGGTCACATGACCTAGGTTTTGAATTTGGTTATTTACTAATATTACCGTGAGTTCCTTGCATGGATAATTTAAATCTGTTCCTCAGTTTCCTTAACGGTAAAGCGGAAATAGTAACATGTACCCAGCTCCTTTGGGTCTTGCAAGAACCAAAACTGAGAGTGTGTGAACATGCAAAGTGAACTGAGTTTCACATAAGTAGTTTTACTGTTTTGGTTCCAAAGCACTAGTTTCTAGTCATAGACTTGCCAGGGTTGATTAAAGCAGTTTTGAGTTTGGATGTAAGAGAGATGGAGAAGGTCTTCTATGACAAGAACTGTACTTAAGGGACTTTTCTTCAGAAAGGAGTATCATCCTCATATAACTGGTACATCTTTGTTTATATTTGTTCCTTTCTCCTCAGGCCAGGTAGTAGGCACATAGGGATTAGAACAAAATCTTTTTAAGTTTTTTTTTTTTTAACTTCTCTATTTTATTTTATTATATTTGTGTATTTTGGCCACACCATCTGGCATGCGGGATCTTTATTTCCCCAGCCAGGAATCAAACCTGTGCCGTCCCCGCACCCACCCGCAATGAAAACACCGAGTCCTAAAAAAAAAAAAAAAAAAAGAAAGAAAGAAAACGCCGAGTCCTAACCCCTGAACCTGAGTTTGAGTAAACTCCAGGAGTTGGTGATGGACCAGGAGGCCTGGTGTGCCGCGGTCCATGGGGTTGCAAAGAGTCGGACACAACTGAGCAACTGAACTGAACCCTTGGACCGCCAGGGAAGTCCATAAAACAAAATCTTTCATTTCTGTTAGCTTCATGAGCAGATTGAGGTACTCAGTCTCCGACAGTGGCCTCAGACACCCCAACTTCCCTTTAGCAGTGAAATGAGTGTTGCTTTGGAGAGTTGCCTAATTTTAAAAAATATCTTTATTTGTAATTGAAGGATAATCACAGTATAGTGTTGGTTTCTACCGTACATCAGTATGGATCAGCCATAGGTATATACACGTCTCCTCCCTCTTGAGCCTGCCTCCCACCTCCCAGCCCATCCCACCCCTCTAGTTTCTCCCAGAGCCCCAGGTTGAGCTCCCTGCGTCATGCCTCAAATTCCCACTGGCTGCCTGTTTTACATATGTTCATGTACGTGTTTCCATGCTAGAGTTGCCTGATGTTTAATTTACCTAAGACAGCTGGAGTTCCTCTTTACCAAGTGATAGAAATAAATCGTAAGCTATAGACGTTTCAGTCAGTGACCAGTTACCTGTGGTCCTGTAAAAAAGGAGGCACAAATAATGAAACACATTGGCATTTCCCAGATCATCACTTTTGACCTCGGAATTTATTTCTAGCCTAACAGACTCCACCTGCCTCTCAATCTCACCTGGTAGACTGTCAAGCTTTGGGTCATAGTGAGAAAATGGGTTTGGTTTACCATAGATATTCAGCAAACCCACTGATTTTTACTTAATGGGGAGTCTTACTAGCTAAAACGAACTAGAACCCTCTGCAATGATGGCCTGAAACCCTTGGCTGCAGTTCTTATTATTATTATTTTTTTTTTAGGAAAAGAAGATTTTTCAGATCCCCTGGATGCATGCTGCTAGACATGGGTGGGATGTGGAGAAAGATGCACCCCTCTTTAGAAACTGGGCCATCCATACAGGTATGAATCCCGCATCATCTCCAGAGGCCGGCACTATTGTTTTTTTTGGTTGGTTTCATGCTTTTTAAAAATCAAGGTACAACTGACAAATGAAATTGCAGTGTGTTTAAAGGGTACTTTATCAGTTATATGATAGACTGTTAGCTATTGTTTCTTTTTATTTTTACTGCATGTATGAATGCCGTGGCTTATGGTTTCACGAAGCTAGTGCTGATAAACCTGTGACTTATCTCCAGACACATCCAGGACATGTGAGGTGTAGACTTCATCACTCAGAAGTGATGCTCTACCCATTCCATAGAAACTGAGTCTTTAAATTTCCTGGACATGTGGTTTTCTTTTTTTTTTAAATTTTTTAACACCAAAAACATTGTTTATTGGGGTATATCCAATTAACAATGTTGTGGCAGTTTCCAGTGAACAGTGAAGGAACTCAGCCATATAAATGTGGTTTTCTGATGAAGCTCCCCAGGTGTGTATCAGGGGGATGTAGAACTGATTTGTTCTGGTCCGCAAACCTTGGTCGAATTATCTCCCCCAAAGGTAGTCGAGATTATATTTATTTATAATAAAATTTAACTAGAGAGCTGTTTCTTTTACTATTTATTTAGCTATGTATTTCTTATTACTTACTATTTATTTATTTAGCTGTTTATTTTTTATTACTTACTATTTATTTAGCTATTTATTTTTTATTATTTATTTACTGTTTATTTATGTAGCTATTTATTTATAATATAATTTAACTAGGGAGCTGTTTATTTGAGAGTCGGTTGTAAAAGAGACCTTCCAGTGACCCATGCTTGTTGGTCTCCTGGCCTCCTGAAGTGAAATGAAGTGAAAGTCACTCAGTCGTGTCTGATTCTTTGCGACCCCGTGGGCTATACAGTCCATGGAATTCTCCAGGCCAGAATACTGGAGTGGGTCGCCGTTCCCTTCACCAGGGGATCTTTCCAACCAGGGATTGAACCCAGGTCTCCCACATTGCAGGCAGATTCTTTACCAGTTGAGCCACCAAAGAAACCTTCCTGGCGTCCTAGCTTTTTCTTTTCCTTACCTTGATTTTCCACTTTGATTTCTAGCCGTATTTTCTCTCAATCTATTTTGTAGACCCAGGGTGACCAGTCTGTCCCAGTTTGCCCTGGAATGTTGGATTTTAAAACTAAAATTCCCACATCCCAAGAACCTTCTCAGCTTGGAACAAACCAGGACGTTTGTTCACTGTAGGCGTGGCCTGGAATGAAAAGCATTCTCTCTACAACCCGCCAGCAATCCTGTTTCCAGAAATTTTTACTCTGGAAATAATTTTCCCTCTCTTTTTCTTTTTTTTTTCTTAACCTTAATTCTTTCGACTATTTTGTTAGGAAAGCATCAACCAGGAATAGATAAACCCGACCCGAAAACGTGGAAGGCAAATTTCCGATGTGCCATGAACTCCTTGCCTGACATCGAGGAAGTCAAAGACAAAAGCATAAAGAAAGGAAACAATGCCTTCAGAGTCTACCGGATGCTGCCCATGTCTGAGCGACCTTCTAAGAAAGGTAGATAAAGATATTTACAGGCTAAAACACCCACCGCTTAAATAGCGCCTTTGTGATTTCTTGATTTCCACAATAGTAGCCACAGCAAGGATACAACCCTTGTTCCCATTGTGGATGTTAATTCTGCCCTTACTTGGCTGGGTAAAATGACTCTCAGAGCCCCCAAAGAAAGGAAAAGAAACGTTTGGGATCTTGAACATCTACAGATTACAGCAATAAATGCACCGAGAGTTTCAGAAAGAATTTAACATAGGGGAAATGTCTGTCTGTTCTGGGATTAATCTCGAACTGTTTTTGTTGCCACAGGAAAGAAACCAAAGACAGAAAAAGAAGACAGAGTGAAGCACATCAAGGTAATCTTTGTGCAGAGAGGAGGCCAAAGTTGTGATCATACTAGTGATTCATAGTCTGTCTCATGAAAACAAGCGATGTGGTCTCTGTGAAGTATTTAATCTTGCCTCCTTTGCTGTTGTGATTTCTGTGCTTTTCATGTCTCCTTTTTGGCATGTGCCCGCTTGTAGGCCCAGGTACACACACCTCCCCTGCTTCATCCAATTTCCCTGAGCGATTTATGAATGAACTCACAAATCCACACTGAGCCTGGCAGTCTCAGGCCTCCATCTGGCCCCCGCAACTCTTGCCAGCTGGTCACTTAGCTCCAGCTAAGCTCCAGCAACCTGCTACTATCTGATAATATCAAGTATATTTTCAGGTCATTAAATCTATTTTAAAATATATTAGGTATTATAAACTTATGTTAAATACCTACATTTATATGTGTATGTGCATTATATATGTGTGTGCTTAGTCACTCAGTCATGTCCGATGCTTTGTGACCCCATGAACAGTAGCCCACCAGGCCCCTCGAGCCTGGCAGGCTACAGTCCATGGGGCTGCACATGAATTGTACGTGACTGAGTGACCAAACACGTATGCACACACACACACATATATATGTGTGTGTGTATATCTATTTATGTGTGTGTGTGTATATATATATATATATATTTTTTTTTTTTTTTTCCCTTGGTAGACTCTTAGTTTGTGGTCTGTTCAAGCCCTGTATTTATGTGGATCTCAGTATAGAGCTAGCTTTCATAAGTCCCAAAGGTCTCCCGTAGGGATGTGTTTGTGTGTGTGAGCTTTTCCGTCAGTTGTGTAGTCTGAAACCCCCTACCCTGTGAGGGTCTTTGTGTGTTGATTGGGTGGCCCTTGTTCAAAAGCCAGAGAATCTCCAAATATCCCATGAGAAACTGAAGATGAGCTTCAGTTGCTAAGCAAAGATCAGACTACAGTCGGGGCCCGTAGACCATTGGAGAGATGATGTCCTGCTTCAGCGCACCCTCTTTGCAGATGCGGAGACGGTGGCGTGAGAGGGCTGAGTGACACGGGCCCAAGGGCAGCGGGATATGTGGCCAAGTTCACATGGTAACTTAGAACTGAACTTAAAAGTGATGCCAAGTACTCTGATTTCTACTCCAGAATAACTGTTGAAGGAAAATCCGAATTATCTAGACAGCACAATGTTTAAAAGCAAACCACTGAGTCAGAATAGTCAGAAAAACACACACAAAAAATATACTTCAGTTTGACTTGTGAAGGTAGTTAGAGGGGAAAACTTAGGTAAATTGTTAAAATTTCAGACACATTTACTTCTACAATGGAAAAGAAACATTTTAGCTAGAATGTTTCAGCAGTGAGACCTCTAGTTTCCACTTTCAGTATTTTTAGATGGTGACTTACTTTAAATATAGCACAGTATAGGCCTTATTTTAACTTTTTATTATGGAAAAATTTTATACACACAGGAAGGAAGCAAGTGAGTCAAATGTACTTCATAGACCGTCACCCCGCTTTCAACATCAGTCAGCTCATGGCCATTTTATTACATTAGTACCTCTGTCCACTTTCCTATATGCATGAAATTGCAGATACTCAACCATTTTTGACTTGCAAAAATAATTTCATATGGTTCAGCCCAATATTTTAAAGCAGATTCCAAACATCATTTTCTTTCACAACTACTTCAATAAATATATTTAAAAGATAAATGCTCTTTAAAAATAATCCAGAATCATTATTACATCTGACAAAATTAATAGTAATTCTTTAATATCACCAAATATCCATCCAGTCAGTGCTAAAAATTTCTAATTTGTCTCATAAGTTTCATAGTTTTTATACAGTCTGATCACTTGAATCAAAATCATATGAAGTTCACATGTTGTGATTTTTGTATATGTCTCAAGTCTTTTTAACCTATGGGTTTCCACTAGATTACTTTCAAAAAATTATTTTTTTCTTGCAATTGAAAAAATGTTGTTCGTTGTATCAAATTTCCCACTGTTTGGATTTTTTTTAGGGCGTACATTCTGATTATTCTTATTTAGTCAGAAAAGTGTAACTTCCACAAATATGTGATTTTGAAGAATCCTCTTAAGTACAGCTTACAGTCTTAAGTACAACTCTATCATATTTACTGCTATTAATATTTTCACAGCATCTAGTTTAGTCACTGGTACAAAACAGATAATTAATACATATTTGATCACTGCATAGATAGATGAGTATTTGTTGACCAAGTAGATGCATAAATAAATATATGGGGAGGGAGTGGAGGGTTAGAATGCAGATTAAATTTCATAATCTCAGTTAATGGAGAAATAAAAATGGAGTAAAAAATGTTCACTTTTCAGCTGATTTGCTCAGACATATCCACCAGAAGCAATGACTATTAGGTACCAATGATTGTAAGATGTACCATTATTTTTTTTATCTGTAAGCAAGGAAAACTGCTTGCAGTGAAATCCTGACACATATAATTGACCAGGAGGCACGTCTTACTTCAGGGGTAGGGAAATGTGAGGAATGTGCCCCTCGAAATTCCGACAATGTGAGAATTGATGGCACGTGGTGTTCTCGGCAGTAAAGGTCATCTGCAGCCCCGTCACCAATGACAGTGTCTTCCATGTGGCCAGGCCCCACATTGACACTGGGGAGCAAGTCAGAGCTTTCCTCGTAGGTGCAGCCATGTGTGTTAATTCCATCCCAGGAGAGGGCACAGTGCGAAATCCTGCTATGATGTAGGCTTGCTTAGTACCTGAAATGTGTCCCTCAGAGAGACATTGTTCCTTCAGCAGAAGGTAGGCGATTCGTCGGAAGTAAACACAACTTAACTTTTGAATATAAATCCCCTTGCATCTGTCTGGGAACATGGAGGAGGCTGGTAGGCTTTCCCAAGTGCTGTGGCTCATGGCTGCAGAGTGTTCATTGAATGTTTCTGTAGAGCGGTTCAAAGTTCATTCCCCAGGTTGTCTGGAATTGGGTAAAGGATTTTACTGAGATGTTCATACATTACTTTTTATTGTTTGTCAAAACACCTAAGATCTGAGTTCATAGTCCTATGCATATATGCAACTGAATAGACTAGGTAGGTTTCTTCTACAGAGAAAGTTTGTCTTAATGCGTATGCTTCCCTGGTGAATTAGTATCTGCCAGCTAATCCAGGAGAGGTGGGTTGGATCCCTGGGTCGGGAGGATCCCTTGGAGAAGGAAATGGCAACCCACTCTAGTATTCTTGCCTGGGAAGTCTCATGGACAAAGGAGACTGGCATGGTCAATGGGGTCGCAAAGAGTCAGACGTGACTGGGTGATTAGGCAGGAGCATGTAGTAACTAGGGATGAAAATCTGCTGTCAAAACAAGCTCTTCCCAGTCTTCCTTGAGTTAAAGTTGAAGGTTTTTTTTTTTTTTAAAGATAACTGAATAAATACTATTCTTTAAATTATTTTTTTTCATTGCAGTATAGTTGATTGAGTTGAAGTTTTAACTAGGAAAGAATATTCAGAGCATGCTGGCCCACTCTTAGGATACTTCTTGGGCCATTTAGGCAGTCTGTTATCTCCATGCTCTTTGTTTCCTCGGGAAATAGCTTCCCGGAAACTGGAAGACCCAAGGCCCAGTGACCACGTAATATGTGCAGAAATGCTGCCTCCATATCCCCTGATGTTGGAGCCTCCATATCCCTTGATGTCGGAGTATACGCTGTTTACCAAGTGAGCCATCTTTTACTTGAACTGAGCCCTGCCTGTGTGGCGGTAACTGTCTGTCTAAGGAAATATTCGAATAAGAAGCATAGTAGAGAGCAGTACTAGATGGCACGTCATCAGAGCACATCTGTGTTTCAGAAAATGTCCCAAGGCCACGATCAGTAAGGATCAAAATGGATAAAACAGAGGGGTGCAGCTGACATTCTGGAGCTCCTGCCATGCTCTCAGCTTCAATTATTACCTACTTCGTCCTTCTCATGATGGGCAGGCTGTCTCCCTTTTGCCTCAGCAGCAGTGGAGGCACAGAGATGTTGAGTGATTTCCCCAGAGTTGCACTGCTTTATGGAGTTGGGATTTGATTCCAGGTGAGTCCAGCTCCAGAACCTGTGCCCCATCACCTCCCTCAATGCCTCTCAGCCTCTTGGAAGCCGTGGGCTCCGAGCCAGGCCTTGGGGGACACGCCAGTAAATTGGTGGACATCCTCCTCCACCAGGAGCATCATATGTGAAGGTCTGGAGGTCAGACTTGCTGTTTGATCTCCATTGGGTAGGGCTTCCCTGGTGGCTCAGATGGTAAAGAATCTGCCTGCAATGCAGAAGACCTGGGTTTGATACCTGGGTGGGGAAGATCCCCTGGAGAAGGGAATGGCAACCCACTCCAGTGTTCGTGCCTGGAGGATTCCAGGACAGAGGAGCCTGGTGGGCTACAGTCCATGGGGTTGAAGAGTCAGAAATGAGAAATCAGGAAACTTTCCAGCTTCATTAGAGCAGGAGCCTGAGTGAGGGCACATGGGGAAAAGAAGGCATGTAGGTTGGATGGATTAGAAATGAATACTTGCAAACTGTAGACTGCTTCCAAATCAAAGAATTGGTACTCTTACAGAAAATATAATCAAGGACAGCCTGCACAGTCACTTGGTGAAGAACGGGTCTGGTCTCTGTTAGTTCTGAGTGCAGACCTCTGGATGGGAGTTACAGAAAAGCAGGTATTAGCTCAACAAAATTTTTTTTTTTTTTTTTGGCCGCCTTGCACAACATGCTGGATCTTAATTCCCCCATCAGGGATTGAACCCGCACTCCTTGCACTGAAAGTGCGAAGTCTTAACCACTGGACTTCCAGGGAAGTCAGCAGATTTTTCTGCTAGAGCTCTCGAATCCAACAGTGACTTGAGCTGGCTTACCAAACAATATGCTCTCTGTTGCTGTGCACAGATAGGCTGAATGACTACCTGTCAGGGATGATACTGGAGTGAACTTTTCATGGGTTGCAAGGGACCTTCAGTTTTTAAACCTTAATGAGCTGAAAACCCAGGCAAGCAACCCACCTGAACTTTCAACAGATGGAATCGGAACTTCTGTAGAAGGAGGGAACAAGTCAAGGGCCCTCCCAGCCAACCCTGGTGCCTCCCTCTCCTCCTGGAAGCTCTTGAAGGGACTGCTCAGAGCACAGTCTGCAAAACTGGTTGGCTGACTAACCTCCGTGGGTGCTTTTGTGGCATAAGGCACAGTTGAACTCCTTGGGAAGGACTTGGAGCGTGGTGGACTTGATATTTAAAGGGGGTCTTTCTCATGGTGGTGGGAAGCAGTCACGGAGGAGAGACTGCAGTAGACAGTTTAGAGAGAATAGTGGTTGGAATGGAGAGGAGACATTTCTCTGGAAGAGGATGCTGAGGATGAAGATAGGTGTGGATCCAAGAGCAGCCCTGGGTTTTCAGGCCTCTTGGAGAGATGTTAGGACAGAAGGAGGAGGCAGGTTGGCTTTAGGACTCAGCGGGCCAGGTTATGGTACAGCCAGGTGTGGCAAAGGGCAAGAATGAGCATCACAGAGGACCAGGAGATGCTGTGGGCAGAGGCCATTCGTGACCTGAAGGATCTCTGTATACTTGTTCTATAGGGAAACGTTCACCTATTTTCTTAATTTGGGCTCTTGCCTTTTTAAAAAAAACAAAAACATAGTTTAGTTTTAGATCTTCCTATTCTAATAATTTCAAAATTTTCAGCTGAAGGTAGTAAAGATCCCTGTTCTTCTGCTCCCTGGATGGAAACCTTTCAGAGAGATGCTGGATGCTTTTCACTAGACAATCTGCTGTCTTGTCCTCTCAGAACCAATGAGGAGGTTTGCATGGAGGACTTGGGAATCGACCGGCTGGTTATTTTGGATGTGGGGTTGGGAGGAGGCAAAGCAGCATTCAGAGTAGTCTCAGCTCCATTGGTTGTGCTGGTGGTTTAGTCGCCCAGTCATGTTGGACTCTTTGGGACCCCAAGGATTGTAGCTCGCCAGGCTCTTCTGCCCATAGGATTTCCCAGGAATACTGGAGTGAGTTGCCATTTCCTATTCTGTTCTGTTACAGAAGTTGTGCAGGATTCAAGGCAGGGATCTGGGGAGTAGAACAATGTTGGCAGTAGTTCTGTCTCAGTCTCCATTGGAATTAGTACAGGATCCAAGGGTTTATTAAGACAGAAACTACTGGAATTAGACCATGTTCCCTGACCAAAGACTGAGTTCAGTTCCTATATCTCCGTGTGATCTTAGGGAAAAAAAAAAAAAAGTAGTGTGATCTTAGAAAACTAATTTCGTCTCTGAGTCATAGTTTTCTCAAGTGTAATGTGATAAAAGTCTCACTTGCCACTAATTAAACTGTAGATCATGTGAAACACTTTGACGTCTCCACGTTGAGAAATCAGAATAATTTAGGTTTTTAAATATATGCAAGTCTGACTGCCTCATTATTGTTATAAGAAACCTAGAGTGGAAAATGACAGCAAAAGAGACCCATGAAAATGAGCAGTTCTTTCCATAATTCCTTAAAATGTTCTTAGTTCCTTTTGGGAAATCAAAGAGATGCAAGAGGGATAAAATGACACGTGGGGCCTGTTGGAGATGGTGGGGGTAGAAAGGGGGCCATTGAGAAAACCAGAGAGGAGGGTGCCATCAGAAGGGTGGAGAATCAGGTAGATTTTGTTGTCAAGGGAGATTTCCAGGTCTTCCTGTTGGATGTCAGGGTGTGGGGCTGACTTGGGAAAGAGACTTGCAGAAAGGTGCCTGGATTTGGGAGAGGGGAGTTTTATCGGTGACCTTGGATAATATCCAGTGTTTATTTAATTATATATGACAGGTGCAATTTATCTTATTTGATCTTCCCATCATCCCCGTGGGAATGGTGTGGGTTCTATTACTGTCCTCAGTTTATAGCTGTCCACAGCATCCTAAGAGACCCCTGAAGAGACTAAAGCCCTGTAACTAGTGAAAGACTTGAACTCCAGGCTCATGTGACTCCAAAGCCAGACTGTCTCACCATCACCCTCTCCAGGAGCTGAGAGTTCACTTCCACAAGTGGAGTGGCAGCCAGACTGCAGGCTTTTCCAAGCCGTAGTGAGGAGGCTGAGGTGGGAAGGCAGGTACATAGTCAAAAGAGTTTAGCTTTCAAGGGAAGGTGACACCTCAAGTCACAAGCAAGCGAGTTTCTTCCCAGAAAGGATAAACTTTGGAATATGTAAAAGAGATGCTACAGGGAAAGGGGGTAACAGATGCTAACAGGGCTGTCCCAGGTCCTTCCTGGGTTCAGTGTTTCATACATCTGGTCAATCCTACTGTTTGTGATTTTTCATTACAGTGAGGTGATGTTTTCAAAGTCATGGATATCATGGTGGGAATTTGCTGGGCCTATGGGACTGTGGCTTCCCTAAGGTTTGCAGGGCATTTGTCATTGAGTCCAAGCAGCACATGCATTGATAAGAACACTCTGCATGCCTTGGAGCAGCCACTCGAAATTTTTCAAAGCACAGTCATATCCATCTCACGTGATCTGCTCCCGTCTTCTGTTCTTTCCACCCTCATACCCCCCTCTCCAGTGTGGTTTCCCCAGGAGTTTGTGGCTTTTTTTGGTCTGATTCTGCTGCTGTCGTGGACACCAGTGCAATGTCCTCTGGGAGAGAAGCGCTCTCATCAGACCCATTGAAAGTCAGTCTGTACCCCAGCACTGGTTCTCCCAGAGCTGTTGGTGTGTTCAGAGGTTGGAGGGCTCTGGTGCACTTGAGTAAAGCAGAAATTGAGAGTCAAGCTTGGGGAGAGGAATTGGTTCTCCTAGATTCATTAGAATCAATATGTAGACTCTTGGAAGGCTTTAACAGGCACCATGGATATGGGCTGCTCCACTGGCCTCCACGGAGTTGGGGAGTCTTCAGCTGGGAGTCTGGCCCGTGTCACCGGCCACCCCCCACCACCCCCCCGCCCCGGGGCAGGATTCTCACGTGGCTAGGGTCCAGGGCAAACCCAATATGAGAAGAATTCATCCACCATGTGCTCTAAATTCCTGTCCTTGGGCTTGTAATTGAGGCAGAGCTTTTCCTCCAAAAGTATAAAAGGGGCAGCAGGATTCCTCCCTTAGAGAGAAGGCCAAGAGCTGACTCACATGCACCTCCTCCTTCAGAGAAGGAAGAGCTGAGGTCTCCCCAGCACGGTGCTTTACCTCGATAGTAACGCAGCTTCCTTACCCAGGGGTCATCGGGTGCAGAGGTAAGCATTTCAGGAAGGCAAGCCAGGTGCAGTGGTGTTATCTCCTCCAAGGAAGAAGGGGGGGAAAAAAAGGAAACACTAGAGAAGACATTCTAGGCAGAAATGTGCTTTTTAAGCTCTAGGCTGATTGAAAACATGCACTTGGGAGACGAACCTGACCTTGGCATTAAAAGAAAGCAGACAGGGTAGAATTTAAACTAAGCGAAGGAAGGGAAAAGGAAGTGTTCTCAATTCTTTTTTCTTTTCTTCTTCCTAGCAAGAACCAATTGAGTCACCTTTGGGGCTTAGTAATGGAGTAAGTGATCTTTCTCCTGAGTATGCGGTCCTGACTTCAACTATAAAAACTGAAGTGGATAGTACGGTGAACATCATAGGTAAACTATTTTGACATCTCATTTCTTTATACACACAAGTAGCCCCTCCGGGGTCGAGAATTTGTAAAACGTGACTTGAAATAACATAGGCCGTGGGAGGAGGGCTTGGAACTGTCTCAGAATGCAAGTTCAGGCCCTCGGATGTCAGGGCTGAAAAATAAAATCCTTTGAGGATCAGATAAAGGAACTGAGGTGGATGGACCTCAAGAAAATAGGTAGATGAAAAGAGATACCCCCCCCACTGCCCGCCGGCAGCTAATGACTAGCAGTTCTCAGTCTTTGTATTTTTGGTTATGTGGACAAATGTGTTATTTATTTAACTTGGGAACAAGGCGTGGGGGAGACAGTCCCCACGAGTCGTCACAGTATCTCCTGGATGACGGACCTGCCACAGAGGTGGCGCTCATCTCTGAGATGCAGAAACAGAGGTGCGTGGCCAGAGGGGGCACTGTGATCCCACCAAGAGTGCCGAGTGCCTTCCGTACAGCAGAAGCCGCATGGTGCATGGGGAAGTAGATGGGGAGCAAGGCTGGACCAATTCCTAGTTTCATGGAACTGCAGATGACAACAGCTTTACCGTCCATGATAAATGCACCAGAGGGACAGACTGGAGAGATGATGCTGCAGGGTGAGGAACTGCAGCAGGGGGCTGGCAGCGGACCTAGCCCCGTGGACCCCGGTGCAGAAACACGCTTGGAGGATCAGAGGGAAGGCCAGTGCACCTAGGGAGGGCCCATGAGGCTCCTCAGAAAGGAAGTGGAGTGGGCTTATGGGGACCTTTGCAGACCCTGGGAAGGAGTTTGGGTCTTTTTCCTCAAAAGTGCTGGAGGGTGTCTATGTGTGTGTGTGCTTAAGTTTTTAAAAATTGAAATATAGCAGATACTAAGGCTCACAGACGTTTCATATACATGCATCATGTAAGCCCCACCCCTGGAGGCTTTTAGGCAGGAGGGTGACAAGTGAGGATTGTATCTCAGTAAAGTCCCGCCGGGGTGCTGCTGTGAGCGGATGGTGGGGACCCTTTGCGAGAGTAGAGGCCCAGCCTTAAACTTGTATTCTGACTCCAGTCCTCTGAATCCAGAACCTCCGTTTCTTTGCCCTCAATACCTTTGGTTTCATTTCATTTTGCTCCGTTTTGTAAACAGTTAGGCCTTCTGACGCTGGTAAGAATGGGAAAGATCAAGCAGAGCCCCAAGAGTCAGCCTCACATCTGAGGACCTTCATTCGTGGGTTCTCAGTGGCTTTCCCGATGGCTCAGCAGATAAAGAATCTGCTTGTAATGCAGGAGACAAAAGAGACGCAGGTTCAATCCCCGGGTTGGGAAGATTCCCCTGGAGAAGGAAATGGCAACTCACTCCAGTATTCTTGCCTGGGAAATCCCATGGACAGAGGAGCCTGGTGGGCTACAGTCTGTGGGGTCGCAGAGAGTCGGACACGACTGAGTGACTAAGCACATAGTGTGTAGTTTGAACCGGAAGTTGCAGCCACTGCACATGGGGTTTTGGAGTTTGGAGGTAGAATCACGCGTGCAGGGTCTCCCTTGCACTTTGGAGTCTCCAGCAGCGTGCAGGGTGAAGGAAGAATGATGCATATGCTGTATCTCGTGACTGGACGGCCTTGTCTTCCTCGTTGGGATGCGGCACTTTTGCACAGAGACAGATGGCCCCACAGTCATTTTGAGCTGAGCGAGCTGTCCACAGAGCAGCCTTCTCACTTCCCCTCTGGAGCGAGGCTGCTTGTCTGACCGGAAGTCCGGCTCCCTCCCTCCTGGGCCTTCTCCCCCAGGGCCGGGAGCTGCTTTTCCAGCACCTGGGTTTTGATCGGCCCTGTGTCAGCAGACTGTCCTCGGAAAGCTCCGGTCCTCTGAGCTCTTTTTAAAAAGCAAGATATATGCCAACCCTCCAGGCACGCTTTCTTAAGATTCAGCTTATTTTGAGGGAGCTGTTTGACTTTTGAGCTCCCCTTCCTTAAGGAGGGAAATTCAGCCTCAGATAAAATGCCAGACAGAAGCCAGAATTGGACCAGTTTTCTTTACCCGCCCCCCCCCACCACCTTTTTTTTTTTTTTAACATTCTGGTTAAGTCTTCAGTATGTAAATTCTCTGTCAGGTTGGTTGTTCTTTGCCCTTTGGTGAAGTGGGTGCTGCATAGCGTTGGCACTGATTTAATGAGTCATTCCTTCTGGGGCAAAGATGAAGGCCAGGTTTGGTTAGAGGATCACCGACCAGATTAAATGATTCTCTTCCAAAGAATAAAATCCTAATGGATGGCCGTAAAATGAGTTTGAATATCTCTTTCTAACTAGTCAGTGACCCTTCCAAAGGTGTATAATGATAGGTGCAGTGGATCCATGCAAGTATTTGAAAGGAGTGAGTAATTTGTGATTATTGCTAACAGAACCACTAGTTCAGATTTTAAACCCTTCTCAGAGCCTTGTCTCCACTCTCCCAAGTGATGGTTAGTTAGCTATTCCAGCCTCTGTGATGTGTGGACCTAGGTGAGACAAACATGGCACTTTCTGATTCCGAGGCTCCAATGGCTTTGGAGAGATTCTCTTCTGGGCTGTCTTTACTTTCTAAAAAAATGTTTTATTTAAAAATGACACCGTTTCTTGCCTTCTGTTTATTGGTCTCTAAACTCAGAGTTCCTTCCAGTTTTGTATCCAGGCACCAAGAGGAAAACTTCAAGATGTTTTCAGTCCCCTCTTATAAGCCCATGTTTATGATATTAAAAATGGGAGCTGAAATGAGTCCTTAATACGAGAGCATTTTCCTCGTTGTTGGTCAGCTCTGTCCCTGGGGAAATACATTGAAAATCAATATCTTAATCCCGTGGAGGCCAGCCAGCCAGTATATTTTTATTCTGGAGATGGGCGGGCTGTGTGGTAAGCAAATCCAGTAAGGGCGTAAACAATGAAATGTACTGTTACCCTGACAAATGAACTCTTGCTGGATCGCAGCTGTGTTTCACTTTTATTCTTAGGGCAGCAGGAAAACACACACACACACACACACACACACGCACACATGCACACGTGCACACACACTCACAGTCAGCGGGCAGTGTCCTGGGCTCGCCTTCTTGTCCATAACAGCTGAATGTACTTCCAGATTTAGCTGGCTGTGCACTCCACGCAGGAGTGCGGTGTCTCAGTACTTAAACCAGGTCCTTTCCCGTTTCCTCTCTCCTGAGCGTTGAAGTGCACAGGTTAGCACCCCCCAACACCCTTACCTGCTGCCCCTTTAAGAGGAGGGAGGGGGAAAAAAAAACACTCCTTATTTTTGTTTTTACTTTTCTTTCACATTGAATTATTTCGTGTGTGTGGCAACTTCTGTTTTTAGGAAGTGGAAGAAGCCAGCAACATGTTGGATTGTTCTGATAATACCCTGCTGGCCTACTGCCCGGGTCAGCAGGGCCTCTGCTGAACTGTATTGAAATCACCTCCAGGCCAGTGTGTGAAGTCTGCAGGTGCGGAAATTCTGTCTCCCTGGCTTAGGTGGGGCTTCATCGCCCCCATTGTGTTCCTTGATAAAGATAACCCCACCCTGCAAGAAAGCAAAGACTGCTGTGAAATAAGGAAGGTTGTTCATGACCCTGAAGTAAATCAAGCAGGCCTTGGGTAACTAGACATAAAGAATTAGGAAATAATGTGATTTGGATTTTGCCTTGATTTTGGTGGCCCAAACCGCACTGTCTTAGGACGTACCTTTTTTTTTTTTTTTATAATTGCTTCCAAATTTTACTGACTTCATCTAAAGTAAACCTTGAGTAGCTTTTTTTTCTTTTTTTTCAGCTAAGCTTAGAAACTTTGAGTATCTACAGGAGCAGAACATAACAAAAAAGGTGCAGAAGAGATTCAGAACTAAGAAACCAAACTTCCCAGGGCCTCCCACTTATAACTTGAGATCAGCAGCCTCTGGCATCAGAATAGTTGTTTGAGGATGGCCTGCCAGTGCAGGAGACGTAAGAGACGCGGGTTCGATCCCTGGGTCTAGAAGATCCCCTGGAAGAGGGTGCAGCAACCCACTCCAGTACCCTTGCCTGGAGAGTCCCATGGACAGAGGAGCCTGGCGGGCTGTGGTCCATAGGGTCACAAAGAGTCAGAGGCGACTGGAGCGACTTAGAACACACACAGATGATGCTCAGGCTGTATGGTTGTCTTCATTTTTTCAGCTCCTTTGTGCCTTTCGCTTTCCCATTTTCCCTGATGCTTCAGATATGAGAAATCCCATCTGTGAGATAAAAAGTAGCTTTGGGGTGGCTCCTTTGATAGAAGGCACCCCTCTTGAGATGGGGTGAATAAAGACTCTCCATGCTGGTTCTCAGTGGCCTGGGCCTTGTCCTGGAGGCTCTTGGGGACAGGGTCAGAGATCGGATATCCAGTTTTATCAGGACCCCGAGAAAACTCTTAGCCATCGGGTGGTCCATGTATGAGGTGAGAACTGAGATCTCACAGTGTACCCAGACACAACCGATAATACATGTTGTTTTTCTTGGGTGAACTGGACCTTGGAAAACCCAGGGTGACAGAGGCGAGCCAGCACAGGACGTGGTCTCAGTCCCGCGTGCCCCTGCAGCCCGGGGCAGTGAAGGTGGAGGTTTTCTTTCTTTTTTCAACCTTTAAGGAGTGTTTATTTACCCAAGGATGTTGTCAACTTTTCAGGAGGCTATCGATGTTTTTCTCCTTCCCCCTCTTTCTTGCCACCTCCGCCTCATTTATAATTAACCGTCTGATCCTGTCTTCCCTGGTCGTATTTCTCAAATCCGTCCTCTTCTATTTCTGATGCGACTCCCAGTCACCTTCGCACTGGCCCGAGCTCCGCGTCCACGCTGCCCCTTCTCCATGGAGTCGTGTGTCACAAAATGCCAGTCTCACCCTGTCACCACCGCCCTGCCCCAGGACCAAGACCGTCACGTCCACAGGCTCCTGGTGACCTAGCCCCTGTCGACTTCTTTTATACCTGTGTTTGAACTTGAATGACCCTGAACAGTTTGATTTCTGTGTGTGCATCCAGGGAGAAAAAGCTTTGGGTCGTGGGTTTTGTTTCTGTGGGTGGGTGCTCAGGCTCCGTCCACATAGCAGGGTGAGGAAGGGGCATTTGGTGGCTTCATCAGGAAGGGTATGCTGCCAATCCATGAGGTCTTACCCGGGTTTCTGCTCCCAGAGAGCTGACCCTTGAGACAAGTTGATAAACTCAGCCGAGTTTTTGCTAGAACACGCTGTTTGCTCCCCTTTGTAGCAGGGCAGTACAGGATGCTGTTTTCTGGTGGGAGTGAAGAGTGTATACACACCTGTCACACTCTGGCTCTGCCTGGCACCCCTGTAGACCTGTCACTTTCGGGGGACAGTGTGGCCCATGTGGGGACAGAGCTCCCTTCTCTGAAAGTACTAACCTTGCAGACACTGTCTCTACCACCCTTGAATGCCTAAACCAAATCGTGGCCAGACTCTTTTATCTTTTAGAAAAAGAAAAACAAAAGAGCACCAGATTAAAAGCTTAAAGGATGTGGCTCTAGACCTAGTTCTGCAGGTTTCTGTTTATCACGTGATCCTAGGCAAACTCCCTAACTTCTGTGAGACTCAAATTTCCTCATGGCTAAAGCAGAAATGATAAAACTGATCCTGCCCACCTCACAGGGTTGTTGCGAGCGTCCAGTGGGTATCACCAGAAATCACTGTGTGGTTGAAAAGTGAAGTTAAAGTCTCTCAGTCGTGTCCGACTCTTTGCGACTCCATGGACTATACAGTCCATGGGATTCTCCAGGCCAGAATACTGGAGTGGGTAGCCTTTCCCTTCTCCAGGAGATCTTCCCAACGCAGGGATCGAACCCAGGTCTCCCACATTGCAGGCAGATTCTTTACCAGCTGAGCCACCAGGGAAGCCCACAATGTGGTTAGAAGATAGTAAAATGATATTATGATTGTGATATTATCAAAATCATATTAAAATAGATTTGATTAAGAGAAGTTTTCTCTATCTGTGTTACGTCATCAGGGCTGGTATTCACAGTTTAAGTTCTCAAACTTCAGATGAGGTCAGAGAAATTTCTCTCCGTGGTAGCTTGCAGATGGCCTGCTTTTCTATGCCTTCAGCTGGACCCTGCAGCTGCCTGAGTGACCTTGACAATTTAGCTGACCTCCCTGGTTTTCAGCTTTTTTTCAGCTGCCAAGTGGTAGGACCAACCCACCTTCAAAGAACTTTCCCATTTCTAGTAGTCTCCTTTTAAGATCTTTCTCTGAGGCATGGGGCAACTTACTTTCTCGGGTGGAGCCCTGCGTTAAGTCAACAGTTGTTAATAAAGTGAGAATGACCTTTTAAGGAATCAAACAGGCTCATCAGTAACGAGCCATGAATAATATTGTTGTAAGTCTCAGCGACGAGGTCCCGATAAAATTACATTCCTGTGGGTGTCTCTTTTCCTGATGTGCTGACCTTCATAAGCTAGAGGAGCTTAGTGGATTCCTTGCTCCTCTAACCATTCGAGAATTTCCTTGGCACCCAATATAGAACTGTTGAAAAGCAATTTCACTATTGGTTATGAGCCCAGAGTTTTATTAAGGTGAGATTTGAAATTTTTCTCCTAAGAGGGGCTCAGAAATCCCTGGGTAGCTCAGTTTGAACTTCTTTAACTCTTTCTTTCAGGAAACGTGCTGCTGAGCACTGGAGAGGGAAAACTAAATTTCTACCCTGAGGCTGCCACTTAACCAGCTGTCTGACCCTTGATCGCTCTGTTAGCTGTTTGATTCTCCACAATGTTTTTCCGCCTGTGTAAGATAGGGTGATAATTGTATCTTCCCCATGGAGTTGTGAGGTCTTGTAGGTGATCACTCATGGTGAGGAAGACAAACTTCAGGGCCCAGAAGGTGTTAGGTTTTGTTCTTATTGGTTATCAGGATCATCTGACACCTAGAGGGCTCCCACCCCTGTCCTTACGCGCTGTAGCACAAGGGTCCCCAACCTCTGGGGTCTAATGTCTGATGATCTGAGGCTGAGATGATGCAGTAATAATAGAGATAAAGTGCACAATAAGTGTAGTGCGCTTGAATCATCCCCAAACCAACTCCTACCCCCAGGTTCTTGGAAAAATCATCTTCCATGAAACTGGTCCCTGGTGCCCAAAGAGTTGGGTACCGCTGCTTGAGCAGATTGCTCACTTTGCTCTTCTTGTGACTTTTTACTCCTCAGGAATCAGTGGCACTGTCTGTATGGTCCCCTGGGGGCAGAGTTTGGTGATTCAGGGAAATCAGTTCCCATCTGTCTCTATAGATGGGTAAAGAGAGAGAGGTTGATCAAGGCTTGTATGTAAAGCCTATCCAGAGAGCATCTCAGGTGTGTGGGACCTCCCTGCTTCTCTCTTGGACTTGTGACTTACGAGTTGGGAAGTTTCTGAAGTTTCCTTAGTCATGTTCAGATAGAGAGCAGGCGTCATCCCTGTCCCAAGCACAAAGCCACACACTCTCAGGGCGATGCTTGGCCTTAAACATCGTGGACTCATATTAACTGGGTACCAGATATAGCCCAGAAAGCAAAAACTTACTTTTCTCTCCTTGTCACTGGTATTCAGGATCACTTAAAAATTGAATTAGAGGTGCTTATCTCCTTTTGATCTGAAAGCATGTATATTAAGTGAAATAGAGTAAAAGCAGCCCCCCTTAAAGGCATGCAGCTCTATGAATTTTGACGGATGTCCTCAGTGGTGTGACCACCCCTATGTTCCTCACTCCCAAATGTTTTCTGCCCTTCCTGCAAGCCCCTGGCAGCTGTGGCTGCTCTGTCTTTATCACTTCAGCTAGATTTTTTAAATCCCATTTGCCAGGAGTCCTGAAATTCTCTAGAAGACATCCATTGTTCCATCCGGTACTCACAAATGGTCCTGAACTCCCGCAGGCCTCTGGCTCCCGCCCGGGAGCCTTGCTCTGGTTATTCATCACTTTACTCAGCAGAGTCATCCAGCCGCTCTGCGGTCCGAGCCACAAACGTGTGCTGTGACTCGAGACACAAAGTCCTTGTGCAGGTTCTCAGCTCTCTCGGGAGCCATGGCGTGGTTGGGAGGTGACATGCACGAATACAGAATTTAATAAAGAGACAGAGAATTAACGGGCCACGCGAGGCCGAAAGTCAGGACACGTCCCGAGATCGTGTCACGTTGTCGTTTTGGCCGAACCTCGGGGACAGCGAGTGAGGGGCCCACAGGAAGGAGAGGGCAGCTCTGTTCTTGGGGGGGGGCAGGAAAAGCCCCCCAAAAGCAGAGGCATCTGACTCCTGCCTGCCGTTCGCCCTCCCCTTCTCCCCTCCCGCTCACTGAAGCCTTTGATTTCCTGGAACTGGAAAAAAATATTCCACTTCCTGAACTTTCATCACGGGCCCTCCGCTTTCTGTTCGTTTTCATGACTGTCCTCGGCTTGTTCTCTGGATCGTTGTGTGCTGGCCTCCAGCCCCGCTGGACTTCTCACAAACCAGATCCTGGACTAGACTGTGGTCCCTCATCTCCTCCTAGGACCAGACAGCCAGGCCTTGTACAAAGAAGATGCTCCAGAAATCTCTTGTCAGTTCAATGACTGAGTTGGGCCTTCTGGGGAAAAACCTGGGGGGAGAGAATTCCTGGTCAGAACAAAGGGATGCCATTAGGAAGATGCTTGAATGGCCACCATTGTTTATACTCCCAGGAATGACAGTGCAAGGGAGAAAGGAATTTTGGAGGATTGGAAGTTAAAGTGTACTCGATTTAAATCAAATTTATAAAAGATCTTAGCATGTAAGATCTCACACACACACACACACACATGCACACACAGATACAACTTCTTTGGTTTTTATATCCACCCCCTGGTTTGTGAAAGGAAAGACCCCATCTCGTTTTCCTGCCCTCTTATTTTCCTTGGGAGAAGAGGCAGAAGAAACTTGAGAGATCAGTGTCAGCTCATATTAACTGGGTACCAGCACTCAGTCTGTGTCTGCCGAGTAGCATAATGGATGCTCTCAGGCCTGAGTAGGATCATCCAAAGGATAAAATAAGAATTTGGGAGTCTGCCTGCCATATTTAGCCTGCCCTCCTCTTCTTTAATTTTATGCCCCCCACCCCCCACCCCAGGGAAACCTTGCTGGCATCCAATTTCCATTCCATTCTGTCTGCCGTGACTTTGTGGAGGCTGTTATCACATCCCCAAATCTCCTTTCCCGGCTTCTTCGGCACCTTTCTTTTCTTTGCTAGAAAATCCATGGATTCTCACTCCCTTCTAAAACCTCCCCTGAATAGAAATCGGGTTATGTTCTCCCTACCTTGTGCTGGTCATTTCATCACCCCTCATTGCCCAGGCAGTTCAAACAGAAACCAGTGTATAAACAGAAATACTTAAGTAATCAAAATACTTGGAGCAGTGAAAACAAGAACTGGCCCATCATGCTAATAACTTCTCCAGGAGACTGGAGTGTGGCTGCCTTCCCGCCTAACCTGAACCTTTTCCAGGTGGCCGGGGACACAGAGCACTGCCCAGAATCCGAGCCGAGTGACTTCAGACGAGCCACTGCACTTCTCTTTGCCCGAGTGTCTTCATTTATAACTGGATAGTGATGCTTTTTCCCTGACATTCTCATGTGTTGAAATGTTAAAGTAACACGCACGAGCAAAACATTGATTATGGGTACGGAGTGCTTTGAGAGAAAAAGTGCCTTGGGAAAATGTCGGTCCCATTTGCTTATGGGTGCCAGTTTCCAGGGATATTCCATCCAATCAGTTCCCAACAGAAGTATATGGTCTGCTCTGTTTGAAAGTGGGACAGGGCATTAGGGGCATTCAGATTAAAACCACAATGAGGTGTCACCAACGTGTATCCGAATGAGTAAAGTCAAAAAGTAGTGATGACACCAAAATCTAGTGAAAATGTGCATAAGTGAGCTCATTCATACATTGCTGGTGGGAATGTAAAGTGGTATAGCCGTTCTGTATGCTACTTTGGCAGTTTTTTATAAAACTAAACATCTAATTCCAACGTGATCCAGCAATTGCACTCCTGTGGCTTTGTCCCAGAGATGGATACTTATGTTCAGGTAAAAAGTGTGCATGAATGGTCATAGCAGCCTTATTTATAATAGCCAAAGAGTGGAACATACTGCAAGTCCTTCAGTGGGTGAATAAAAATAGACCGTGGTACATCCATGTCATGGAATATTACTCAACAGTGTGAAGTAACCAACTATGGATAAACACGACAACTTGGATGAATCTCCAGGGAATTATGCTGAGTGAAAACAGCCCATCTCAAAAGGTTACCGTGTGAGTTCATCTGTGAGGCATGCTTGAAATGACAAAAATTATAGAAATAGGAAACACATGAGCGGATGTCAGGGGTTAGAGTCAAGGGGAGGAGGCTGAAGGATGGTGGATACGGTTATAGAAGATGCTTGTAATGATAAGACGGTTAGGTGTTTTGACTGCGGTGGTGGCTATGTGAAACCACGTGTGTAATGAAATTGCCAAAACTAAGTACACATACACACACACACAGGAGTACAAGTGAAACACGGAAATCTGAACAAGATGCATAGATTATCAATGTCAATATCCTGATACTGCATGATGGTTTTATAAGGTGTTACCATTGGAGGACGCATGGCAAAGGGCGTACGAGATCTCTGTATTATCTCTTACACCTGTATGTGAATCTCCAGTGATCTCAGACTGGAAAGTTTGATTTACAAAAAGATTGAGGCAGGATTCAGAGCCCAGGTGGTCAAAATTCATCTTGTCGGTGTTTTGAGGAGCTGATGCTGCAAAGGTGTGTTAGAACTGGGAAGGCATCTTTTCAATCGTTCTGATGTGACACCCTTTCCTGCAGAGGAGGAAGACGGTGGAGAGTATGAACAGAGCATCCCACAGTTAGACCTGACGCAACAGGGTGGGTTTTGGTGGTCCTTCCTCTGTATTAAAGTTTGATGAGCTCTCTGGATCCCAGGACCCAGAAACTAGCACGGCCGCATCCTTTAGAGGAGGAACAGAGAAGAGAAACGGGTTGGGTTGGAAGCACTGTTTCCCTTTCACGCCCTGGGGCTCGGTCTGGATGCGGCCCCTGTTCCTGCAGCCTTGGCCATGAGCAGGTTGAGTTTGGGATGCGGCCACACGTGAGCACCGTTGGCAGGCACGCTGGAAAGAGCCCTGGGCAGCCAGGTTATTGGCAAGCTGCTTCTCCCCGGACATTAATCCAAAGCAAAGGCTTGTTCTTATTTCATGGCAGATGACATTTGATAACTGGGACTCCGACTCTTGGGCTCTCTCGGGGGAGCTTTTCTCTCTTGAGAGTGCATGCCAGGATGGTATAGGCTGGTGATGGTGGCACATGATGGCCATCTTTTCTTTAAAGTCGTAGGACAGTCACATCTGGACGGCACCTATGAGGATCAAGAAATTGTCACTAATCCCCCGGACATCTGCCAAGTTGTGGAGGTGACCACCGAGAGCGATGAGCAGCCGGTCAGCATGAGTGAGCTCTACCCGCTGCAGATCTCCCCCGTGTCTTCCTACGCAGGTAAGGGGGTGGGTGGGTCAGAAACTCTGCTACTGAACGGGGAACAAGGCGGGGAGGTCCTTTAGTCTAAGGTCACCCCCTTCACCAACACAGCAGAGAACCTCTCCTCCGTCCTGAGGATTACTCTGGCTGGAATTATTCTGGCTTTAATGTTCTCAACCAGCGTCTTCTTAGACACTTTTGTTCTCAGGTCCAAGTCTTGGTCACCACATTTCTCTTGATCACCGGTAACATGTTCACACTTGACTAATGGATAAGAAGATTTCTTTGGGGGTGGGGGGCGAAGTGTGTTCAATTTTATAGACGTTACAGCAAGATGTTACAGAAAAACTAGGACGAAAGTTTTGGCCAGTGTAATAGTTCATCTGCGTCTGTTTTATTTGCACACATTATCAGAAATTTGTGAGGGTGTTTTTCACGGAATCTGAGTTTGTCCCACCTGGATAGGACCTTAGGGATCACCTCCTCCAGTTCCTTCATCGGAAGTGAAGGAATTGCTCCAGGCCAGTAAGTGTTTGGCTCAGAACTTGAACTGAACCTGCAGACCCCACATTCCATTCTGTCGTTCTGCCAAGTTTCCTTGTCATCTCCACGTAGGTTCCGCTTCTTTTTTCAATTTAGCGAAGCTTCTCATTGGGCATTTTGAACTCTCCAGGGAATGTCCCCAGACTGGAAGAAATTGGTTGCGATGTCACAGGGTTAGGACCAGATTCAGCAGGCTCTCCCATCCTTAGAGGACAAAGTGGTGGCTCCCTTCCCCCACCAGCATTACATCATACCCTCCTTCTGATGATCTCCTCTTGACTTTTTGGTACTCAGTTACAGTTATGAAATGTAAGGTCTGAGTTAGGGTTATTCCTTGCAGATATTACAGGTAAAAAGAGGACGTCCTCTGACGGGTAACCACAGTTGCTCGGGTCAGGAATTCTTCCCAGTGCTCTTTGTGAGTTGCCAAGTAGCGTGTCCTTCAATCCGGGCACCACCCCAGTGACTGGCAGAGTCGGCTTCAGAATTAGGTGGATTCATGTGACACATTGTTTGTACATTAGCAGCCCCTAAATTAACTTTCTGTTTCCTGAACCCCAATTTGCTTTCATGTCACCTTAATTTTTTTCAATTGTGGTAAAATATCCATAGTATAACATTTACCACTTTAGCCTTTTTTGGGGGGGGAGGGGGCTGCATGCTGTGTGCCCTGTGAGATCTTGGTTCCTCGAGCAGGGATGGAACCCATGCACCCTGCAGTGGAAGCTCAGTCTTAACCACTGGACCGCCAGTGAGGTCCCCCCACTTCAGCCCTTTTTAAGTGCACATTGCAGCGGCATTCAGCGCCTTAACAGTGTTGTGCAAGGAGCACCCCATCCATCTCTGGAACTCTTTCACCTTACGAAACTGAAACTTGGTGCCTGATATATAGTAACTCCCCATGCCCCTCCCCCCAGCCCCTTGGAAGTCCCCCTTTTACTTTCTGTCTCTCTGCATTTGGCTACTCTATGTGCCTCGTATAAGTGCAATCATACAGTATTGGTTCATTGGTGACTGGTTTATTTCACTTTGCAGAATGTCCTCAAGGTCCTGACTTTCTTTTGTGCCGCAAACATAAAAGGAAAGTGAGAAGCAGCCTTGGCTACAAGAAGCCTATAATCTGCCAAACAGGCTAAGCTTGTCATCAGTTATTTATTCATGAAACATAGTTTGAACTCCTGTGTGTACCAGTCCCTGTAATAAGAACTATAACGATACTGTTTGTTGCCTGTTCATTGTGCCCTGGAAACTATGTGAAGTGCTTGATGTTGACTGGCTTGTTTAATTGTCAGGAGAATAACCCTGGGTACTGTCATTATTCTGTCTTTAAAAATTAAGTATCTAAGGCTGCTGGGGTGAAGCAGTGTGTCCAGAGATGGACAAGCTGTAGCACAGTGGGACCCACGCGTGGCTGATGGTGTTCTTGGCCCTTGCACTGCAACGCTGCCCTGAAGGAACTTGTGGGGCTCGGCCATTCAGAGCAGTCCACATTCCAGGATCTCAAGGGCCAACCAAAGGAGGCAGAGCTGAATGTTTATGCCCTGATTTTACAGTGGAGATAACTGAAACCTGAAACACTCAGCCACTTGGCTTTTGTTTCTCTGACCGTGGCTGAAAATGTGTGACTTTCCTCTGTATCATGCACTGCAGGCATTATTACATCCTTTTTTTTTTTTTTTTTAAAGGGGTTAGCGCTTTAGAATCGACTTTTCTATTTATCTGTTGAGTAAGAGTTTTCTGAAGTGTTCTTGGGGATTCTGGAAGGGCCTCTTCTTGCTGTTCTGCCAGCAGTAGCATTTTGCCTTCACAGAAGAATCCCAAGAACAGCTGATTCATGCAGAGAGAAATGAAAATGTCATTACCCTTTTCAGGACATTTGCAAGATTTGAAAAGAAGGGTTTTAGTGCCAGGCTGGCAGGCAGCGGGGGTTTGCTTGGAGCCTGGTGTTTCAGCCTGGCCTTTTATTTCTTTCCATTGTTTTCATTGTCTGAATTCTCCAGAACCCTTTGCGGGGAAGCTTATTGGATACAGCCAAGATAAGTCATCACTACTACTTTTCTAGAACCCACGATACACCAGAAACTTATCTGTTACTGACCATGGGTAGCTAAAATCTTTCATTCAGGAATTCCATAGCTTGCTGCTAGGAAAGACAGCTTCTTGGTTGTATTCCTTTTTAAACTTGATGGTCTCTACAAAAAAAATAGGCTGTTTGCCTGTTTTCCATGACAGGGTCCCTTTGTTTGGACTATTCAAGTGAATTTCAGCCTCCTCTAACCACTTTCATTCATTTAGGAAACTGGTATTTGGAGGCAGTTGTTTGCTATTTTTTCCCTCTCTGCTGATCATTGAAATAGAATCCCAGTAGTATTACAAAAATCACATTCACTGTTGCAAGTCGGTCTTCTCCATGGTCTAAATATGATGTTGAGCAAGAAAAGGGACAGTTTCTTTGAGTGGACGGACATACTTGCACTGTGGGCTTCCTTAGTGGCTCAGCGGTAAATAATCTGCCTGTGGTGCAGGAGACATGGGTTCAACCCGTGAATTGGGAAGAGTTCCTGGAGGAGGAAATGGCAACCCATTTCAGTATTCTTGCCTGGGAAATCCCATGGACAGAGGAACCTGGTGGACTGCAGTCCATGGGGTCGCAAAAGAGCTGCACATGACTTAACTACCGAGCACACACACTTGCATTATGTTGTTTGAAGACAGCATGGAATTTTAGTTGGATTCATGAAACTTCATTCTGGAGCAGGATGTCCCAAAGCCCAACTTTGGGAAACTCTAGAGAAGAGTCCTTTTTATTTTTAAACATCCCGGTGTG
This sequence comes from Muntiacus reevesi, assembly GCF_963930625.1. NCBI lineage: Eukaryota > Metazoa > Chordata > Mammalia > Artiodactyla > Cervidae > Muntiacus > Muntiacus reevesi. Next base: position 56,634,160 of record NC_089258.1, on the reverse strand, counting down.
TGAACAGGGATCATTTATTATGTTGTTGGTGGTTTAGTAAGAGAAATCACGGTAGTATTGGGGGGAAGGCTGGATGAGAGGATGGAGAAGAAGACAGAAGACAGAGGGTTGATTTGTGATAACTGAGAGAAGGGAGATCAGCCACCAGCAGAAAAGACTTTGGGTGCTTCCAGAAACCAGAGAAGGCGTGTGTTTTGTTGGGTGCAGCAAAAATAAAAGTGCTTTAAGAGGACTCTGGTTTGAAGGACTTCCCTGGTGGTCCAGTGGTTAAGAATCTGCCTTCCAATGCATGGGATGCAGGTTTGATCCCTGGTCGGGGAACTAAGATTCCACATGCTGTGGAGCAACTAAGCCTGTGTGCTGCAACTGGAGAGAAGCCCGCATCCCGTAACAAAGGATCCCACACGCCACAGCTAAGACCTGATGCAGCCAAATACAGAAATAAATTTTTTTTTTTAAAGAGGGCTCTGATTTGAACCTTTTCATTGAGACTTGTAGTGAAAGTCATTGAGGAAGTGATTGAGGGAAAAAAATCCTTGTCAATCTTACTAATAAAACTTGTTGAACAAGTCTTCCAGAAAGTGTACCAAGATGTCATTGTGCAAAAGGGCTGTGACGGAAGACGTGTTGTCTCCGTCCAGATTATGTTCCTAAGATGGTCTGACAATAAAAACTGGACTAAGGGGACTCCCCTGGCGGTCCAGTGGTTAAGACTCCATGCCTCCACTGCAAGGGGCATAGGTTTGATCCCTGGTCAGCAGACTAAGATCCTGCATGCCAGGTCACATAGCCAAAAAATAGAGCAAAAAAAAGAAAGAAAGAAACTGGGCTACGTGGAGAGTAAGCCTAAGACTAGGATCACTGTAAAACTGCAGGTCCTTGAAGGAAGCACCCAAACCTCCCCCTTCCCTCTCACTCCGGTTGCTCCTGGGAAAACGGAGATCAGAAAGATCCATCAAACTGCTTAGGTACCTGCTGTTACTCTGTAAACACTGCAACTTACTCAGACCGTGCTTAGGAGGCAACTCCCAATTTTTTTTTTATTCCATTTTACTCAAAGCACATAAAAAAACCAAACTGAAACTAATGAAAAGGAAAACTAAAACAACTCATATTGATGTGTCAGCAGCAACATTGATCTAGAAGCGGCAGCTGCCATGAACTTTTAGTTCTGTGAAAATACCAGTGGTGAAGTAAAACCCAAGAAAACAGAGGAAGATAGGTATGCGTGGCCCCCAGCAAAGCACTTTGAGCCAGTGACCCAGGAGTCGTTGGGAGTATCGCTATTCTTCTAGAGAAAAGGGTTTGAGATCCTCAGGCTGGGGCTTCAAGCATCTTTTGCTCTTAAGCTGAAGGCACTCAAGGCCGTTCCTTTAACTACTAAAAACTAGAACAATCAGGGACTTCCCTGATGGTCCAGTGGTTAAGACTGCACACTTCCAATGCAAGGGGCAGGGATTTGATCCTTTGTCCAGGAACTAGGATCCCTCATGCCGTGCAGAGCATCCAAGAAAATACTTAAAAAAAAAAAAAATTAGAAATCTCAGTTTGCTAATGTGGAGATTCTTCAAAACTGCTTCAGAGGGAATTGACCTTCCTTTAGATATGATGCTCTTCCGCTAACGCTTGTGTCAGCTGAAGACAGAAGTTCGGAGCATTTGTGTCTCCTCTTGGTTCTAGCAGTTTCCCTGAAGTTGTACGTACAGGTGGATGACATCCTGATCCCATTCATGGTCATGCCAGGTTCCACCACAGAGTTCCCAGAGGCTGCATCCCAACCCCTCCTGCCTTGGTGATTCAATCCCCTGCTGGTTTTTGCCCATTTCCAACAAACCTGGTGGTATCCTGTGTTTATTTGAAAGGGAGAGGAACAGAAGATGAAGTATTTCTGGAGGGTGTTTAGGAGGAATTGGAAGGGCTGGACCTATAGGAAAGGAAGAGAAACCTCGACTTTGGAGCCCTAAGATGCTAACGCTCAAAACCGAAAGGGGATCTTGAAGTTTCGTGGGAGGTCGGAGCTGCAGGAGAGCCTCAGTGCCCAGGGCCCGGGGATCAGAAGGCTGGTCTGTCTTCCCTCCCTCTGCTGACTCAGACCACCACACTTGAGCTGATTTCTCAACATCTCTGTTCTGCTTTTTTTTCTTGGGAGTGGCAGTCACTGATTTCTGTCTCCTCCGCGGAGTCCTGGGCTAGCTGGAAGATTAAGCCAGGAGGGGCCTTTCCCTTGCCGTTGTCTTTACAATAATGTGTTTTTGTGGGGAAGGGTCTCTTGTGCCTGGCGTTGCTGGTCTGCCCCGATAAAGAGGGTCTGCTGCCCCTGCTGGACGGGCCGGTTTTCTGGCTGCAGGTGGTCAGTCCTCTGCGATGGCTCACACCCGGGGGAAGTCACCAAAGTACAGTCACTGAGAATGGTGCTCAGAGGCCCCAGGTTGGACTCCGTGTCGTCACTTTCGGCTTCTTCGTTTGAAGAATGATTCTGGGCCTCAGTTTGTCCGTTTGTTCCCTAGCCTTTAGTTCATGGAGGGGGCTGGTCTAGGACTGGTGCTCTGTGTGGTTGGAAGGGCTCTGTGTGGGCTGGGGGGGCTACCTGATCACAGCACGCCACCAGCAAGGTTGGAGGCTGGAGGCCAGGGCCTCTGTAGGTTTGGAGTGGAAGGGCTGGAAGCCACAAGAGCACCCAAGATCTTCTGCCCAGTGAGGGTGGGGTGGGGTGACAGGACCTGTTTCCTGACTTAGGGTCCTTGAGATATTGAACGAGACCTGCAGGCAAAGTGCAGGCCCACTGCTCACTAGCCCCATGAGCATTCACTGATACGGCTTCCCTGCAGGCCTTGTCTGCAAAGTGAGTGACCCCGAGGGTGACCTCTAAGGGTCCCTGTCTTTTGGAAGTTCTCCCTTCTGTGCGTTCATTTCTCGATGCTGTGAACCCTGAAAAACTGCACGCCATCAATTTTGCATTTGAAACAATTACAATTTTTTTACTTAAAAAAAAATCAAAAGTAGTTTGCTTAAAAAAATTTTTTTTTTAATTATTTTTACTTAAAAGAAATCTTGGGGCTTCCCTGGTGACTCAGGGGTGAGGAATAGACTAATACCTGCCGATGCAGGAAACTCAGGTTTGATCCCTGGTCCAGGTAGATCCCACATGCCACAGAGCGACTAAGCCTGTGCATCACAGCTACCCAGCCTGTGCTCTAGAGCCCAGGAATGGCAGCTACTGAAGTCTGGAACTCACCTGGAGCACGTGCTCTGCAACGAGAGAAGCCCACGCACCTCACCTGTGGAGTAGCCGCTGCAACTAGAGAAAAGTCCGCACAGCAATGAAGACCCAGCCCAGCCAAAAATAAATAAATAAAAAAAATTTTTTTTTAAAGAACACTGGTAAATGCCTTGAAAAAAAAAGAATCTTATATTCTGTGCACGGGTGATGTCACCTCTAGCTGTTGCCTGATTCTGTTCCCCTAGTATGTGGTACAGATCCAGTGTTGCAGGAGGCTAGTGAGCTCAGAGCAAAGGCACTCCAGTATTCACTGGATGTGGACTGTGTACCAGACCCCGGGCTGAGCACGGCATCCTCTTTGGAAAGTGCTTCTATTCCCATTTTACAGATGGGGAAAACTGTGCCTCCGTGAAGTCAAGTCACTTGCTCTGTCTCTCAGAGCCGGCAGGCTGAATCAGGGTGGTGACTGAGTTGGTTGTCTCTTGCCGCCTATAACTACAAACTTAGTGCCTGAACACAACACACTTTATCATCCCACAGTTGCTGAGGGTCAGGAGAGCAGGCGTGACTTGGCTTCGGTCTTCGGCTCCGGGCATTCTCTGCAGAGATCCGCAGTCTAGTTCTGGGCCCGGGCGGCTGTCGCATCTGAGGATGGGATCTGGGAGGGTCTGCTTCCAGGCTCACACCGTGTGGGGCAGAATGTAGTTCCTGGCAAGTTGTCAGCCTGAGGGCCTCAGCTTCTTGCTGGCTGTTGGCTAGAAGCAGCCCCTTGGTTGTCTGTCTGGGTGCCTCCCTGCCGTGGTGGCCTGCCCCCTCAAGGCCAGCTAGGGAGGCCGTCGCCTCGTTAGATGGGGTTTCAGACTTATGTAATGTGATCGCATACAGCCCATCGCCTCTGCCATGTTCTGTAGGTTTCAGAGCAAGTCACGGGCCCCGCCTGCCCTCTGGAGGAGGGAACCCCACGAGGAGGTAAACAGCAGTTTACTGAGGCTCACAGGACACCCCCCCCCCCCCAGAATCTGTGCATCCACAGCAAGCCAGGGGGAAGATAAACTCCTTTATCCATCCAGGATATCAGCACTGAGGGGCTGGGAGGAGACTGGGCTGGAAGGGAGGGACCTGGGGAGACTGGGCTGGGAGTTAAATGGACCAGCTGCCATCCAATGGGGCCTGGATGGAGCAGCCTCAAGGAAAGGGCCTGATGCAGAAGCGGGAGCTGGCAGTGGACCAGGGGGGCAGACAGGCGCCCGGGGGCCCAGCACCCCACCCCGGGAAGCAGAGACCATGAATAAACGTAGCCTGGCCCTGGGAAAATGAGCCACCCCTCCACCCTCCACCTTTTCTGCAATGGGGCAGAACTAGAGAAATCCAATTCTGCTCCGGCACCTTCCAGGTGCATGCATTTGACCTGAGCACAGGGGACGGAGGTTATGAGTTTAGTGACCCACTTCTCTTTGGAAAAAAAAGTTGCTTATATATATATAATTTTTTAAAACACTGCCTGAGCCTCCAAACGGTTTGAGCGGCAGGAATGATGGGCCTGTGTTTTTCTCTCCGTGAACAGAAAGCGAAACTACCGATAGCGTGCCCAGTGACGAAGAGAGCTCGGAGGTAAGCAAGGCCTGGCGGGGCGGCTGTCGCCAGCAGGCGCTGGGACAGAGCCTTCCCAACCAGCGCGGTGGTTTCCTCGTGGCTAGTGAAGGTTCTTTTCTTTTGATCATGAGTTTCATTTGCGGCTTTTTTTTTTTTGGTGGTGGTGGTGAAATATACATAACGTAAAATTGACAGTACTTTTGGATTTCAACTTACAAAACGAGGCTTTGGGAACTGAAGGGGAGGGCTCAGTAAGAAAGGAGGCTGTGACGGCAGGAAAAAGCCAGGAAACGCTGATGTTCTTAGCGCCATAAACATCCAACTCGGGAGCAGAAACAGAAGGTCCAGGTGGCTCCGGACAGTGATGAGAGGTCAATGTCAGGAAGCGCTTTAAGCAGGAGCAGCTCTCCAGGTCCCTGCCACCCGTGATCCATGCCCTCTGGCCAAGTGTGTGTTCAGTCGGATTCTGAGTCCCTCTCCTGTTCTCCTTCGTCTGGCTGGGCTCTGACAATGGCAGGCAAGGCTCTGACGGTGAGCGAAAGCATTCCTCTGAAGCCTGCCTTGTGTCTGCGTTGGAGTCAGTTACAGACAGACTGCCTAGCGGTTGTTTGAATTAGCGATTTCCCAGGGTGCGCACTGCTTCCAAGGATAGCCCAGGAATTCTGAAAAGACAGTCGGTGCAGATGCTCGCACACATTCAGACCCTGTTTCTTCAAGGTCAGAATTCTAGGTTCTTCCCTGAATGGCGCCCACACCTTGGAGCCAGCTGTTGGCAGCATGCTGGAGCTCTGAACTGCACCCATCTGAAAGCGATCCAGGGGCATTCCATGTCTATTACTGAGCACCTCACTTGCCTCCCTCTGAAAAATGCAGCTGGGCTCAGGGGTCCGGTGGGGCCATTGTGAAGACCTGGTCGCCCTCTTGGCACCAGCCATCCTGGCCCGGGGCTTCCTAACAATCAGGCCAGGCAGCCGGCGTTAGAGGGGAACCAGAAACCAAGCTGCTGCCTCGTTTTCCTGCCTTCATAGAATAGTCTCGTCTAGATTTCTGGGAGGTGGGCGATGGGCATTGATGATAAAAAAAAAAGGGAGGGGAAGAGAAACCGTGTTTTGGGGGCATGTGTGGCTGGGGATAGCTCTCAGTTCAAGGATGTGGAGTCACTCAGCTTCTCGTTTATTCCACGCCTCTTAAGTTCAGACACTTAACCCGTGGGGAGAAGGAGCCGTGTTTTAAAAAGCCATTGGAGAAAGGGCAGAGGAAATACCTGTCATCGTTCTTTTCTTTGCAAGGGTCGGCCACACTGGCGGAAGAGGAACATTGAAGGCAAACAGTACCTCAGCAACATGGGGCCACGGAACACGTACCTGCTGCCCAGCATGGCCACCTTCGTCACGTCCAACAAGCCCGACCTCCAGGTCACCATCAAGGAGGAGAGCTGCCCCGTGCCTTACAACAGCTCCTGGCCCCCGTTCTCAGACCTCCCCCTCGCCCCCCCCATGAGCCCCACGCCCAGCAGCAGCCGCCCGGACCGGGAGACCCGGGCCAGCGTCATCAAGAAGACATCAGACATCACCCAGGCCCGCGTCAAGAGCTATTAATAAGCCTGCGACTTCCCCTGGTGGTTGTTGGGATTTCTTGGCTTTGTCTTTATCGTTTGTTTGTATTTTATTTTTCTCTCTGACACCTGTTTTAGACGAATCTTAAGGGAAAAAGCCTTGACAAAATAGAACATTGATTGCTGTGTCCAACTCCAGTACTGGAGCTTCTTTTTAACTCAGGACTCCAGCTTCTTGATAGACGCGTTATCTCTAGAGCCTGCTGGATCTCCCAGGGCTGCTCCCTCAAGTTCAAGGACGTCATAGGACCAACCCCCACACGGGCAGTGAGGTGCTGCGTTGCCTGTGGTCAAGGCCAGCATGGTGGAATGGATGCCTCCACACGGAGGAGAAAATGTGAACTAGCTGGAATTTTTTATTCTTGTGAATATGTACATAGGGCAGTACTAGCGACGTTGCAGTCTGCTTCTGCACCTTATCTTAAAAGCACTTACAGATAGACCTTCTTATGATCCTGCTCTGTTTGACAGCACACTCAGCACCCCCTTCCCTAGCCTTCTTCCCTCCTCCCCTCCCACCCCAGGCCCTTCATCCCTTCCCTTCCCATCTCTTTCCGTTCATCCCCTCCCCTCCCTCCTCTCCCATTCATTTTCTTTCCTCCTCTTCCTCCCCTCAAAGGCCATGTTCCACATCCCTGAGGAGGAGGAGAAGACAATGAACTTCTCCACCGATGTCCCATTTTAAAAGACTGCTTTAAAAAAAAAACAGCAAAAAAAAAGAAAATCTTTCTAATCTGCTATGCTTGAATGCCACGCGGTACAAAGGAAAACTATCATGGAAAGATTATGCAAATTCTCAGATTTGAAGACAAAAATACTCTAATTCTAACCAGAGCAAGCTTTTTTATTTTTTATACAGGGGAATATTTTATTCAAGGTAAAATTCTAAAGAAAATATAATTGTTTTTTATCTTTTCTACAGCAAATTTATAATTTTAAGATTCCTTTTCTTGTTTATCGGCAGTTATTACATCCTTGTGGCACATTTTTTTTTTTTAATTTTGTAAAGGTGAAAAGCTTTTATGAGCTCATGTAGCAATCAAATTATCCTGTGGATTGATAATAAATGAATATGATATATAGTTAAATTTTTAATGGGCATCACGCCTGGCTTTGTCTGTGTGTACCTTAGAGGACAGTCATGGGACAGGACTGGCAGGGGTATCATTTCTTCTGGCGGACTGGAACTTTCCCCCTTTCCTTTTCCTTTGTGTAAATCATTCAGTCATGTCCAGCTCTTTGTGACCCTATGGAATGTAACCCACCAGGCTTCTCTGTTCATGAGATTCTCCAGGCAAGCATACTGGAGTGGGTTGCCAGGTGCGTCTCCAGGGGATCTTCCCAACCCAGGGATCGAACACAGGTATCCTGCATTGCAGGCAGATTCTTTTCCATCTGAGCCATCTGGGAATCCCTGAGGATACGGATGCTTTCCTTTGCTGGGTGTTTGCCCGGAGCTGGATCCTGTGCTGAGTTTTGTCTTACATGACAATTTCACCTCTTCACTCATCAAGGTTGTGCACAGGAGAGAGATTTATCTCCATTTCACAGGGAAGAAATGGAGACTGAAAAGGAAAATGCCTTTATGCAAAGCCTCACAGGTAGTAAGTGTCCGAGGCTGGTGTGATTATGGAGGGAGTCTTCTCCCCCTTTCCACTGCTCTCTACTGTTAGCAAATTCCACACACATCTGCGTTTTTCTTGTTCTTAAACATATGATTAAAATTATGTATTTATGTCACATCCCAAGCTCACGGATAAGACATTTTTGGTAACAGGAGATATTTGTTGGATTCCTCCCGGCTCAGTCTCCTTTCTAAGACCTGGGGCCTTAGCCCAAGGCCCTGCCCTCAGAACTTGGGGCATATCTTTTCGAGTGAGAAATGTGAATTCCAGAATCCCAGACTCCACCACCGAGTCCGTGACCTCGGGGAAGCCACAGGGCTCCCCCCTCACGCTTCCACAGTGTCCGTAAAATCAACCTATGGAGCCTTGGCCCCCTCCCTGTTACCCCTGGGGCTTGTGCAGGAGATTGCTGGGTTAATATTTGAAAAGGTTCCTTCAGTGAAAGGACAAAGGGCTAATTTTATGCCTCCCTCTGTGTGTGGCTGCAGATAGAATTAGTGGCCATAAAATTACCCAGCCCTGAACAAAAAAATGAGCTGAAGCATGTTACTGGTTGCTGTGCTGTGGCTGAAATGCCAGGCTGGACGGTTGGCTGCTCCCATGAGGAGCACCCAGGTGACAGTGGGTTTACCTCCCCTTCACGAAAAGCCTCTGCAATCTCGGCGAGAGGAGAAGCCACAGGGAGGAGGGGCGCCCGTCCTCCTCGGCCCCGTGCCCTTCACTGAAGCCCTCGCCTTCTCCCAGGTTCTGGACAAACAGGTCCAGTTCTTTGCAACTTGTATCTAAATCCTTCTACTCAGTCACCCTGCTTTAGAATCAGTTAAAAACCAGTAGCAGAAGGCGGTTCTCGATCACGTGGCCTGGAGATCAAAGGGCAAAGGGGAGATCCTCTTGACCCCTTTCTCTCTTCCAAACAGAGGTAGCCCCCCAACTCTCTTCCAGGCCTCGGCAGCTCTGCAGGACCCAGAGGCCGCTCCATGTGCTCCTGCCGACACCGTTGTGACCAGACAGGCAGTATCTCAGCAGGTGAGAGACGACGAGAACTGGAAATGCACCCCTGAGGGGCCTATAGATAACCATCCGTGACCAAGAAGACGCAGGTTTGATGCCTGGGTCAGGAAGAAGATCCCCTGGAGGAGGGCATGGAAACCCACTCCAGTATTCTTGCCTGGAGAACCCCATGGGCAGAGGCGCCTGGCGGGCTACGGTCCGTGGGTCACAGAGTCGGAGATGGCTGAGCACGCACACAGCACAGCCAAGAAGGCGGGAGAAGCAGAATGATGTTTAAATTATTTCTGAGAAAGGGCATGTTCTGTCATGCTTCTGAGTGTCACTTGCCAGGAGTGTAGGGAAAGAGCCCCGTGCCTGGGGTTGGCCTGAGGAAGAAAAACAAGTGAGACGGGGCATCTCAGGGACTCAGCCTCAGACCTCATTGTCCGTTACAGGAAGTGCTGGGGACACGTGCTGCTTTTGGCTGGCGTCTGTGTGAGCTGATATGCTTTTGTGATGGGCTTGGGTGTGTGTGTGTGGATACGCTTTTATGGTGGGCTTGGCGGGGGGGTGTTGATATGCTTTTATGATGGGCTTGCTCTCTGTGTGTGTGTGTTGATATGCTTTTATGATGGGCTTGGTGTGTGTGTGTATGCACTGATACACTTTTATGATGGGCTTGTTGTGTGGATATGCTTTTATAATGGGCTTGGTGTGTGTGTGTGTGTGTGTGTGTGTGTGTGTGTATGCTTTTGTGTGTGTATGCTTTTGTGATGGGTTTGGGAGGTACGTGTGTGTGGATATGCTTTTATGATGGGCTTGGGGTGTGTGTGTGTGTGTGTGTGTGTGTGTGTGTGTATGCTTTTGTGTGTGTATGCTTTTGTGATGGGTTTGGGGTGTGTGTGTGTGTGGATATGCTTTTATGATGGGCTTGGGGTGTGTGTGTGTGTGTGTGTGTGTGTATGCTTTTGTGATGGGTTTGGGGTGTGTGTGTGTGTGTATGCTTTTGTGATGGGCTTGGGTGTGTGTGTGTGGATACGCTTTTATGGTGGGCTTGGCGGGGGGCTGTTGATATGCTTTTATGATGGGCTTGCTCTGTGTGTGTGTGCACTGGTACACTTTTATGATGGACTGGTGTGTGGATATGCTTTTATAATGGGCTTGGGGTGTGTGTGTGTGTGGATATGCTTTTGTGATGGCCTTGGGGAGGTGGTGTGTGTCTGTGTGTATCTGTGTGTGTGTGTGTAACTGGCAGATGCAGTGTCTTAGTCTCTGCCCCAGCACCTGGGTCATCCCCTTAATAATGAGGAGCCTGTTCAGCTGTGAACTGTACATCCAGTGGCAGGAACTTCCGCCCAGTCTGAAGGTTGAAAGAACCCAGCACATCCTGAACCGCAAAGGGCTTCCAGAACACCGTTTGCAAGTTTCTAAATAAATCCATGCTCAAGCCATAGCATTTTTCCATGTTTTGATGGAAGTAACTGCCAAAAGAGGTGTTTAGTCTATTTAAATGTATTTATAGAGAAGAAGAAATATACACAGAAAAGAAATACATACAAATCTACTGGCCACCCAAACCCCAAAATAGTATCTGCTTTTTTCTTCCCCCCTCCTAAATCTAAAGCATATTCAGCTATCAGGTAACCACTAGTGCGATCAAAATTTTAGGACTGAGGAAGATGAGTGATTGGGTTTCAGGATTCTGAGTTTTCCAACTCGTGCTTTTGGAAGTATTTTGCATGTGAATCAAAACGACGGTTAAGCCCCAAATGGCCTCCTGCCCTAATGGAACATTAGACATTCCTTTTGCTCGAGGCTATTCTTTGAACGTTGAATTCATTAGGTTTTAAAAGCCCCCTGTTATTCTAGCTGTGGACAAACAGACCCAGATAAAAGGTGAACATAAGAACCCCCTGCGATTCTGCCAAATTTCCACTAAGGAAAGCGAAAGCCCAATAGGGGGCTTGCAAGCAGGTGGCCCAGAGGGGTCCTGGCATGCAGTGTCACGTACCCGGTGTCTCAGGAGCAGCCTGGGTTTGCCAAGAGAATGGCGTTAGAAACTGGTTTTGACTCCATGGTGTTCAGCCACCTCTTGAAACACCACCCCCGCTGGCGCACGCTGGGCCAGGATGGTCGGAGCCAGTGGACTAGAGCCTGACCCACCGAGGGGCCTGGGAACCAGATCTCCACCTCTTCTCAGGCTGCCGCAGACCCCTCCCCGAGGGGATCCCACTCTGCGGGACTGGAAGCTTCTCCAGCTTATGTCTCGGTCATGTTGGCCTCCCACATGTGGAAATTAGGCAGTCACCCCCGACCCAGAATCTTCTCCTGCTCCCCTGGGATCCACACACCAGTGTCAAAAGAACGGGGCCGGGCCCCTGGGCTCCGGCCCTCGGGAGTGTGGCCAGCCACTTCCAGACCCAGAGAGGAGCACCCCGGTTGGGCAAAGCTTCGGGTCAGGAGACACAAGAAGATGGTGGGTGAGCGGTTCTCTCCCGAGGCTCCCGGCTCTCTGGACCCTGACACCATCCCCTGCCTCGGCTTGGGCAGGCCTGGCCTTGCTGGGCAGACAGACCAGGGTTTTGTTGAGGTTTCCTTCTACAGCCATGCTAACAACAGGTGCAGGGGTTCTGCTACCGAAAATAGAGCCTGGAAGGAAGGAAGTGGCCAGGCCTAATAGCCGGTGTGAGCAAAAATGTGAAGTCTGTCCAAGAACTTGAGTCATTCCATGGAAGGGTTGGAAGGCTCGAGATGTGGGACCTGTCAGAGTTCACACGGTCTAAAAGCGTTTTCTGGAGTCCTTTGGGCGATTTCTTAAGAAGAAAAGCAGCTCAGGTGGTGCCTCTGTTCCCCTAAGCACGCTGCCCTTGGGCGGCTTTCCTGTATCTGCTTTGTAAACACGTTCAGACAGCGCTTGCAGTCTCTGAGGAATGCATTGTGCTGGATTGTGCAACTCCGGCTCCGTTAACCCCTCACACACACAGCCGGAGAAACGCCACCGTCACGTGGCACAGTTGATTTTAGCAACACAACTGTTTTTGCAGGTGCTCAACAAACTCCAGGGTGACAGCATCGCTAAGTTTTGGTTTGGGTTGAGAAGAATGTTTGAAAATCTAAACATCCAAGCATTCAACTGCATGAATCATCGGGGAACGAAACTCTCTAAGATGATCCATCTACTGGAAGCTTAGGTCGTAGAACTGAGCGTGCTCACATTCTCCAGTTCTCAGTAATGCACCAGATCAAAGACGTTATTTTGAACCACAAATTATACTTCAACTCGATGTCTGAAATTTCAGGATAATGTTAGCCGCTAGAGGCTGGAGAGGGGAGGAGGGGAGGGGGGAGCTGTTTCTGGTTTTTGATGGCTAAGTATTTATTTATCCCTAGAATTAATATTGATAAATATTCTCAATAGAATTCACTCTTCTGTCTCCCAACAACATTGTAAACAGATTTCCCTTGCCTTCCCGAAGGATCTAGTACTATAACTTTTCTCTGGGAAGCTTCTGCATCCAGTTTTTAATTTAATTACGAAATGTGCTATTAATTATATTTCACACCCTGAGCTGTAGCATATTCAGTGCATAACCAAAAAAGAAGATTGATAAAAGTGTAGAAGGCAGCCCAAGGCCGTTGCTCAAATTTCACCCTGATGGCTTCTGGGATCATTCACAAGACAATTGTGATGTGGGAAGGAAACCACAGGCTGATTTAAAAGATTCCTGTTTGCAAACTTTAATTTGCAAGATGGATTTAAAATAATGTAATTTCACATGCCTTTCTTTACCACCTCATGAATTTAACTAGGGCAACTAATCATCTTGTTTTGCTCAGGTCATGGGATTCCAGTGCTAAAACTGAGAACATATCAGGCAAACCAGAAGGATTTGGTCACCCTAAATTTAATACCAAGATTCAGAGAACACATATCACTTTGTGTTCTTTGAGGATTTTCTAAACCCAGGTGAAATCTTCATGAGGAGACATAATTGAGGGTATATTGTTGATGACCTTATTACTAATGCAGTAATTTAGGAGTAGTGTTCGGGTAAGAGGGCTTCCCAGGTGACACTAGTGATAAAGAACCCCTCTGACAATGCACGAAAGGTAAGAGATGCAGGTTCGATCCCTGGGTTCGGAAGATCCTTTGGAGGAGGGCATGGCAACCCACTCCAGTGTTCATGCCTGGAGAATCCCATGGTCAGATGAGCTCGGAGGGATACAGTCCATGGGGGTCACAAAGAGTCGGACACAACTGAAGCAACTTAACATGCACGCACCCACATTCTGTTAAGAAAAATAGATTCATTCATTCAAACCCTGTGCCAATAGGGTTCTAAGTGTTAGAAGGCTGTACAGAAGTGAGCAAAACAAAGTCTCTGTTTGAATAGAGATTAAATTCTAGTAGTGGTGGACGTCCAACCAATAAACAATCTTTGGTGGTGGTTTAGTCACTAAATCATGTCCAGCTCTTGCAAATCCATGGACTGTAGCCCAGCAGGCTCCTCTGTCCATGGCATTATCAAGCAAGAATACTGGAGTGGGTTGCCATTTCCTCCTCCAGGGGATCTTCCCGACCCATGGATCAAACCCAGGTCTCCTGCACTGCAGGTGGATTCTTTACCAACTGAGCCACAAGGGAAGCCCAAGCAATCTTTAAGAGACAATAAATACTATGGAGAAAAATAAAGCCAGACCAGGGAGAATGGGAGTGATGGAGGTATTTAGAGCTCTCATTTTAGGGCTTAAAGGATCCACTGAAGGGTTGACAGTTGTAAAGCCCAGCAGTTAGTGGGAGAGATGGGGAACAGTGTGTATCAGTGGGGTTCGGTTGCAGGAAACAGAAACCGCTCTGGCTATTTTCAGCAGAGAGGCCTGGACTGGGGAGAAGCAGGTGTTCGTGTTTTGGGAAGGCTGGAGGGGCCGAGAGCAGGCTGCCTCATCTCTGCCTCCGCTGTCAACCTCAGAAACCAGGAAGCTGGTGCTGGAGGTACCTAACGATCGTGAGGACGTGATGTGTTTGTGGAAATTTGAGAACCAAGAAGTCCCTGTCAGCCCCAACCTATCTCTGGTGTGTGTGTGCTAAGTTGCCTCGGTCGTGTCCAACTCTGTGCGACCATCTGGACTGTAGCCCACCAGGCTCCTTGGTCCATGGTTCTCCAGGCAAGAGGACTGGAGTGGGTTACCGTGCCCTCATCCAGGGGATCCTCCTGACCCAGGGATGGAACCCATGTTTCTTATGTCTCCTGCATTGGCAGGCAGGCTCTTTACCACTAGCACCACCTGGGAAGCCCTCTGGGGGCCCGTAAAATTAGTGACTAAACCTTGAGACACAGCTTTAGAAAGTCCCAGTGTCTCAGAATCATGTTGCCCGATGATTACAAGTGAATGTGAGGGAAGGTGGCTTCTGCCTCCATCCTGACTCCCAGTCTCACTCATGCGCAGATAACTAACTCGACGAACCAGATTCGTAGTTTAGAAGCCCAAGAACAACTAGGAAATAAGGCTGTCCATTTCCAGCTTTGGTGTTAGAGGAAGGCAGAAGAGAATTCCCTGATGTTAAGGCTCCTGCGTTTCCAATCCAGGAGGATGGATTTAATTCCCCCACACACCCCAAATTTGGGCATGGGGACTGCTGAGTGCTTGTTTGGGATATGCATACACCTCGAGGAATTCACTCTGCCATTTACACCAAAGGAAGTAGAAACTCCCAAATAAGAGAATCCAGAGACCAGAGTCGCCATCCTGGACTTCCAGTGTGTATGGGATTGCAAGATGCTATAGTGTAAAGAGATTGGGTTTTTTAAATCAGATGAACCTGGGTTCAGTTCTCACTTGCTGCTGACTTTTCAGAAATTTCTTAATATCTATACAAAACAGGATTTTTTGTGTATAAAAGAAATTAACATCTTGCAAGAATGTTGTGAAATTACTCAGCTATTAAAAAGAATGCATTTGAATCAGTTCTAATGAGGTGGATGAAAACTGGAGTCAGAAAGAAAAATACCAATACAGTATATTAACACATATATATGGAATTTAGAAAGATGGTAATGATGACCCTATATGCAAGACAGCAAAAGAGACACAAATGTAAAAAACAGACTTTTGGATTCTGTGGGAGAAGGCGAGGGTGGGATGATTTGAGAGAATAGCCTTGAAACATGTATATTATCATATGTGAAATAGATCACCAGTCCAGGATTGATGCTTGAGACAGGGTAATCAGGGCTGGTGCACTGGGATGATCCTGAAGGATGGGATGGGGAGGGAGGTGGGAGGGGGGTTCAGGATGGGGAACACATGTATACCCATGGCTGATTCATGTCAGTGTATGGCAAAAACCACCACAATATTGTGAAGTAATTAGCCTCCAATTAAAATTAAAAATATAAACTAATTAATTAATTTTCAAAAATGTTGAGAAGAAGATCATATCATTAAAGTCTGGACTGTGTTGTATGCAGTCAGTTTTACAAGCACATAATCTGGATATAAAATAGCCAGGATCCATATTACAGAGCACTGCTTCCAAATGACCTATCCACTCCCAGATTTATATTAATTCAAGAATTTATCACTGAGGATTCCAGAGCTCAAACTTGTAACCCCAATTTCTATGTAGCCCAAAATTAGTGGGTCTTTATCCTCCCTAGATCCTGGTCCGTGCTTTGCTGGGCAATACTCATTTTATGACTGAGTGGGCTTAGAGTTAAGAAAATATTCCTTCCTGGTAGGAGTTGAAGGCAATCAGAATCTGTCCGTAGGGACTTTTATTTTTAACATCATGGACTCAAACACATTTTTTAAAATGCATTCTAAAATCACCAGGTGGAATTTAATTAACTTTTGATTATTGAGGTGATCCTAATTGACTTCATTCTGGGTCAGCAACATGACTTTCATCATAGACCAGTGGGCACGCTGATTCCCACCAGATTCTTAGGACGCAAGACATGTTGACTCAGCAAGTTTGAAATCAGGTGCAGTTCAGCATACTTATGAATCAGACAAGCACACTATTAACTTTTGTGTTTCTTGATATTTTCCTGCCCTATCCTAGAATGTTATCTTAGGTCATGGACAGGATAAAGGAACTTGGGTGTGGCAGAAGCTTCGATAGAGTCTAGACATAGACCAGGTATAGGGGCAGGAGAAGTCCTTTCCAAGGTATCTGTTTGCCTCCGTGGATCAACACGGGGATTGAGAAGCTTCCTGGGAGAAGAGTGAGAAGAGTATGTCAGAGACTAGATTCTGGGAAGACAGTGTAGGCTGAGGCTGTGTCCAGCTGGAGCCAGAAAGATGCTAAGGGCTGTTCTCAGTACTGTCGGGACTGCTGCTTGTGCTCATAAAGATACTGCATCACCCTTGAGAGATGTGTAGCCCGAGGTGAGAGAGGCCGAGGGTATGCCAGCTGCCATCTCAGGACCCCCGCCCCACCTTATGATGTTGTTCAGTTGCTAAGTTGTGTGGACCACAACTGCAGCAAGCCAGGCTTCCCTTAGCTTGTTTTTTAGTTTCCTGGTTCTTTTATTTTTAGTGGTTGGATGAGCAGTGGCCTGAGCCTCAGAAGCAGATCAAGTAAAATGATGGGAAACACCCTGGAGAGGGCAGAGGCAGGTCACCTGAAAAAATAAACATGTAAGAAATAACAAAGAAAATGTGCCAAATGAAGAAGGAAATACAGTAAACATAACATGCAGTGAATATAACATAAAATAATATGACAGCTTTGAGACTTAACGGAGTGGTATCAATAAATGGAACAGACTTTACTGGTTTCTTCTCTTTTCTTGTTGTAGTGACAAATGATCCAGGTATCAAATTAGCTTACAAGGCCATATTGTGTTTAATAGACACGCCTCGATCACAATGATTCAAAAGACCAAAAATTAAGAAACAGGCAAAGTTCTAACAGAAAAACAAAAGCAGTACGAAAGAAGGGTGATGATTTTTATATCAGATAAAGTGAATTCAGGCTAAAAGGCTTTAAATTAGAGAAAAAAAATCATGCTATCTAAGGCTGAAAAATCATGATTCACAATGAAGATAAATTATGAACATCTCTGCACCAAATGGTACAACAACCAAGCACATAATGCAAAAAGTACATAAAATGAGAATAGAAAGAGATGGAAACATATTAGTAAAAGGAGACTTCAACACACCATGCTCAGCATGGCAGGTCTGGAGGAAATAAGATAAAGATAAAAGTTTTAAACGATTTAGTAAATAATTAGGTAGAACTTATGCATGTATATTCAACACTATACCCTAAGAGTAGTGATCATATCTTCTTTTCAAATGCAATGGATATGGATCATTTGGAAAAATTGATCATATATTCATTTTATGGTCTCATTAAATTAGCCATCTGGGTGAGGGGAGACTGAGCCCCCACAAGGTGACTCTTTCTCCCAGAGTTTTGTGTAAATTCCTTCTAGGGACTTGCAACTTGACCTGGTTTGACTTTGTCCTCCTATAGGTTCTTGTTGCATATTTCCAAACTGGGGGACTTACTATCTCTTTTAAAGCTAAGAATTTTTTTTCACAGGCAACAAAGCAAAGCTCTTAATTGTTAAGCAGGAAGAGGAGCGGCTTTGCTGTTGTGAGCACTTGGAACCATCATTAAAAGTTTGTTTGCTTTATAATTTTATTAAAAAGAAAGAATCAAAGAACACCCAAAGAAAAATAACCACACACGGACACGCAAAACTGCAAAGTGCTTTTATTGGAGTTACTCTTCATTCCTTTATCAAATGGGAGTCGGTCTTTCATAATAGCTGTGTGTTCACACTGATTCACATGAGCCTCCTGAGAAAAGGAGGTTTCATGTCTTAGCACAGCCATGAAAAGACACATTTGCTTATGAACCCTCAGGAAATGAAGTCTAATCTAGAAGAAATTAGCCTCATGGTAGTTCAGGCAGGAAGCTTAAAATAAGCATAGCCATTGTCTTCTTCTTCCTTTTTAGATTGGTTTTCCCTCCATGCTGTGACTTGAACTCTGTGATCTCCAGGTTTGAGACTGCAGGAGGAGTTGGGACCACAAAGGGTAGAGGCAGGCACAACTTTCTAGCTGGTGGACATAGCTCCAGCTCTGCAGAATTCTCCAAGGGCTTGGACTATTTGAAAGCTGCCCTATTTTCTCGAGTTTAACACTCAGTTTATTTTCCCATATGTTAACATTTATGAAATTGGGATCTGTAACGCAAGCCCTGTCAAAAAGATTTGCCTGCTGCTGGGCAGAGAAGTGAGGTGCCAAGACAGTTGGCACTGCCTATGGCCACACAAGCTTTGCCAGCGTAGAAGCATCTCTTCATCTCCTGGTTCACTGTTTGTGATGGTGGCACCACATGCTATTAACTTATCAATGGATATGTGTCCTAGTGGCCACCGAAAATGTCTTCAAAAAGCTTACACTACTTTACTGTATGGAAGCAGAAGTCACCTCGTGAGCACATATCGAGCATTACACGTTGCCCCACGACACAGGGTACATTATAAAAATTTTCAAAACTGGGGAAAATTGGTGCGACCCCTTCATGCATCATAAAAAAAACTATTATTTAGGCCTCAAAATCTTTTAAAGGTTTCTAGTGACTTTCAATAGAAGCTGTTTAACATTCTTTAAAAAAGGAAAAACGAAATTATAAGTTTAACCAAAGAGGAAATGCCAACACACCCCTAGGGTTTTCTGTGACGCCTTCAAATTACATTGTCAATCTTAACTGTGCCGCAAAGGCCAAGCTCTTTAGTGTGATTGAAAGATAGCGTCTCCTCGTCAGGCTGTGACTAACTGTAGGTGTCCAAAGTGACTTGGGAAAATATTTAGTCTCTGATTATGAAATAGGGTACAGAGACTTCCCTGGTGGTCCCATGGCCAAGACTCTGAGCTCCTAATGCAGGGGGGCTGGGTTCAATCCCTAGTCAGGAAACTAGAGCCCACGTGCTGCAACTAAGACCCAGCGGTGTCAAATAAATGAATATTTTTTTAAAAAGAAATAAGCTGCAGCTAAACTCTGGTAATAAAAGCAGCATATAATTGTGAAGAGTAGGAGGTGTATGTCTAGAATCTTTTGCAAGTGGATGCTCAGTTGTCCCAAAATCGTTTGTTGGAAAGACTGCCTTTTCTCCATTGTGTTTCCTTTGCTCTTTTGTCAAAGATCAGTTAGTTATATTTATTGGGGTCTGTTTTATATTTATCTGGGGTTATATTTATATTATTTTTATATTTTATATATTATATAAATGTATAAATTTATGCATATATAAATATATATATATTTATAAGTTATATTTATCTGGAGTTCTGTATTCTGTTTCACTAATCCATTTGTCTATTCTTTTGCCAACACCATGCTGTTTTGATTGTTGTAACTTTCCAGCCTTGAACCCAGGTAGTGTCCATTCTCTAACTTTCTTCTTCTTCTTCTTCGATATTATGTTGGCTCTTCTGGATCATTTGCCAGGAAGTCAAACAAATAGTCCAAATGCTAATCACTGGGGTTCTTAAATGTCTTAACAATACCTCTAGACGACTATGTAACCGCCAAGATAATATTACAAAATCTACCGTGTTTTGTTCTTCATTTCAACTCTTCTCCACTTAAGGAAGGATCCCGTGTAAGCACAGCTCACTTTCGCTTCAGTGACTTTGGGGAGTGGGGGGGTCGTCTCCTTCCTTTATCAGTCTGTCACAGGGACTCCTTGGACTGGGAAGTTGGCCAAGTTACTCACATTTCAGCCACAGAAAACAAAACTCACCGGAAGCATACACTTCCCTTCTCTTCCCAGCAATAATTACTTTATCCAGTCACCAGGAAGTCCTGTCCCCTATCAGCGGTGGAGGGCGGTGCGGTGTCGCTGTGTATGTTTGTTACCCACAATGTGGCATAATCAAGGCATAAATAAGATGCAACAGAAAAGGGTTTTTCCCATGACTGCCCTTCCAATCCCTAGGCTGCCCGATAAGCTTCCTTTGCTGCCTTCTTCCTGCGGGGACCACTCGTGCATGCTCTGGATGCTGGTGCTTCCTCTCCCTGGAGGGCAGTTCACCCTGAGGGATGCTGGGGAGGTGGGGAGTTGTGCCCATCTGCACTGGTGCAACACCCCCTCCCCAAATTCTACACACTTTTCTCTTTTAGAAAAGTGATTTATCTCCCCCAAATATTTTTTCTTTACATTATAATGATGACTCCGATTCAGGAATACTCCAAGACAGTAAATTCAGTGAAAAATGTGTCTATGCTCATAGCTGCTGCGCCAGTTACTGTTGCTGCATGAGAATTTATCCCTGACATTTAGCAGCTTCAAACACCCATCTACTACACGTTCAGGGCTTCTATGGGTTTGGAATTTAGACAGCAGGAATGACTTGGCTCTGTTCCATGATATTGTTCCTGGTGAATTTGAGGTTCTTGTTTCATCGTGAAAGAAATAGCGGTCCCCAACCTTTTTGGCACCAGGGACTGTTTTTGTGGAAGATAATTTTTCCACTGAACAGGGGTAGGAGATGGTTTGGGGATGATTCAAGTGAATTTCTCTTCAAGAAAATTAGAGATACCAAGGGAACATTTCATGCAAAGATGGGCTCAATAAAGGACAGAAATAGAAGATATTAAGAAGAGGTTGCAAGAATACACAGAAGAACTATACAAAAAAGATCTTTATGACCCAGATAACCACGATGGTGTGATCACTCACCTAGAACCAGACATCCTGGAAAGCAAAGTCAAATGGGCCCTAGGAAGCATCACTATGAACAAAGCTAGTGCAGGTGATGGAATTTTGGTTGAGCTATTTCAAACCCTAAAAGATGATGCTGTGAAAGTGCTGCACTCAATATGCCAGCAAATTTGGAAAACTCAGCAATGGCCACAGAACTGGAAAAGGTCAGTTTTCATTCCAATCCCAAAGAAAGGCAATGTCAAAGAATGCTCAAACTACCGCACAATTGCACTCATCTCACACGCTAGTAAAGTAATGGTCAAAATTCTCCAAGCCAGGCTTCAGCAATACGTGAACCAAGAAATTCCAGATGTTCAAGCTGGATTTAGAAAAGGCAGAGGTACCAGAGATCAAATTGCCAGCATCCACTGAATCATCAAAAAAGCAAGAGAGTTCCAGAAAAACATCTACTTCTGCTTTATTGACTATGCCAAAGTCTTTGACTGTGTGGATCACAATACACCGTGGAAAATTCTGAAAGAGATGGGAATATCAGACCACCTGACCTACCTCTTAAGAAATCTGCATGCAGGTCAGGAAGCAACAATTAGAACTGGACATGGAACAACAGACTGGTTCCAAATAGGAAAAGGAGTCCATCAAGGCTGTATATTGTCACCCTGCTTATTTAACTTAAACGCAGAGTACGTCATGAGAAACGCTGGACTGGATGAAGCCCAGGCTGGAAGGAAGATTGCCGGGAGAAATATCAATAACCTCAGATATGCAGATGACACCACCCTTATGGCAGAAATTGAAGAACTAAAGAGCCTCTTGATGAAAGTGAAAGAGGAGAGTGAAAAAGTTGGCTTAAAGCTCTACATTCAGAAAACTAAGATCAGGGCATCCAGTCCTACCGCTTCATGGCAAATAGATGGGGAAACAATGAAAACAGTGACAGACTTTATTTTTTTGGCTCCAAAATCACTGCAGATGGTGACTGCAGCCATGAAATTAAATGAGCTTGCTCCTTGGAAGAAAAGTTATGACCAACCTAGACAGCATATTAAAAAGCAGAGTCATTACTTTGCCAACAAAGGTCCGTGTAGTCAAAGCTATGGTTTTTCCAGTATGGATGTGAGAGTTGGACTATAAAGAAAGCAGAGCGCCAAAGAATTGATGCTTTTGAACTGTGGTGTTGGAGAAGACTCTTGAGAGTCCCTTGGACTGCAAGGAGATCCAACCAGTCCATCCTAAAGGAGATCAGTCCTGGGTGTTCATTGGAAGGTCTGATGCTGAGACTGAAACTCTAATACTTTGGCCACCTGATGGGAAGGACTGACTCACTGGAAAAGACCCTGAGGCTGGGAAAGATTGAGGGTGGGAGGAGAAGGGGATGACAGAGGATTAGATGGTTGGATGGCTTTACCAATTCTATGACATGAGTTTAAGCAAGCTTCAGGAGTTTGTGATGGACAGGGAAGCCTGGTGTGCTGCGGTCCATGGGGTCACAAAGAGTCGGACATGATTGAGTGAGTGAACTGACTAAACTGAAAGTGAATAACATCTATTGTGCACTTTATTTCTGTTATTGTTACATCAGCTCCACCTCAGATCATCAGGCATTATTAGGTCTTGGAGGTTGGGGACCCCTGATTTAAATGAAACCTGACAAAATAGGGAAGGCAAGAAGGAGAACTAGGTGGAGGGGACTGCACTTTTTAAATACAGAGAAGTAGGGAAGCATGGGGTTAATGTGACTACATCTGTGTATATACAGTGCTGGCGTTGGGCTCAGGGCTGAAGGGAGAGAAGCTTGAAATGCACACGGAGTCTGAATTTGTTTGAGCATTTGACTGACAAAGCAAAGGCTCAGGAAGTCTGTTTATATCTGTCCCTTCTGCTTTCTCCCCGCTTCCCACCGTTAGTCTATATATATTTTAAATATTTTATTTGTGTTTACCCCTGTAATTTTCCTTTCAAAACAGCCTCCCGTGATTTTGTGGCATTGGCACTCTTGGAGGAAATAAAATTACAGAAGAGAGGTTCTAAATGTGCATACTTTCCCAATATTTGCAGCTAGCGTCCTTCAAATGATGGTGACGCCTCTGCCTATCACAGAACGCTTAAAGTCTCACCCACATTGAAGCAACTATAGACTGGGTGGGCCTTCCAGTGCATACGCCACCTCGTGAAGGTTAGGAGCTTCTGTAGGTTAACTTAGACCCATGTCTAGACTTTGGGCCATTCTTAATGCACATCCATTCCTCCTTCTCCACGACCTGTGCCGTCTATTCTTCTCCCTCCTCTCCTTCCTCTGCTTCTCCCTCTGTGTCTCTTTCTCCCCTTCACCCCTTCAAATCCACCCTCTAGAGGTGAAGATGATGCTCCAGGTGGGAAGGGACCGTGAGTGTCCGTCCCACGGGAACTTGAAAGCCCCGTGTGGCCCCCAGGCCCTGGGTCAGTGGGCACACAGGCAGCTCCCGGGGCCTCGCGCTGCCCCCACCCTGTCCACGCTCCACCTCTTGGACTCAGGGTTGGCCTTGGCCTTTGTTCCAAGAGGGCTGCGCGTTCGTCCCCGTGTTTTCAGACTCTGTGTTGTCCACCTGCCTGGTGGTCATTCAGGAGTAAACTCAGGCATGGCTGGATGTCAGGGGAGAAACTGCTCATTAAGAGGATTCAAAGGAGAGCCCCAGAGACCATCAGGGAGACTGCAGTCACACGGCTGGGGAGAGACGGCAGGTGCTGGGGGGACCCGTCAAGGAGGTTCTTCCAATGAGGCGGGGTGCCTTTCTTTCTGCACAACAAGAAGACACAGCCAGCATTCAGAGAGCTGTTCTGGAGAGGGACGTGCCAAAGGAAGGTGGGGCGGGGGGGGGGGGGGGGCCTCTGTCACCATCTTAGAAAGACCCAGAAACAGGACTGGGAAGGAGATACACATGTTCAATTTTTTTCACTCACTTATTCAAGAAATCATGATGGAAGGATGAATTAGCGTTGTGGGGCTAAGAGATATCAACGACTATGTATAAAATAAATAAGCAACTAGGATACACTGTATAGCATGGGACCTATAGCCATTAAATTGTTATAACCTATAAGGGAATATAATCTGCACAAATACTGAATCCCTCTGCTGTACCGGCAACATATAATGTTACAAATCGGCTGTACTTCAGTGAAAAAAAATATGAGAAATGAGTTACACACAATGGATTATCATGTGTCCATAAGGTACAGATCGAATACCTAAGTGAACTGGATTTAATGACACATTAAAGAACTCTTTCTGGAGCAATTATGAATCTGTCTCTCTGGAAGGCTTGGAAAAATGGATCCATTAAACTTGGTTGACATGGGGGCTTATTAAAGGCCAGAGGAGGAAAGAATCAGGGAGGTAATTCTCACTGTGAGGCCCCTGCTCGGGGAAGCTACACCTGCAGAGGTAAATATTTGCTCACTAGTTGTTCAGCAAATCTCCATGCTGACACACCCATCTGCTACCAAGGTCCAGAAGCTGGTACGGTGAGAAGGAGAGAATCAGGTTGGCCTTTGTGTTCTAAAGGAAGGACATGAACGAAGTACAGTGGACCCTGACCTTCCGTTAACACTGCAGAGCGGTGTTCTCCACGATCCACTGAAATCCCATCATCCCTCTGCATCCGCAAATCCATCAGGTGGTGTTTTTCCATAGACCTTATTCCAGCACAATGCTCTGGAGAAAAGCTTGGGAAGTCGACACTAGTACAGTACAGTACAGGATGGGGGGTTGGGGTGGAGAGGAAAGAAAAGGACTTATATGTTTTTGAAAAATCATTGCCAAAAGATAAGCTTGTTTATGCAACCTCCAGCATGGATGGGGGCAGGGAGGACTCCGTGCCACCAGGACTAAAGAAAGAACT
The DNA here is from genome assembly GCF_963930625.1 of Muntiacus reevesi. NCBI lineage: Eukaryota > Metazoa > Chordata > Mammalia > Artiodactyla > Cervidae > Muntiacus > Muntiacus reevesi. The sequence continues at coordinate 56,609,543 of NC_089258.1, read as the reverse complement.
TTAGTCAGCAAATAAATACACAGTTCATCCAAGCCAGCGTGTAGGGAAAGGACTGAGTCTGTAAATAGTCCGAGAGCAATAATTTTTGAAGGCAGATTTAGGGCGAGGTGTCTGACTTAATTTCGTTGGTATGGAGTGATGATTTGGAGTCTACATTCACAAAAAAACAGTTCATCTCATGAAGCACCAGACTACAAACCAAGGTCTCTTCATAGACCGTGATCAATGGATTCAAATGATGATGTCCTGTGTCCCGGGGGCCAGAAGGCTCTGCTGCTGGCTTCACACCAACCTTTGGGAAACAGAGCCTTGCCATCAGAGAAGCTGGGTAGGCATTGAGGCCAACTCGGGGGAATATGAAATGAGTCAGTCATTCTGTGAGTCCTGGCTGTTACCAGGAAGTGATCTTTAAAAAAAGAGAGAGAGAGAGAGAATAAATATGCATATTGAAAGCTGGAACAGAGATCTTGTACTGAAAGGCTGTTTGGAGTAGTTCATTCACTTCAAGGTATGAAAACCCACCTTCTCTGTGGGTGGAGATACTGAAAGCTGGCTGGCTCGGGGCTCTGCGTGTGACCAGTGCCCGGGGACCACTTCCAGATGGGGCAAGCTCCAGGGGAGGAAGCCTTTACTTGAATGAAAAGCAGAGACTTTACTGAAAGTTTCTCAGTGACAAGCTTTCCATCATTAGTGGCCAGGAGGCAAGTTCCAAAACCCTCCTTAAGGGAAATTTGAAGAGGTCCAAAGACACGGACCTAAAGCCTGGGGACTTCATCACGAGGCAGATGGACACAGCGGCAACCTAGGGGGTTTGGGTGTGGGACTCACAACCAGCCACGGGCAGGGTTTTCTCAGCTGAGGGTAGCACACTGGCTTGGGGGTGGGGTGGGCACCTCTCCTAGGAAGATCCCAGCCAGAGGGGATGGTCTAGGGTGTCTGAATACCCACATGACTGTTGATGACATTGGGTGAAGTTCAGGGTAGGACACCATGAGACCTCTGATTAATACTAAGACGTTGACTGAATGCTTATGTGTGAATTTTATTTTTAAGTTGTGACTTCCTTCCTGTCTTGTGGCCAGGGCCTGAGCCAGAGGAGGGAGAGTTGTTATCACTCTGCAAGAGAAGTTTCCCCAACTTTCTGGGTCGATTCTTGAGGCCATAGACATCTGACCCCTGTCGAGAAGTACTGCAGGTCACCCCAGCCCCCCACCGCCCTGCCCCAAGCACAGGCTCATGGGCCCAGAGACAAAATATTATATGCACATCTCTCTGTCCATTTCTCTTCAGAGACTCCAGAGGAGTGGGAGAAGCTAATTTCTGCAGCAGCATTTGCTCTTCCACAGCTGAAAGAGGAACTAAAATTGAAGGCAGGATAGCGACATTTTGAAAATGCACATGGAATTTACTGAGCCATCTCAGCTTAGAAGTCTTTCAAAGCTTCTAAGAAATCACTACTAGGGATATATTGTTTTCAGACCCTTAGGATGATCTGTCTGGTAGCTGGTGTAAAGTTGAAAAATTGTCTGGGTAGCATTATTGACTTTTTGATTAGCTGCTGAAAATATGGTAGATATGAAATTCCAAAAGTTGCACCAAATTCCTCACCGGGAGGAAACCTCTTCTGAACTGCTTCCCAGTGATGGGTTTTCATAAAATGGTGTTTAAAACCATTTTTCTGTAAATGATATCTATGTAGAAGGGAAGACTAGGCTAAAATAGCATATTTTATCACCTCAGATCATCTCATTTTCTCTCTCATTCCTGGATTCTGAGTTCTGTTTTGTTTAAATGTGTAAAGCTTTCAACCATGAAGATATTTCACAGAACTGGGTCAGGAGGACAATGTGTTGAGATAGAAAGAATTTTTAGCCAGCAGTTTCCCAATAGCACAAGATTTCCTTTTTTTTTTTCTTTCCTTCTCATTCTTCTTCAGAGGAGAGCAGTGTGTGGGGGGTGAGGACCTGACTACAGGGCTGCCCAGGCAGGAGACACTGTCTCAAATCATGAAATTTTAAAAGGAAGAGATTTTAGAAAATGATATATATTTATGGTTTACTTCTTTCATTTTGTTCGATGCCACAGGCTTCATGCTTTGTGACTGCTCGAAACATTGCAAATCCCAAAGTGAACCCATGAAATCAACTTTAGTGGTCACTCATTTCCTAAAATGATGAGGATTTTTTTTTTTTTTAAAGGTTAGTGTGTTTTTTCAGTTGGTCAGAAAATATTTATAGACCCGCCCCTGGGTGCAGAGTGATGTAATGGGTCCTGAGGGAAAGCAATTAAAGAGCAGGCTTGGGATCTGACCAGCTGTATTTACAACCTTTTGAAAGAGGAGGTCTCATGTGTCATGTAAGACACTTGCCCCTTGGAGCCCAGCAGATCATGGTGCAGACAGAAGGAGGGGCAGCCTCGGGGCCCACTGTGGGGGAAATCAGCAGAAACCCCAAATTCAAACTTATATACTGTGTTCTGGGAAAAACAATAAAAGCAAGTGACCCAGGCCTCTCTCAACCTCTGAGAGATGCTGGCGGAAGAGGGGACACAAGCGGAAAGACGCCTGTGATGAGTGGGGACACTTGCAGCCCCTGCCCTGTTTCCAGTCCTGTCCAAACCAGTCATTCAGCTCTTGTCTTCTTCTGCCCAGCCCTCTTCCTGCTGCTTAGATGCTTGGGAGTTATCCCAAGGTAGATCTAGAGGCTGCCGGTGTTATGGAAATAATTTGGCTTTGGAGTAAGTCAGACCTGAGTTCAAATTCTCTGACTGTACCATTTATAATGTTAGACTTCATGTTCCTACTCTGAAAAGTGGGTGCACCAATACCTAGTAGTCAGAGTAGTTAGGTAGACTGCGGTGGATGCTGTGTGCAAACACACAGGAAGGCGACTGGCCCAGGACAGAGGCTTGGTGAAGATTACTCATCCCTTAGCCCCCGGGAGGGTTAGCCAGTCTGTGGGACTCACCCATACTGACGTGTGAATGGAATAGATCGGGTGCGCAACCTGGTTGTGTTGCTGACTGAATGCAAGGTCCCCCGTGTCCCTGTGTCTAAAGAAGCCAGAATGATTCCACTGGTGTTTTGCAGAGAGGAGTGTGACATGCAAATTATTACCAGCATTTACATATTCCCCGCCAATCCCAAGGAAGAAAGGAATAAATGGCCGAGAGGAAGAGCGGTTTGGTCATCAGATGGTTAAATGTGGTGAGGTAGTGTTCTATTAGAGGTTTTGAAACATTCAGCGTATGTTCTCTTTGCTTCAGATAGACCCGAGTAGAAAACATCTGGAGATACACGCACATCTGTGGGGAAACACCTGTGTGTGTGGAGCAGGGTGCTGGCTATTCTTCTATAGTCTCTGAGTTCCATTCCCACCTCCTTGTCCTTCTCTATAGAGGGGCTGGAAGCCTGCAAACCACATTTCCCAGACCCCCAGCCAGCTGGCTTCCCAGTGAGCTCTACCAAGGGGAGACACTGGGGGGAGACTGGAAGGTACGTGGAAGGAAGGAGCTAATTAAAAAAAAATTTTTTTTTTTTGCTGAAGTCTTTGGCTATGGCAGCAGTAACAACAGTGGCTGAGGTGGGTTTGTGCTTAGGTAGTTGAATTTCAACAGTGGAGTCAGAGGTGCTCCTAGACCCCGGCTCTGGTAGCAGCAGGATCAGTGATGGACAACCATGGATGAGAATTCAGCTTCCTGGCTTCTTGAGAGATGCTCCAAGAATAATAGCAGTGGAGCAGTGACTATAAGAGTAGGCTCAGCCACATAGCAATGGCATGTTCTGGATAAGGCCTTTTTTTTTTTTTTTCCTCAACACTGTTTTTTTTCCCCCTTGGTCAGCCCTAGGATGGAGCTAGCTTCTTGCAATTACTAATCTCTGAGTGATCTCAGCTTCTCTCTCTTTTTTTCCTCCAGCCCTTCAAAACATTTATAGCTGATTTCCTATGCTAACATTCTTCTATCTGAAAGTCCTAGAGTAGTTTCTATTTTGCTAACTGGACACTTCAGTTCAATTCAGTCACTCAGTGTCCTACTCTTTGCGACCCCATGAATCACAGCACGCCAGGCCTCCGTGTCCATCACCAACTCCCAGAGTCTATCCAAACCCATGTCCATCGAGTCGGTGATGCCATCCAGCCATCTCATCCTCTGTCGTCCCCTTCTCCTCCTGCCCCCAATCCTTCCCAGTATTAGGGTCTTTTCCAGTGAGCCAACTCTTCACATTAGGTGGCCAAAGTATTGGAGTTTCAGCTTTAGCATCAGTCCTTCCAATGAACACCCAGGACTGATCTCCTTTAGGATGGACTAGTTCGATCTCCTTGCAGTTCAAGGGACTCTCAAGTATCTTCTCCAACACCACAGTTCAAAAGCATCAATTCTTTGGCGCTCAACTTTCTTTATAGTCCAACTCTCACATCCATACATGACTACTGGAAAAACCATAGCCTTGACTAGATGAAACTTTGTTGGCAAAGTAATGTCTCTGCTTTTTAATATGCTGTCTAGGTTGGTCATAACTTTCCTTCCAAGGTGTAAGCATTTTTTAATTTCATGGCTGCAATCACCATCTGCAGTGATTTTGGAGACCCCCAAAATAAAGTCTGCCATTGTTTCCACTGTTTCCTCATCTATTTCCCATGAAGTGATGGGACCGGATGCCATGATCTTAGTTTTCTGAATGTTGAGCTTTAAAGCCAACTTTTTCACTCTCCTCTTTCACTTTCATCAAGAGGCTCTTTAGTTCTTCTTCACTTTCTGCCATAAAGGTGGTGTCATCTGCATATCTGAGGTTATTGATATTTCTCCCGGCAATCTTGATTCCAGCTTGTGCTTCCTCCAGCCCAGCGTTTCTCATGATGTACTCTGCATAGAAGTTAAATAAGCAGGGTGACAATATAAAGCCTTGACGGACTCCTTTTCCAATTTGGAACCAGTCTGTTGTCCAGTTCTAACTGTTGCTTCCTGACCTGTATACAGGTTTCTCAAGAGACAGGTCAGATCGTCTGGTATTCCCATTTCTTTCAGAATTTTCCACAGTTTATTGTGATCCACAATAAATGTTCTCTTTGCTTCAGATAGACAAAGGCTTTGGCATAGTCAATAAAGCAGAAATAGACATTTTTCTGGAACTCTCTTGCTTTTTTGATGATCCAGCAGATGTTGGCAATTTGATCTCTGGTTCCTCTGCTTTTTCTAAATCCAGCTTGAACATCTGGAAGTTCACAGTTCACATATTGCTGAAGCCTGGCTTGAAAAATTTTGAGCATTACTTTACTAGCGTGTGAGATGAGTGCAATTGTACAGTAGTTTGAGCATTCTCTGGGATTGCCTTTCTTTGGGATTGGAATGAAAACTGACCTTTTCCAGTCCTGTGACCATTGCTGAGTTTTCCAAATTTGCTGGCATATTGAGTGCAGCACTTTCACAGCATCATCTTTCAGGATTTGAAATAGCTCAACTGGAATTTCATCACCTCCTGGACACTGGACACTGACCCACACAAACAAAAAAAAAACTGAAGGCAAATCAAATTAAAATTTCAACGTGTTTAATCTCCTACTGCTACGTTTTGGAGCTTACAGTGAGGAAGGGATAAGCAAGATTTTATCCCTAAAATTTGGCAACAAAACTCAGTTTCTTGTCATATGTCCTGCAGGTTCTACCAAAAAAGAAAGATTAGCGAGACAAGTGTTCTAGAACAAGACTTGCCTATGAAAGATGCCTGTCTATAATCTTAGTCTGTCAAGGATCTTAATAATAGGTACCCCCTCTCCAAGTATTTTTTACACCTGGCCTTTAAAAGACGCTATTTCACTTAATTACCATATAATAACCCTAGAAATTAGGTACTGTTCTCATTTCATATATGAGGAAGATAAAATACCTTTAGTGGAACTGGTTTATTGTTTAACGGCTGCTTATGCCTCCCTTTCTGGAACACATACTTTTTGCAACATGACCTAGCCACTCCTCCCATTCAGCGGCACAGTCTGTTTCTTCATTCCCTAGAATTTGAGACAACCTTGTGACTTATTCTGGCCTGTAGAATGTGCCAGACGAGACCTGTGAGTTCCAGAGCCCAGGCCCAAGAGAGCTGGCAGCTTCTGCTTGCTGTCCCTTGGAACATTGTCCTGTAATGGCCCTGAAGGCAGCAAGCTTTGCTTATCGAAGGATGAGAAGAAACCATGCGGAGAGGAAACATCAGAGCATTTAGAGTTATATAAGGAAAATGTTAGAGTTCAAACTGATTACTTGAGGCCAAAACATCCGTTCCTCAGTCTAATTCTGCTGGTGACCCTGGGAAGGAATTGAGCTCTAACCTAGTTAGCATCATCTGGTAAATAGAGCTGGTCCAGGGCTCAGGCAAGGGGAAAAGGGTACCACTGTTGGATACGGGCAGATTCTGACCATGACTCCAGGCCATGGGGACGGGGATGGGGGAGGGCTCTCTCTTTCTCTTTTTTCTAAGAATTAAACCTTCTTTTTAAAAAAATTTTGTATTTATGACTGTGCTGGGTCTTTGCTGCTGCTCAGGCTTTTCTCTAGTTTTTGGTGAGTGGGAGCTGCTCTCTCGTTCCACTGCACAAGCTTCTCATTGTGATGGCTTTTCTTGTTGCAGGGCACGCGCTCTAGCACTCACCGGCTTCAGGAGTTGCAGCACTTGGGCTTTAGAGCACAGGCTCAGTAGTTGTGGGTGCTCGGGCTAAGTTGCACCGAGGCATAAGGGATCTTAGGGATGGAACTCGGGTCGCCTGCATTGGCAGGCAGATTCTTTACTGCTAAGCTACCTGGCAAGCCCAAGAGAGGGCTCTTTTAAACTCAGAGCCTGGTTGAAGGCCTGGATCTCCTGTCTGAGTTCAGACTGGAAACAATAAAACATCACAATAAAAAATGCTGTAATGTCTGCAATTGACATAGGCTGTGTGACCTCTGCCTCTTTTTAACTGAACCCCAGGAGCAGGTACAATCATGAAGGACGCTCCTCAGGATTGAATACACACTCCAGGGGAGGTTTGCAGGGGAATTATTAGGAAGACCCTGCTCTAGGGGCAGCTATGAGCACTTCCCATGTCCTCCTTCTCCATAAACACCAGCGGTTTGGATACTCAACAGATCTTAGAAGTAATTTTCATTGGTAAAATAAAAGGTGTTCCAAACACGTGAGTTGGCTGAACGGACTGTATCAGACATTCTGCCTCTCGCTTACAAAGGTCATGGTCATTATGATCTAGAGAGCCTATTTAACACTGTATGTCCTTCCCAGTGCTGACTCTGGCTTCAGATTTGAAGTGGGACCTGTAGAACATTCTCGCACAGGACTCCGTCTAGAAATGTAGCTAAATCTAGCGCTCGAATATTGTCACATCTGCCTTAAGTGAATCTGTTACACAAGGAATTTGTCAGAGCGCCAGGAGGACGGAGAACGGATACCTCACTGAGTTTACAGAACTGGTTATGCAACTCTCTCATGCCTGCTGCCTTTAAATGTTTATTTTATGGAATTCAGTCTGAGACTCGCTTTCCTTGTCAGATACGTGCGTGTGTGTGTGTGTGTGTGTGTGTGTGTGTGTGTGTAGTGAGCTGAGTCGTGTTTGACTCTTTGAGACCCTATGGACTGTAGCACTGAGAAATGAGAATGAAGATGAGACCGTAGCCCTCTCCGACCTCTACTGCAGACCCACAGGCCCACGTGATGCCCGCGAGTGAAGGTTTAAGTCCCTTAGTTTAAGGAGGTTCTCAGAAGCTGAAATAAAACCTGAGTCCATTGTTAAACCTCCTGGTTACAGCAGCTGAAGTGGTTTTCATTTCTCTGCCCCCCTTACATTTCTACACATTTCCACCATTAAACCCGTTAGGGTAAGCTGCCTCCGTTCTTTTATTGGAAGGACTTGTAAGATGTATGAGATGGGATTGAGATAGGAGAAAATTAAAGAGGGCACCTCACAGATCCAGGAACCATCTTTTTTTTTTTTTTTTAATGTGTGTCTGTGTCTATGGGGTCATATGTGTCAAGAATCCTTTCCAGCTTTTGAAAAAGATATTTCAGTCAGGGCTAACATCCCTGTAGCCAACAGCTCCCGCTAAAGCTACAATTTCTGCCCCCTGGCCTGAACCAAGTGCTCTTCTTAATTTCAAAGCTTCAGAAAACCTGCCCAACTTCAACTTATTTTGGCACCGAGCCCATTATTTTGTTTGCTTTTAATTATCTTTCAGGACCACCACACCGGGTGATGTACTTCTTTTTTTTTGCCCCTGATCTCACATCTTTGTACCACAAATACACCACTGAGTGACACTCTATTTCTGTGTAAGCCAACTTTGGTTTTGGTAAATGAGAAAACGCTTACTTCTTGCTATCTGTGGTGTGAAATTCCTTTGGGGAGCCCCACCAATAAAATAAATAAGACCATCAGGAGTCCTTAGACTTGCTAAAATTCCAGACTCTCTACAAACAATATTTTCTGTCTATTCTTAACGTTAACAAAATGATCAGTTGGGAGCCAAAGCATGGCTGTAGGATGAGCTATTTTGGACACTAACTGCATGACATTTAGAATAACCAAGTCACCGTGGACATTAATGTGTCAACGAGAAGTGTGTTTCTCTGATGTGCACTTATAAATGCCTCATAGTGGTGTGTATGTGTGATGTGTAAGCGTGCACCCCAAACAGCAGAGAAAGCCAACAGTATCATGTCACTACCATGAACATTCATCTTGAAAAGCTATCGCCAATTTAACTTGTTATCACTCTTGGCCTTGAACTAAGCTTTGTGGCCACTCTGTGAAAAACCATCGTAAACACAAAATCGGCATGTGTTAAATGATTCCAACAGAGGTGTGACTGGACAGCAAATAATGTTTTCAGAAAAGGCCTTTGCTCTTTGTTAGTGGCAAAAAATGTTTCCTTAGGAGGACAATTGCCTCTTCTTTAAAGGCCAGAGGATGGGGACAGGGGAGCTGATTGAGATTTATGCCAGTGGAATGCAGAAGAGTTGCATTTATAAGGTGTTATGCTCACCTAGCTGGGCATGGCCTTACTCAGGAAAGCCAAGGTGATTATTTCTGGCTGCATTAAACTATAAGTGATCATTCATTCATAAAAACTTGGACGAATTATCATTAGATAATTTTATGCAGTAGAATGGTTTCTGGATGTTTAACCAGAATGCTTAAGGAACCAGGCAAGGGGCTTCTCAGCTCGTTCCTCCATGGACCCTGCCAGCCCTTGAAAACAATTCTCTGTCAGCTCCACGGTCTTTGAATTGGAACCATTAAGCCTGAATTTAACAATTTAATGATTTTTTGATTCAATGACTGTCCACCCCTCATCTATCCACATAGTCAATGATTTCAGCCTTTGCTATATTCCTACTGAGTGCCACTCACTGAATTTTATAGATGAGCAAATCGAAGCTTGGGCTTCCCAGGTGGCGCTAGTGGTTAAAGAATCCGCCTGCCAATGCGGGTTCAATCTCTTGGGTTGGGGAGATCCCCTGGAGGAGGAAATGGCAGCCCACTCCAGTATTTTTGCCTGGAAAATCGCATAGACAGAGGAGCCTGATGGGCTCCGGTCCATGGGGTCACAGAGTCAGACACAACTGAGCGACTGAGCACAGACTGAAGCTCAGATAATCCATAACTTCCTCAAAGCCAAAAGCTGCTAAGAAGCAGAGGTGGGATCTGGGAGCATTTTTAAAGTTCCTTAGTGGGAAATACATGTAAATCCATGGCTGATTCATGTCAATGTATGGCAAAAACCACTACAATATTGTAAAATAATTAGCCTCCAACTAATAAAAATAAATGAAAAATAAATAAATAAATAAATAAAGCTCCTTAGACTTTAAGCCCCATGCTTTTTATTCATTTAATTTCAACATCTAGCAAAAATTTAAAAACTGGCAATAATTCACCTGTAGTTATGGATCATTTTACTCTTAAATGGACTTTTCCAGCTATTCTACCCAACTGGATAAGGGTATCTTTAGTGTTACCTTTGTAAGTGTCTTTGGTTTTTATCTTCTCTAGGTCAGTATACAATCAATTCAGGAGGAGAAAAATAGGTTTGAGATCGTAGATTGGGAGCATCGGTTCAGAGTGGGCCAAGCCTTAACTGCAGTATCTCTTGTTTCTAATGATACCGCAGGGTAGGAAAAACTTTTTCTCTACCCTCCTACATTTGGTATCTGGTGGCCCTGCGAATTATATTAGCAAAAGACAGATTAACGAGAGAAAAAAACAGATTCAGTTGATTAATTTTTCTCATATTGATTCGTGATTCTCTAAACAGCCTCTCACTGCTTGATCGTCTTGGCATCCTAAGAAATCGGCCTTTTAACCCTGGATACATTGATCAGACTCGATGGCCATGCTACAGAGGTAGGCATGAGCATCTCTGGAGGATGTATAGGCCCAATTCACACCTAAGAAACCTCCGTGATCCACTGCTGAAATGCAACCCCTACTAGAGTGTAACAGGACACTGGGTACATCAGTAATAACACTGTCTCAAGATCAAAGAGAGGAAGTAAGAGAAAAGCCCATGGAACCCTGTCCAGACCAGCAGGGGAATTCCACGTCATCGGGGTGTGCTCACACAGGGAGCAGCCCTACTCTGCGTGAACCCCATCATTTCACGGCGTCCCCGCTGTTCTGTGTCCCTGGGTGCCTCTGAGGCACTGTCAGAAGGATGACCCATTGAGGCAGGCTCCGGGCTGGCTGAAGGTGCCGATGCAAAAGTCAACAGCAGCCCTGTCATTATGTCATAATCTCAAGGTCAGCAGTTGGGTCCCCTGGCATTTGGGGTCTGCAAGGGGCAAATAGGCTGTCACTACCCCCGCCCACAGGGCCCAGACCACATCCATCCCACTGGCTTCCTCGGGGCCTGGGACCGGGCTGGGCCTTCGTGGCCATTGGGGGCAGTGTTTGAGGACGCAGAAGCCCCTTGGACGGGTGCTGCAGCGGCCAGGCCTTCCGTATGCTCCACTAAGTGCTTTCTTCCGTCCTCTAGAACGAGCTCACTCAGCCTGCCTGCCTTCCAGACTTGAGCAGTGTGCAGAGCAACCACCGTCCCCTGAGAGGTGATGGAGAAGACAGGGCCACAGTAGGGGCTTTGACTTTGAGCAGATCCCCTTGGGTATGTGCTGCAGCGGGAGTCGGGGGGCCGGCCTCAGATCCGGGAGCCCCTCCTCTGCTCCTGTCTCTTTTGGGGAAGCTGTGTCTCGGGCAGCCAGCTTCCTTCGGGACCCCGTCTGTCCTCTGATCCTCCCCGTGGTCTTCCCAGCTTTGCACCGTTTTGCTTTCTTCTACCGGAGAAGCCTGAGTGGGAACAGAGACACCACACAGATGTCCACAGCCTCCTCCCCAGTGTCACAGAGCTACGTGCTCCGAGCTGGTGGTTTTGAGGAATGATGAAAAACATGTGGTTTTACCCCAACTTCCAAGAATTAGAGGCAGATTCTAGGAGAGTGGGGACTGTCTGGTCTTAAAAATAGTAAGTAGTACAACACATCTGGTGATGAGATACTGCTGCCCATTAAAAGGACAAAATAGGAGCTGGTCTGTGCGGCAGGATGTGTACCTTACAGGCGGTCCCCAACCAGGTCCAGCCCTGGGGAGGCTGCCTGCCCAAGAGGTGGGGGAGCGGGGCTTGTTAAAAATTCCCCCTTCCACTTCTAAAGTCCATAAAGTGCAGTGAGCATCCCGGCTGTGACTCACTCCCCTTGTCATCAGGCCCCGCTTTTGCCAGAGAAAAACTTCTAGAACTCAAGCCTGCCCAGACATTTCACTCGCCATGTTTAAATCCAGCTTTTTGTCGGTTCCCAGACTACACAGGTTATACAAACCCCCTCAAGATCAGGCTCCAGCTTATCTTTACACCAAATTACTCATAGGTCCTCAGACAGTCCGTGTTCTCACTTGCTGTTGGGTTCTGTCCTCTCTGCTGTTTCCAGTTCTCTTCCTCTGCTTGACTAACTCCTACTTCAATATTCAGGCGCTGGGATATTTCTGGGGTGGCGGTCCAGTGCTGCGCACCCATCCGAGTTAGGACTTGGCTTGACCAAACACGTCTGTGACCTGGCCTTGAGCCTACACTTTGAATTGTCTTTTTCCTTCTCTGTGTTTTCCACCACGTTATCAGATGTTCAAGGGCAGGAACCACAACTCTTTGTTCTCCAGAGTACAAATGTTTCTTTCAGCAAATATGCTTTAAGCTCCTATTATGCTACGCTCTTTAGATACAATGGCAAAAAAAACAAACAAACAAACAAAAAAACCAAATATAAAGCCATGATTGCGGCCTGTAGTAGTTTGCTAAGGTTGCAGAGAAAAGCACCCCAGATTGGGTGGCTTAAATGATGGAAGTTTATTGTCTCACAGCTATTGGCAACAGGGCTTTGGGGAAGAATCCGTTCCCAGGATTTTCCCCTGGCTTCTGGTAGTTTGCTGGCCATCTTGTGTTCCTTGGTTTGTGGAAACATCACCTCAATCTCTTCCTTCATCTTCACATGGCCTTCTCTCTGATCTTGTGTGTCTGTCTTCAAATTCCCCCTTTTCTTTTTTTTAACTTCCTTTTAAGTTTTTCTTTTATTGAAGTATAGTTGATTTACAATGTTGTGTCAGTTTCTATAATACAGCAAAGTGAATCAGTTATAGATGTATAAATATATATCTGCACTGCTTTTAGATTCTATTCCCATGTAGGTCATTACAGAGTATTGGGTAGAGGTCCAGGTGCTATACAGTAGGCCTTTGTTAGTTATCACATTTTATATACAGTAGTGTGTATATGTCAGTCCCAGTCTTCCAGTTTAGCCCTTCCCCCTTTCCCCCTGGTAAACATAGCTGTGTTTTATACATCTGTAACTCTATTTTGTAGATAAGTTCATTTGAGCCCTGTGTTTTTAGATTCCATATATAAGCAATATCATAGATATTTGTCTTTCTCTATATGATTTACATCACTCACAATATGACAATCTCTAGGTCCATGCATGTTGCTGCAAATGGCATTATTCCATTTTTTGTGGCTGAGTAATAGTCCATTGTGTGTGTGTGTGTGTGTGTGTGTGTGTGTGTGTGTGTACCACATCCTCTTTATCCCTTCCTCTGTTGATGGACATTTAGGGTACTTCTATGTCCTGGCTATTGGAAACAGTGCTGCAATGAATATTGGATTGCATGTATCTTTTCTAATTATGGTTTTCTCCAGATATATATGCCCAGCAGTGGGATTGCTGGATCATATGATAGTGTGATGTTCAATATAAGTGTTACATTCAGTTTGCAGATGAGAAGTTTGAGGCTCAGAGATATTAAATAACTAACAAGTGTCACATAATCTCTAAAGGGTAGAGACAGAATTTGAAGCCAGATCTGCTCAACTTAGGCTCATTCTCCCTCCATAACTGTCGGTATCCCCACGTCACAGGTCATGATCAACTATCACTGCAAACAGATATAAACAGGTCAGGGAGGCATCAGAGATTTCATACCTGACCCCCCACATTTCATAATTCTTGAAAGGAATCCAGAAATCTGGCCTAGTATGAATCACTCATGTTCACTTCGTGAGAAAAGTGTCCCTAAAATGCTAAGAACATAAACAGGACAATAGAATATAGTGAAGCTTATGACAGAATCAGCTATCACGTTGAATAAAGGAGGCCTTTGGGCATATTTCTCTGTGTGGGGAGACACTGACGGAGTTCTGTGGAGACGGCTCCTCTCAGTGTGTGGAGTTACACAGTGTGATTTCCTTGGAGGGGGCCAGGCTGTGTTTTTCTGCAGGTTTTGCAGTCATTCCTGTCTTTTAATCTCAAGGACAAAGCACCGTCATTAGTTAACTACCGGAGCTATTGACTCCCTTTTCTTCAGTAAACACACTGGCAGGTTCTTTCTGCTGCCTCCTCGCAGCCATAGTAACCGTTGTTGGGTAATCCACGGTTGCCAGACTCCTCAACTGAAGTGAGAGTTAAAAAAAAAACACCTAATGTCATATCCAGGACAAACAAGAGAAGTCCTTTCAACCCACACCAGACTCTTTTATAGCGACGGTATTTACCGTGTAGAATTTGTATGCTCTCATCTGCCCCTTTCTACTGCCTGGGAAAGTATAGGTCACATGCAGAGATCTATCTGTCTCTGTTTAGAGAATAGATGGAGAAACAGGGATCAGAGATATGGCCCTAAAGATGCTTGTTGGGCCAGAATCCATAGGCGAACGAATCCAATTAAGCCTCACAGCTGCCTTAAAGGTAGGTACTCATGTGGTTCCCGTTTTACAGATGAGACAGCTGAGCCCCGGGTCAGTCAGGGTGGCGCTGGGATTTGAACCCGCCGTGAGTGATCCTTATCAGCCTGCCTTCAGTTTCGTTTACACGTCGTCCGTGATGTGTGTTCATTTCATTGCCAGCTAGCTTTCTAGCTCTGGAACCTCTTCTCCTTCACATAGAACATACAGATTTTGAGGAAAAGGGTAAAACCAAGGCAGACTTTCTCCTGCTGGGAGAAAGGGGGGGTTCCCTGCAGATGAGGGAAGTAAGGAGCCGCGTTGCTGCTTCAGCTGCAGGTCCCCGCCAGGGCGACAGCCGCTCTGGCCCCTTCCTGGCTCCCGTGGAGAGCGGCCAGCGCTGGGGACCCGCCGTGACCCCACATACATCACTGACCGACCCTGCAACAGGGAACAGCTGGAATCCAGTCACACGCAAACATTCAAACTCCGCTGCTGTAGCGTGACACTCTGTCAGGACGCTTTATAAATGGAGACAGTGTGGAAACCAAAGGAAGGCAGTCTTCTTATCAAGTTATATTTACTTACTTGAGGGGCTCTGGTCCCCAAAGTGGGTTCTCCCAGGGGCCCTTCCTGTGGCAGTGTGTTATTCCCCTGCAATGAATTCATAATATTATTAGGAATATTATTGTATTTTATATAATAATAATATACCTGTGTATTATATTGTATATATTAACATACTAGGGATGATATTTTAATTGAACTATTTGGACCTTATTGAACCCTCAGAGGTAGGTTAACATTCTTAAGCATGTAAAGAGGTCTTATAAATCCACACAGAAATAAAGAACAACCCCACACAAAAAAGAAATAAGCCATTCACAAAAAAGGAAATATAAACTGCTCCAAACTATAAGAAGATAGACAGTCTTGTTCATAATGAAAACAATTAAAAATAAATGAGATGCTACAGTTACCTACCAAATTGTCAAACCAACAACAGATTTAAAACTCAGTGCTGTCCACATGGAACTCTGCTCAATGTCATGTGGCAGCCTGGATGGGAGGGGTTTGGGGGAGAATGGATACATGTATATGCATGGCTGAGTCCCTTCACTATTCACCTGAAACTATCACAACATTGTTAATTGGCTATATCCCAATACAAAATAAAAAGTTAAAAAAAAACAACTCAGGGCTGTTCAGAGTATGAAAAAAAATAGTTTATATACTCTGTAGTGAGAGTATACATTTGGCTCAGTTATTATAAAAGAGCATTTTAGAAAAAAAATGTAACCTTTAAAGAGGCAGATACTAGACAGCTATACATGTACATACAGACACACATACAGAAACACAAATGTACACACACACACACATTGCATATCTTTTGACTCAGTAACTAAACTTTCAGGAATGTAACCTATGAAGGCCAATAAACTCGAAAAATGCGAGAGGTGGCTGCGAGGTACTGGAATGGCGAGTGGCCGAGGAGATGCCCCACGTCCAAGGTCAGTTGCTGTGGCCGTGAGGAGATACCTCACACCCAAGGTAAGGGGCAGTGGCTGCGCTTTGCTGGAGCAGCCGTGATGAGATACCCCACGTCCAAGTTAAGAGAAACCCCAGTAAGATAGTAGGCGCTGAGAGAAGGCATCAGAGGGCAGACAGACTGAAGCCACAATCACAGACAACTAACCAATCTAATCACATGGACCACAGACTTGTCTAACTCAGTGAAACTATGAGCCATGCCATGTAGGGCCACCCAAGATGGACAGGTCATGGTGGAGAGTTCTGACAAGATGTGGTCCACTGGAGAAGGGAATGGCAAACCACTTAGTATTCTTGCCTCGAGAACTCCATGAACAGTACGAAAAGGCAAAAAAAAATAGGACACTGAAAGATGAACTCCCCAGGTGGGGAGGTGCTCAATATGCTACTGGAGAAGAGTGGAGAAATAGCTCCAGAAAGAATGAAGAGACGGAGCCAAAGCAAAAACAGCACCCAGTTGTGGGTGTGACTGGTGATGGAAGTAAGGTCCGATGCTGTAAAGAGCAGTACTGCATAGGAACATGGAATGTTAGGTCCATGAATCAAGGCAAATTGGAAGTGGTCAAACAGGAGATGGCAAGAGTGAACATAGACATTTTAGGAATCAGTGAACTAAAATGGACGGGAATGGGTGAGTTTAACTCAGATGACCATTATATCTACTACTGTGGGTAAGAATCCCTTAGAAGAAATGGGATAGCCATCATAGTCAACAAAAGAGTCTGAAATACAATACTTGGATGCAATCTCAAAAAATGACAGAATGATCTCTGTTCGTTTCCAAGGCAAACCATTCAATATCACAGTAATCCAAGCCTATGCCCCGACCAGTAATGCTGAAGAAGCTGAACTTGAATGGTTCTATGAAGACCTACAAGAGCTTTTAGAACTAACACCCAAGAAAGATGTCCTTTTCATTATAGGGGACTGGAATGCAAAAGTAGGAAGTCAAGAGATACCTGGAGTAACAGGCAAATTTGGGCTTGAGTACAGAATGAAGCAGGGCAAAGGCTAACAGAGTTTTGCCAAGAGAACACACTAGTCATAGCAAACACCCTCTTCCAACAACACAAGAGAAGAATCTACACATGGACATCACCAGATGGTCTTAATTGAAATCAGATTGATTATATTCTTTGCAGCCAAAGATGGAGAAGCTCTATACAGTCAGCAAAAACAAGACTGGGAGCTGACTGGGACTCAGATCATGAACTTCTTAGTGCACAATTCAGACTTGAAGAAAGTAGGGAAAACCACTAGACCATTCAGGTATGACCTAAATCAAATCCCTTATGATTACATAGTGGAAGTGAGAAATAGACTTAAGGGACTAGATCTGATAGACAGAGTGCCTGATGAACTATGGACAGAGGTTTGTGACATTGTACAGGAGACAAAGATCAAGACCATCCCCAAGGAAAAGAAATGCAAAAAAACAAAATGGCTGTCTGAGGAGGCCTTACAAATAGCTGTGAAAAAAGAGAAGCGAAAAGCAAAAGAGAAAAGGAAAGATATACCCATTTGAATGCAGAGTTCCAAAGAATAGCAAGGAGAGATAAGAAAGCCTTCCTCAGTGATCAATGGAAAGAAATAGAGGAAAACAATAGAATGGGAAAGACTAGAGATCTCTTCAAGAAAACTAGAGATACCAAGGGAAATTTCATGCAAAGATGGGCTCAATAAAGGACAGAAATGGTATGGACCTAACAGAAACAGAAGATATTAAGACGAGGTGGCAAGAATACACAGAAGAACTGTACAAAAAAGATCTTCATGACCCAGATAATTACGATGGTGTGATCACTCAACCTAGAGCCAGGCATCCTGGAATGTGAAGTCAAATGGGTCTTAGGAAGCATCACTACGAACAAAGCCAGTGGAGGTGATGGAATTCCAGTTGAGCTATTGCAAATCCTAAGATGATACTGTGAAAGTGCTGCACTCAATATGCCAGCAAATTTGGAAAACTCAGCAGTGGCCACAGGACTGGAAAAGGTCAGTTTTCATTCCAATCCCAAAGGAAGGCAATGCCAAAGAATGCTCAAACTACTGCACAATTGCACTCATCTCACACGCTAGTAAAGTAATGCTCAAAATTCTCCAAGTCAGGCTTCAGCAATACGTGAACCATGAATTTCCAGATGTTCAAGCTGGATTTAGAAAAGGCAGGGGAACCAGAGATCAAATTGCCAGCATCTGTTGGATCATTCAAAAAACAAGAGAGTTCCAGAAAAACATCTACTTCTGCTTTATTGACTATGCCAAAGTCTTTGACTGTGTGGATCACAATACACCGTGGAAAATTCTGAAAGAGAAGGAAATACCAGATCACCTGACCTACCTCTTAAGAAATCTGCATGCAGGTCAGGAAGCAAGAGCTAGAACTGGACATGGAACAACAGACTGGTTCCAAATAGGAAAAGGAGTATGTCAAGGCTGTATATTGTCACCCTGCTTATTTAACTTATGTGCAGAGTACATCATGAGAAACGCTGGACTGGATGAAGCACAAACTGGAATCAAGATGGCTGGGAGAAATATCAATGACCTCAGATATGCAGATGACACCACCCTTATGGCAGAAAGTGAAGAAGAACTAAAGAGCCTCTTGATGAAGGTGAAAGAGGAGAGTGAAAAAAATGGCTTAAAACTCAGCATTCAGAAAACTAAGACCATGGCATCCGGTCCCATCGCTTCATGGCAAATAGATGTGGAAACAGTGGAAACAGTGACAGACTATTTTTTTGGGCTTCGAAATCACTGCAGATGGTGATTGCAGCCATGAAATTAAAAGACACACCTTGGAAAGAAAGTTATGACCAACCTAGATAGCATATTAAAAAACAGAGACATTACTTTGCCAACAAAGGTCCGTCTAGTCAAAGCTATGGTTTTTCCAGTGGTCATGTATGGATGTGAGAGTTGGACCATAAAGAAAGCAGAACACCAAAGGATTGATGCTTTTGAACTGTGGTGTTGGAGAAGACTCTTGAGAGTCCCTTGGACTGCAAAGAGATCCAACCAGTCCATCCTAAAGGGGATCAGTCCTGGGTGTTCATTGGAAGGACTGATGTTGAAGCTGAAACTCCAATACTTTGGCCACCTGATGCGAAGAGTCAACTCATTTGAAAAGACCCTGATGCTGGTAAAGATTGAAGGCAGGAGGAGAAGGGGGTGACAGAGGATGAGATGGTTGGATGGCATCACCAACTCAATGGACATGAGCCTCAGTAAATTCCGGGAGTTGGTCATGGACAGGGAGACCTGGCGTGCTGCAGTCCATGGGGTTGCAAAGAGTCAGACACGACTGAGCAACTGAACTGAAACTCTAAAAGATAATCTTTTAGAAATCAGGAAAATGCAAATAAAATACGATGGGATCCATTTTTATCAGAGAGGCACCAATCCAAGGTTTGGCCATACAAAGCATGGGTGAGATGATGGTGACACACCACACACCCTCATTTATTCACTGGTGGAGCCGGATTGTGCAGCCACATTGGTCCAGTTTAACAGTAGGTCTTAAAATTAAAAAATGTGCTTTATCTGTGATCACCAATTCTGCTTCCTTGAGTCTCACCAGAGAAGCATTTGCACATGTATGCAAGGAAGAGATCAAATTCAGCATTGTTTGTCTTAGCAAGAAGCTAAAAAGAGCCCAAATATGCAGCAGTAGGAAACTAACTCAATAAACAATCATTTGTCCTTATTATGGAATCGACCCAGCAGTTACAGAGAGAGTTTCAGAGCTTCATGTGGGAACATGGAAATATCTCCAGGATTTGCTGCCGAGTGAATATACAGCATGTGAGCATCTGTGTGCCACTCCTAGCCTTGCAAATAGAAGCCATACACCACTATATACTTTATTTAGATACATGAAAATATATGTAAACACACTGAAAAAAAGGAGGCTAGGCATTAACCAGTTACAGTAGTTAGTGACTAGAACGTCACTGTCTAGTGACTAGTTGGTCACTAGAATGACTAGTTGGTCATTCACGGGGACTTGAGTCATAGCTCTACCGTTTTAAGTTTTTACCAAGCACATGTGTTGGCTGATTGCATATGTAGTTTAAAAATATTTGAAAGAATGATTGCAAAGCCTTGGCTACACTAATATTTATGGAGGCATTACTTGGAGTAGCGAAAATTTGGAAATAACCTAAATGTCCAACAGCAAGAAATATTTCATGGGATATCTCATGACGGATTACAACACAACCATCCAAATAATATTTACAAATCTAGTAAATAACAGAGGGGGAATGTTCACAGTGATTGTCAAGGGGAAAAGGCAGATTAGCCAACAGTGTGTACATTATTAAATACCTGTTAACTGATGAGTGCAAAGCAGGCATGTCAGATCACAAAATGTGAGAGTGCTAGCCAAAAAGCTTTTTAAAGCTTCATTAAGACCAAAGTCAACAATACCGGTGGTTGAAATGATGATCCCCAGTAAGATGATGGAGTAACGGAGGGCTAGAGAAATTGAGGAGGAAGAAAGTGTGGCCAGGCAGCCAAGTGGAGGGTGTGAGTGAAGTGCTAATGGTGTCACTGGGGATGAGTTCATCACAAGCGCTCTTTGTTCAGGACCCTTCTGGAGTCCAGGATCATGCTGGGGTCGGCCCAGCTGTACCTAGATCTGCCGCTTTGCCGGATGTGATCAGTCTAGGGATGGTCTGGTCCCCTTCCTCTTCCTACTGGAAGATCTTTTCAGAGTAGTGTGACCCTCCCCTTTGGGGATGCATGCAGGCTCAGTCACTCAATCGTGTCCAACTCTTTGTAACCCCATAAACTGTAGCCCACCAGGCTCCCCTGTTCATGGGATTTCCCAGGCAAGAATACTGGAGTGGGTTGCCATCTCCTCCTCCAGAAGTTCTTTCTGACCCAGGGATGGAACCCAGGTCTCCTGCATTGGCAAGAGGCTTCTTTATCACTAGCGCCACCTGGGAAGCCCTCACTTGGCTGGACAGTAACATGCCTCCTAGGTGTGACTCGATGGCACATAGAGCCCCAGGCCACCCTCAGAGGGCAAAGCTAGGTGGTTCACACCTACAAGTTCCTTTCCAGTGGCTCCTCCAGAAATGGCTCATCTTCATTCAATCATGAAAACTGTCACACAATATGGCGAGGGCCCCCTTTGAAAGTCAAAAATGAATGTTAGAAAATCACATAGCAGAATTAGTCAGAGAGAAACCGTTCAATGGAATAGATTTTACATTATGGAAAAGGAACAGAAAGAAGAGAAAACAGAGAAAAGAGGTGGATGGGAAAGAAGAAAGAGAGAGAGAGACTATAAATCTAGAGGAGAAAAAGACCAGAGAGGTCTCCAAATTCACAAATGACGATGCTCTTCAGGTTTAACTGTGCCCCTCCCCCGCTGCCCCGCACCAGCAGCGCTGAACTTGAGTGAGCTGGTGTCTTCCGAGCTGGTGGAGGGTGGGAAGAGCTCATCTTAGCAAGATGAGCTAAGGGGACAGAGAAAGAGTTCAATTTGAAAACGCAGGTGGAAAGTAATCTGGGTCCTAAGTGCCAGCAGCTGTGGTTAAAACAATTAAGCAACCAAACCAACAAACAAATCGGCATCTCAGCATGAGTCTGGGGCTAGAGTAGTGGAAGAATAAATGGGGGAAGAGGGAGGCAGACAGAACAAGGAAGGAGCATTTATGATGCAGGAGGTGAACTTCAGGTGCTGGGAATGATTCTAGAAACCGTGAGCTTGTGAGTTCGTTTCTTTTTAAAATTTATTTTTTGAGTTTGAAGGATAATTGTTTGACAATGCTGTGTGGGTTTCTGTTGTACAACAATGGGCCTCAGCTCTAAGTATACATGTTTCCGCTGCCTCCTGAACTTCCGTCAACTCGTTTTCTTTCATCGCTCATTTTTCCTCTGCTGAAAATCTCTTTTCCCCTTCCTGCTTTTATACCTGCACGAAGTAGTTATCCTCCCTGAAGGGGACAAAGGGTTTCGAGTCCCTTCTTGGTTTCATAACAGGTGGTGCCTTGCATGGGAAGAAAGCTCCCAAAAGAGCCAGGTGGGCTGGGAGAGAAGCTGTTTGCCCATAGTCTGCAGACTTGGAGAACTGCAGCCCAGACAGGTGGGAGTGGTGAGACCTGCATGCCAGCCTCAAAGATCAGAATTAAAATTTGCTTTGTTTCTGTGGTCAAGCTTGCAAACATTTAAAACTTATCTGGGTGATTTGTCAATGGATTTACTTAAACAGTTTACGTCCTAACTCTAAGTAAGAATAGGTCTGTGCCTTTGAGCAATACTGACACCCAGTGTTGGAATTTTTAGAACTGAAAAGGGAGGAGGAAGAAGAAATGCTAAATATAACTGCTGTCATTTACTGAAGTTCACTGCACCAACTGAGGTTCAGCAAGGCGAAGTGTTGATGGACTGGCCCTGTCTTCTTGTTCTGCACTACTCAAAAGCCAATGTGTGTGTTGGGGTAAATTTGGGGAATTGAGTGTCCTTTCTTTTTTTTTGTAGAAAAGATTGTTCAGTGGCCAAAAAGCATTCCATAAGTAGGACACTAATTTTTTTTGGTTTTCAAAATTAGTATTTAGCTTATTGAAGATTATAAAAACTTAAACATAAGGTATTTCTTCCTTAAGTGTTTAATGTCAACTTCCAAACCCCATTATTTTATTTATTAGTACAAGTACATTCTCAACAATCATATAGTCAACTGAAAAAAAAATGCACCACATTAAGACCTGTGAGTTTCAGTTTTTTTCAGGGACCTTACTGAGGGTTAAGCCTAGGAAACAGCCTCTCAGAAGCTCAGAGGAACTGATCTAAAGGGGTATGGGAAGAGTGAATGTATATATGAATTTTTTTGGCTAGGAAAATACATGTAGTCTAACGTACATCTATTAAAAAAATCTATTTATTTGGCTGTGCTGGGTCCTAGTTGCAGCCACACAGGATCTTCCATCTTTTGCGGCATGCGAATTCTTAGTTGCAGCATGTGGGATATAGTTTCCTGACCAGGGATCGAAACCAGGCCCTGAGTTGAGAGCACAGTCTCAGCCCCTGGACCACCAGGGAAATCCCCAGTCATACATCTTGGTAAAAGGTGACTACTTATCTCAAAGAGCAGACATCTCAGATTAATGCTCTTTGTGCTTTTCTGTGTTTGGGAAGATACAAGAATCTGGAATCATTGGAATTCTTCTGGAGAGATGCATCTTAATTATCTGTGGACTCCTTTATCCAAAGCACAGAATGCCTCATTCTGTTTTTCTCCATCCTGAATTCCCACGAGGGTGCACAGTCAGTGGCTTAACCTTTTATACGCCTGGATGATGAGTGACACTATCCTTTTGTTGTTGTTCACAATATCTACTATTTGGGAAAATCTGTCAATAAGCATACATATACATATATATGAAGTGAAACGAAGTAATTTAAATACTTAAAAAGAAATCTGAATATTAAAGAAGTGGGACAATGTACTTCTATTTAAGGAAGCTAATTATATGTTTCACGCCTGTGAGCGTGCGCGCTCAGTTGCCCAATTGCATCTGACTCTTTGCAACCCCCTAACACCGTCATTTCATTTACAAATTTATTATATTCGGATACCTTTTTGAGCACGTCTAATGGAAAACGCTTTCCAGATATTTTATAATAACTTTTAAACATCAGATAAAACAAAAAGAGGCATAAGACAGTTTCTTAAAGTTACCTAAATGACTCAAGATTGGTTTCAAACTGAAAATAATTATCTTGTTCCTTTCCAGTTAAAATCGTAAGTGTTGAACAGTTAGTAAGTCATCTTTTATTGTGGTGCTCTTAGATTTGTCAATAATGCTTCTGCTGACGTCGTCACCCTTCACAAGATCTCGTTTGTTGTGAATAAGTGCTCGGAGGTGCTTCCCAATTAATTTTCATGTTATCGCAATTTGACGCTTGCCATGGGCATTTGCCTTCTATCTCTACAAGGATTAAATCTTGCGCTGCTGCGGTGCTGACCTTCAACACCACCTAAAGCAGTTAGGGAGGAGGGCAGAAATGCGCCACTCTGTGCTCATGGAGAAACCGGCAGGACAGGTCTTCAGATAGTCTCAGGAGCTGGTTTTATGAACCCAATTCTTGTATCTCCTCCTAGCCAGAAAAGCACTAAAATCCTTCTATTAGTCCCTGTTTCTCACGTCTAGCAGAAGCTTCACAAGACTAACAGAAACCTTTTGGAAAAATATGTGCCTAATTGCACGTATTCTCCCTTTACCAAAAATCACACATATGCCGTCCTCCCGCCAACCCCCTGCATCTTTGGAACAGTTTCTTAGAGGTATTTGAGGCGCTGTTTCCCCGCTTGCGGGGAAACATTTTGCCCCAAATAAAACAACTCACAGCTCTCACTTTGCGTATTTTTTTCTTTAAGCCGACAATATCATGGCCCACGTGGCAAATGCTGACATTTACTCAACTACTGGGGTCCATGGAGAGGCTTCTCCAGGCTGGAAGTGACTGCCCAGGCCTGCCTGACCTTCCGAAGCTGAGGGCGCCGTGACCATCCCCTGGAGCCCCCCGGCAGCCCCGTAAGAGGCTGCGGTGCTCTCACTGGCTGGAATCTGGCCCTGGTTACGGGCCTGAGTGTGGACTGAAAGCAAAACCTTAAAATGAGAAATATCACAGGTCAATCTGTCAAGAAAAGAAGATTATACTTTCTGTCATTTGGAAGAAATGAGCTACCAGCCTTTCAAAAGTAGTAGTCAGATTCCCCTCTAGTGTAGTCACAAAACCACTCACCCTATACTGAGATGGGCACAGAAAAGGTGCTTCTCTCTGGCTCGTCTGATTTTCTTTAGGAGCCCACCCCTACAGGGCAATTGGAAAAACCAACGACAGTCTGCTTGGAATGAACTTACTCTGGTGACCTTTGTCTGTCTGCAATAATACAAACTGCATGGACTTCTCCAGCCGAGAGTACTGGAGTGGGTGTGCTGTGCTGAACCAATCAGTCATGTTTGACTCTTCGCGACCCTATGGACTGTAGCCCACCAGGCTCCTCTGTCCATGGGGATTCTCCAGGCAAGAATACTGGAGTGGGTCGCCCTTCCCTTCTCCAGGGCATCTTCCCCACCCAGGGACTGAAGCCAGGTCTCCCATTTCTCCTGCATCGCAAGTGGATTCTTTACTGTCTGAGGCACCAGGGAAGCCCATAAACTGTCCCAGTTTCAGAAAAATGCTCAGTGCCTTTAACAGAAACGCTCAGGCTCTCAATTTCCACTGTTTTCCCCGGTTCTTCTTCAAGATGATTCCTGTATCCTGGATGGAGTGGCCATGATAACTCATCCTCCATATGGGACACTTTAAACACACACACACACACACACACACACAACTGGTACAACAAGCTGAATGTATAAAATAGCACAACACTTTCCACAGCACCACCCACTTACTCAGGGAACCATGTTAGCAGCCTCTTTCCAAACATGTTCACTGCAGATGTGCAAACAGAAAGAAACCTGAGACTTGCAGGTGATACTTTTGTAATTAACAAATAGAATCACAATGTGCACCTTATTCTATATTACTTATTCAGGACATGTTTGAGATAGAAAAGAAGCATTAGAAGCCTGTGCACTCAGTCATGTCTGTCTCGTTGCCATCCCATGGACTATAGCCTGCCAGACTCCTCTGTCCATGGGATGTCCCTAGCTAGAATACTGGAGTGGGTTGCCGTTTCCTTCTACAGGGGATCTTCCTGACCCAGGGATGGAAGCTATGTCTCCTGCATCTCCTGCATTGCAAGTGTATGCTTTACCACTGAGGAACGCCATTAACAGGTATTCTGGGATGACAAGCCTGAAGGGGTGAAGATATATCTGGTAATGGAGGAGAGGCATGACTCTTGTGACCTCATGGCAGAAAGAATGATTGCATCCATTTCGTGTCCTTTATTTACACGCCAGTTTGTGCAGCAGAGTGACTGGGTGAGGCTCCCTCCTGCCCTGGTCCCTGTGGTGGGCTCCTGGCCTCATTTGGTCCTTTGGGGTGTTACGCTGCAGCCCGCACTGGAGTCTGAAGACCTGGTCACTTTCTCTGATGTTGATGTCTGGAACCCCCAAGGCTTTTCTGAAGTGACCTGAGATCTCTGTTGATGAGTGGCATTCTTAGCATGCCGCATTCCCTTCTGGTGGCACCTAGGACAGTTGGGCTCCATTGAGCCCCAGGCAGGCCCAGGGCATCCAGAAGCCCAGCGTTGGGTTCTTCTGTCACCCACTTGCCATTACCTTGCATCATTTTGGATGTAGCGTTGAGCTGAAGGCTGGTGTTCCCCAAGGACCTGGAGCTTCCCCTTCCTCTGCCCATGTTGCCGCCAAAATCTTGGCTTTCTCTGCCCACACACCAAAGCTGAGTTGAAAAATATGGAGAGAGAGCTTGGAAAAAACAGACAGGTGGCTTTAATCCTCAGCCGGTAGAGGGTAGAACACAGTAGGCTCCTGCCTCAAAACTGTGCCTCCCTTCCATGAGGAACTGGGGGGATTAGATAGATGAGGGCTTGCAGTCAGGGGTAGGTGATGAGCAACAAAGTTGTAAGGATCTTGTATTCTTCTTCCTCTCGCATTGTTTCAAAACCAGCATTGGTTGGCATCAGGTAGCCTGGTGGTTGGGGCCACTGTCTTTTGAGTATTGTACCCTGACCTTTCTGTAATGCAAACAGAAAATCTACAAGGAGCGTCTGCAAAGAGGGTGCTGTAAAGCTGAGTACCAGATACAGGATGTAATTAGCATAGAGGTAAAGGAAAGTAGGGCTTCCTGATGACTCAGCAGGTAAAGAACCTGTCTGCAATGGAGACACAGGTTTGATCCCTAGGTCAGGAAGATTCCCTGGAGGAAGAAAGGCAACCCACTCCAGTATTCCTGCCTGGGAAACCCCATGGACAGAGGAGCCTGGAGTGCAATAGTCCCTGGGGTCAAAAAGACTCAGATACGTCCGAGCACTGGTACAGAATGTAGCTTGTGGAGTTAGGGGCGGAAAAGCAAACTTAGTTACAGGCAACAGATTAGGAACCATTGAAGTAAAAACTAGTAGTGATCAGGCCTGCTCACTGTTCTTTATCCTCTTTGTTTTCAGGAAAGAAAAGAAAAACTCATTCTTCCTTTTTCCTTTTCACAGCAATACCCAGAGATGTGCATTTCCAACCCTGAGGTTCCAGCTTCCCTTCAGTGATCTCGGCATTTCTACAGCTCCCCTCTTCCTAAGAGCTGGTCCTGAGAGAAAAGGTAAACCAAAGCCCCAGAGTTTGTCCTCCTTTACCGCCTTCCCTTCCTCCTGCAGCCCCTCAGTTCTAGAAAGGACAGGCATTGGGCTTCCAATTTCCTCCATGTCACAGCATCCTTCTGTCCAAGGATTACAGCCCAACCAGCTTAGCTGTCACTGAAGGATGAGGGTGGGGTGCGGGTTCTCTATCTGTGTGGAAAATGATCTGGGTCATCTAATTTGGTTTTTGACCTACTAAAAATAATTAAGAAAAGTCTCTTTCTCCCAGTAGAAATCGGTTTTCAAGCAGGCTACGTTACTGCCGACACAAAGATGGTCAGTGTGGAGCAAAGCTGTCTTCTTATAGTGGACGTCTGCCTTTCTCCCCAGGCATTCAGCTCAGGCTGTCAAAGGGCGCAAGCCTTGAGAAGTCACTGTGCAGGAATGGTAGCACCAGGGGATACCCCGACCCGACACACTCTTGGGCTATTTTATGGGTGACTTACAGCCTCTGGGGTCAGGACCGGAAAGAAGGAAGGAAAAGTGAGAAAGGGGGCTCCCGCCACCCACATCACTGCTGCTGTTGCAGCTTATCAAAACAAGAGCCTCAAACAGTTGCTGGAAAGTACCTTGAGTGATTCCTTCGTAGAAACAAGAGCAGACAGGAAAAACTGCACAGTCAGTTCTGCGCACCATGCAGACCTCCTGTACTAACTTTTCGGCTTGTCCTCCCTTCATCTTGCTCCTCCCAGCAGCTGAGTTTCAGATCCTATTTCTCTTGGATTTGACTCCTTCTCCCAGTGTTTGTGAAAATCAAGTCCTGTTCCCAGAGGCTCCGGAAAATGCTCCTGGCAACTCAAAGAGGACTTAGCAGGAGGAGGGGCCAGACACAGCATGGGAGAAGCACAGGATTTGGGAGAAGGTAGACCCACAGCTGGGATGTCTGACCTACAACCACTTACTAAATCTGAGACTCAGTTTCCCTATCTGTAAAGTGGGGTTCATATTATCTACTTAATGGGCTGTTGTGGGAATTAAAATATGCTCCTGGGTGTGCTATCAACTCTCTGTTGGAGAGACATACTGCTTGGACAATCTCAGCCTTCCTCAAAGCATGCAGTTGCCTGCAGGTGTCATAGCTCTTTGGCTGATTTTTTTTTCCTGGCCACTTCCTGTAGAGTTTCAGAAATAGACTTTAAATTTATTCTTGGGAAGAATTGCTTTTACACCTAATTTCATGTGTAAGAGTTGATTAACATGTTCAGGTGCAAAGAGCTCAGGACCATGAGTTCAAAAGCCAGCTAAAAGCCCCAACCGATATTCTGACTTTGAGAAAAAGCACCCAACTTTCTGGAGGTGGGTTTCTTTATGGGTAAGTGGAGGCTCAGGACCAGGTGGTTGCTGAGGTTCCTTCATCTGTGACATGCTCCGATTTCGTCTAATGTTCAAGAATGCAGCTGGCGGGTGTTTTTCCCTCCAGAATGTTCTCTGGCCAGCAATTTGGTCACTGACTCCTCAGTTTTGCTCTTTACTGACTCAGATTCCTAGTCTCCAGCCCTCAGCTCCCAGGTCCCAGAGTCCCCTCCATAGGCTGTATGCTCCAAGTTCGCTTTTCAGTTCAGGCTTGTAAGGGAGGTTATACTCACGAAAGCAGGGAGATTCAGTTGAAAGAGGAGCCTTGTGGCTCCCCATTATTCTGAGGCTCTTCCTCTCCTTTTCTTTTGTATAGAAACACGTTCACACTTTTCCTGCCTGAGGCTCCAATGACATTTGACAGCTGTCCTAAACAGAGGCACCTTGGATCTTCCAAGACACCCATACAAGACATTCTTGTAGGGCTTCCCTGGTTGCTCAGTGGTAAAGAATCTGCCTGCCAGTGCAGGAGACATGGGTTCAATCCCTGGTCCGGGAGGATCGCACGTGTTGCAGAGCAACTAAGCCCATGTGACAGAACTATTGAGCCTGTGTTCTAGAGCCCGGGAGATGCAACTACTGCAGCCTGTGAGCCCTAGAGCCCATGCTCCACAAGATAAACCGCCTCAGTAAGAAGCCCATGCATCACAACTAGAGAGAGGTCCTCACTTGCCAAAACTAGAGAAAAGCCAGTGCAGCAAAGAAGACCCACCACAGCAAAAGATAAGTAAATAAATAAAATTATTTTTATAAAAGACATTATTTTAAACAGTAGCCAGATCCACAGTGCCTTAAGGATTCATACTTTTTTTTTAACTTTTTATTTTGTATTGGGCTATCAGTTCAGTTCATTTCAGTTGCTCAGTCATGTCCGATTCTTTGCAACCCCATGGACTGCAGCACACCAGGCCTCCCTGTCCATCACCAGCTCCCAGAGTTTACTTGAACTCGTGTCCATTGAGTCGGTGATGCCATCCAACCATCTCATCCTCTGTCATCCCCTTCTCCCGCCTTCAATCTTTCCCAGCATCAGGGTCTTTCCAAATGAGTCGGCTCTTCGCATCAGGTGGCCAAAGTATTGGAGTTTCAGCTTCAACATCAGTCCTTCCAATGAACACTCAGGACTGATCTCCTTTAGGATGAACTGGTTGAATCTCCTTGCAATCCAAGGGACTCTCAAGAGTCTTCCAACACCACAGTTCAAAAACATCAATTCTTCGGTGCTCAGCTTTCTTTATAGTCCAACTCTCACATCCATACATGACCACTGGAAAAACCATAGCCTTGACTAGATGAACCTTTGTTGGCAAAGTAATGTCTTCGCTTTTTAATATGCTATCTAGGTTGGTCATAATTTTCCTTCCAAAGAGTAAGCGTCTTTTAATTTCATGGCTGCAATCACCATCTGCAGTGATTTTGGAGCCCAAAAAAATAAAATCTGACACTGTTTCCACTGTTTCCCCATCTATTTGCCATGAAGTGATGGAACCGGATGCCATGATCTTAGTTTTCTGAATGTTGAGTTTTAAGCCAACTTTTTCACTGTTCTCTTCACCTTCATCAGGAGACTCTTTAGTTCTTTACTTTCTGCCATAAGGGTGGTGTCATCTGCATATCTGAGGTTATTGATATTTCTCCCGGCCATCTTGATTCCAGCTAGTGCTTTATCCAGCCCAGAGTTTCTCATGATGTACTCTGCACATAAATTAAATAAGAGGGTGACAATATACAGCCTTGACATACTCCTTTTCCTATTTGGAACCAGTCTGTTGTTCCACGTCCAGTTATAACTTGCTTCCTGACCTGCATGCAGATTTCTCAAGAGGTAGGTCAGGTGGTCTGATATTCCCATCTCTCTCAGAATTTTCCACAGTTTATTGTGATCCACACAGTCAAAGACTTTGGCGTAGTCAATAAAGCAGAAGTAGATGTTTTTCTGGAACTTTCTTGCTTTTTTGATGATTCGGTGGATGCTGGCAATTTGATCTCTGGTACCTCTGCCTTTTCTAAATCCAGCTTGAACTTCTGGAAATTCATGGTTCACGTATTGCTGAAGCCTGGCTTGGAGAATTTTGAGCATTACTTTACTAGCGTGTGAGATGAGTGCAATTGTGCAGTAGTTTGAGCATTCTTTGGCACTGCCTTTCTTTGGGATTGGAATGAAAACGGACCTTTTCCAGTCCTGTGGCCACTGCTGAGTTTTCCAAATTTGCTGGCATATTGAGTGCAGCACTTTCACAGCATCATCTTTCAGGATTTGAAATAGCTCAACTGGAATTCCATCACCTCTACTAGTTTTGTTCATAGTGATGCTTCCCACAGCCCATTTGACTTCACATTCCAGGATGTCTGGCTCTAGGTGAGTGATCACACCATTGTGATTATCTGGGTCATAGTCAATAATGGGGTATAGTCGAGTAAAAATGTTGTGATAGTTTCAGGTCAACAGCGAAGAGACTCAGCCATACATATACAGGAATCCATTCTCCCCCACACTCCCCTCCCATCCAGGCTGCCACATAACTCGGAGTGGAGTTCCATATGCTATGCAAAATGATAATGATAATAGCCAGATCCAGAATTGGAAAATAAAAAAGATTCATATAGCGATGTCCCAACTAGTATCTCTTTGTCAACATGTCTCTGTCTTAGAGAAGCCTCCACATGGCCCTGTTTCCAACAGACTACTGAGTGGCTTGAGAACTCCAGCTCTGACTTCAAAGCTAAGAGGAATGAGAACCTACTCTACGGCACCAGGAACACCACTCAGCGCTCTGTGGTTACCTAACTGGGAAGGAAATCCAAAAAAGAGGGGATGTATGTGAACAGCAGACTCACTTTGCTGTATAGTAGAACTAACACACCATTGTAAAGCAATTAAACAACAACAACACCACAAACTAAGAGGAGATGAAATCACAGGCCAACCAAGATTCTTTAGATTGCCTGCTTGTTAAAATGACAAATGCAGTCATGAGAATAACTGTGATAACTCCAGTATTTCCAGTCATTATAGAAAAAAATGAGGTCATCTAAGCCATGCTATTCACAGTGAGTTCTAAGGTGCAGCAGCATCGCCAGCCGTCATCTGGAAGGTTATTGGAAATGCAGAATCCCAGGCCCCACCCCAGAAATATTGAATCCAAGTCTGCGTTTTAAGAGGATCTACAGATTTCCAAAACATGTAAGTGTTTGAAAAGCCCTGATGTAAACTACCTTCAGGGCTTCCCAGGTGGCTCGGTGATAAAGAATCCCCCTGCCAATGCAGGAGGTGAGGGTTTGAGCCCTGGGTCAGGAAGATTCCCTGGAGGAGAAAAAGGCAACCCACTCCAGTATTCTTGCCTGGAGAATCCCATGGACAGAGGAGCCTGGCAGGCTACCGCCCATGGGGTCTCAAAAGAGTCCAATACAACTGAGCAACTTGAGCACACTCAAACTACTCTGAGGGACTTCCCTGGTGATCCACTGGTCAAGAACCCATGTTCCAATGCAGAGGATGCAGATTCAATCCCTCATCAGGGAACTAAGATCTTACATGCCACGGGGCAACTAAGCCTGAACACCGAAATGAAGATCCTGTGTGCCACAACTAAGACCCAGTGTAGTCAAAAATAAATGAACAAATAACTTTTAAAAATGTAAATAAACTGCCTTGAAAATTTAGAGGAACTTGGTGTGGAAAGGTCAAGGATTCACACTGCTAGCTCTTCAAGTAAGCAATATCTTCTTCTAGGAAAATATTGTTACTTGTGCTTTAGACTCAAATATGACAGAGACAAATATAGGAAGACCTTCCCCTCTTTCTCCTTCCTTTCAGTAGTAACATGTAAAACTGCAAAAATGGAAAAATTTTGTACAGGTGAGGAGAGAAACAGGAGGTTCCCTTGGGTGGAAGAAAGAGCTCCCAGGCTTGGGAAGGATAAGGGAGAGGGAAAGATGAAAACTTCTGGCTGAGAAGTTTCTGAGATTAGTGACATTTAATGAAATTTTGCCAAGTGGTTGATGACTTTGCTCTCACTGCTTTTGGAGTTAGATTTATATTTCTTTTGGATGTAGTATAGCAGGAAGACGGGTCATAAAGTGATAGAAAGAGTCCCAGAATTTTCCAGGATTCACATGTAATCTCTCCATAATTCTACTTCTTAGGCCACCAATTTGCAAGGAATAGTGCTGGGAAAATATAAAAATGCAACATTCAAATGTTAAAGTTCACACATATGTTGGATGTCATAACTCCAATGATCTCACACTATACATAAACATCCTTTTGTCCAGGGACTCCAAGGTCATGCTCAAATTCACAAAGAAGAGACAGGCTCAGATGCTGGGTTATACCCTTGACATTCATCACAAATAAAGTAACACTGCCACAACAAAACCTGAGGTCCCCAGGTCTTCTGAAAACTTGAAAGCAAAGATATATCTGGTCTTGTGCACAGCTTGGGTGGAAACATGAAGCTCTCTGGAAGTTACCAACTCCCATGAAACTCCCAGTTGACACCCCAGCTTTGCAGATTCGCGAAGTGGTTGTGAAGGGCAGGCAGCTAAGAGTGAAGTGAAGATGCCAGCGAAGTGAAGATCCGCCCCCCCCACCGCAAGGGGGCTGAGCGCCCAGGAGCTCTTCCATCTCCACCGGAATCATCATCTTTCTCTGCGCTGGGCTCTGAGCCCTGCAGGGGCTGCTCCAAAAGCACCGGGGGCGTGGTGGCCAATGCTCCCATCAACGCCTCCTTTCTCTACAGCGCTCCGTTCCTGGGCTCCCGGAAGCAAGCTATTTCCTCCCAATCTCCTTAGTGACTGTTCTGGAAGGTTTGAAAGGGTCACAGTCAGATGCGCTGCTTCAGTGACTAGAGAACAGCCATCTGGCCCAAACGTTTTTCTACTTCATGCCAACTCAGGCGAAACCTACTTTTCCTCCCAGAAACGATAAGTGGAACACCTGGAGGAGTTGGAGGAGAGGCCGGAGGCTGGGGGACGTGGAGGCCAGGGAGCTTGGTTGCCAGGACTAGTGTTGGGGTGGGGGTGGACGGAGCACCGGCCAGGGTCAGGGAGGGGGCAGTGGGGTCTTCAGAGTGACAGTCACTGAGGGGTAGCCCTGCCTGAGACTAAAGTGATAAGCATGGATTTTATTTATTTATTCTTTTGATGGCCATAGTGTATGGTATATTTCCAGACAGGGCTTATCAAGGAGGAAAAGAAAATGGGCTTCCTGGAGTGACACTCCATGGAGAAGTCTTTCTCTCTCTCTTTTTCTTTCTTTTTTTTATTTTATAAATTATGAAAGTATGATAACACATTTACAGGAGACTTGGAAAATATAGAACAAAGTTACATCTAGTTCTACTGCATATTGCAATTGTTTTTTAAGTAGATAAATATAATTTTTAGTTGGGGTTCAACTATCAAACTCTCAAAAATTAATAGAATGAATATACAGAAAAGTAGAAAGATATAGTAGACCTGAAAAACACCATGAACCAATTCAAAATAATCAAGATTTATATAATTTTCACACAACAGTAGGATACAGATTCTTTTCAAGCTCCCATAGTATAAAACATGAGACACTGGCACATATCATGGACATACAACAAGGTGCAAAAATTTCATGATCTAAAGGTATTAAAATCATATAGAGTCTATTCTCTTAACACTGTGGAATTATGTCAGAAGTCAGTATCAAGAGATACTGAAAGGAACCCGTGTATTTTCAAGTTCCATGTGACATCTCCCAAGCGAGATCTTTGACTTTTAGCCATTCAAAGCCTCAATGAAGTTAGAAGACCGAAAAAACACAGGTTGATTGCAGTGAAGAAAGCATTTAAATAAGAAATTAATGTCAAAAATACTTTTAAAATGAAGTGGTAAGGATGGATTTTAATGTGTAACCTACCTCTAACATAGGGAAAACAGAGCAGTATGAAATGAACTCAACTTTGATTTTACAGAAGTAACTGAGTATTTTCAAGGGAGAATGAAGGGCTGTGCAGGGCAGTGGACAGGATCAGGGCTCAGTAGGGTCAGAGAAGTGAAAAATCACAAAAACTGAGAAGACGGAATTTGCCCCACATAGTACTAAGTGCCGGGGTCCAGCCTCGGCAGGATCCAGGGGGTACCCTCGGGATGAACGGCGTCGGTGAGAGAAGACACGTGAGACCAGTCTTGATAGGGCCAAGTCTGGAGGGAGATAGAGAGAGAGAGAGAGACAGAAAGAGAGAGTGACCAGACGGGGGGTGCAGCGGAGTCTGGCAGGGTCTGGCAATGCTTTATTTTTTACCGTAGCTTTTATACCCTAAGTTAGTACATTTCTAAGGGGAAGATAGTTTAACATTATATCAGCTTGTCCTTCACGAAACCAGGGTGTTTTCTGCATACTTCTTTGTTTATGAGGATCTTGTACAGTATCTTCTGGCCTTGGGGCCTATTAACATTTTATGCAAGTCAGGTGAATGTAAACCTATTTTCCGTTTCTATGGTGACCTTAAATGAAAGGTAGCAGTCTCATAGGGCAACAGTACAGAGTAAAGTATAACCTTGTTAACACAAAAATTAATCCTTCTGCAGAAGTTGTTAGTTGCGTTTATCTAAGAAGTTTACCCCACACTGACTCTGTGGCTTCAGTGAGGCAGCCTCTGCCTAGCACTCCTGGCTGACAATTAACAACCATCTCATTATTACTACACTAGGGCTAAGCTCTTATTTTTCTAGATCTTTAACTATATTACCAATGGTTTCCATAACACAACCTTAGCACATTAAGAGTGAAAACACAGCAAGCAAATGTTAACCCAATAACCACTTTTAGAATAATTTTTCTTGTGTTTTCTAATAGGACTTCCTCACCCCCCAAAAAGGCTCTGTGTCTATTAGGGCCTTTATATGATTAGGTTCTTTATGCTATGTTATGATTAGGGTATTATGAGTAATCATGCATATTAGTACCAAGGGCATAAACACATTTGCCAAACAAACTAAAACTAAAATACCAGCAAAGGAGTTTAAATTAAAACCCTCCTTTCACCCTGGATAATCTCACAAAACACCACCACCCGGGAAACTTACTGATTAAAGTTCTAAGTTGATTCTGATTTGGAAAGAGATCGGGGAAGGCCTTCTGCCTGTGTCACAGAAATTAGGGAGTAGTCTATTGAAGCAAGCATCAGAAAGACAGATATCATCTTTAAGCTGAGCACCGGGGGCAGCTTTTTGGAATCCCTGAAAACCTGATCTGCCTTGCCTGGCAGGTTTTCTCCTGGTGACCTTGTCATGGGTGGGATCTCATGTGCGGGCTCTGGCAACTAAGGAAAGGAATGTTTCCTGTCACATCAGTAAACAAGGACATCACAGTCATCAGTGATGGCAGCCCTTCAACGTGAGCCTGTGAACCCTGAGGACACTCAGGAAGGAGAAGAATGCCTGCCATTTTAGCAGCCATCAGACTGCAGCCACTCCCTAGCGTGAGCCCTGAGGACAGTCAGGAAGCAAAAACACAGGATACTGGCCCAAGATAGCTGAGGTGCACATCAGCCATCTGCTATGAGCCCAGACTCTTGCATCTTCCCATACATAGAAAAACACTAAATTCCTTAACTTGGGATATCTGGTTTTCTTTAATTAATAACAATCTTTTGACGTTCAGACTGCCTGCCCTTTGTTTTAAAACTTCTATAAAACCTGGCTCCCTAACTCGCCCCCTCAGAGCAGTTCTTTCAGGGCTACTTGAGATGCTGTCTCCTGGGTTTGAAGTCCTAAAGATTTCTGCAGAATAACAGAACTCTCGACTTCCAGGCTGCATTTTTTTTTTCCAGTTAACAAAACTCATCTGGGTTTGTCAATTGGCGTTTACGGAAGTTAGCCTCCCGTGTCCTGCAGAGGTGGGGAGCCAGGGGCCCCATCTTGGGCTATTGGCTGGAACGGCCAATTCTTTTGCTAGCCTTGAGTTTTCTCAAGCTGGCATTTTAAGGGCGGGAGGGCTTAGGGTCACCTAGGGATGCAGCCCTGAGCTGTGAAAAACTAGGTTAGTATTTTGTTCCAGTTTTTATAAGACAAAGTTGAGGCTTCATTGAGAAGAGGCCTCAGAGGAGCCTGATTGGAGATTGGAGCAGGAGTGACTTTTATGTTAATTTAATTTTTATTGGACTATAGTTACTTTACAATGTTGTGTTACGGGAGACACTCTTCATCACTGACCTTGGGGGGGGGTCCCCATCACATTGACAATCTTCAACAGGAGCTTTTCAAGCTGCGGTTCCCTCTGATTCTGAATAGAGCAGCCCCGCTGAGCACAGACAGCTGATATTCTGTGCTGGGCACCCTGACCACGTGACCCCTCCTCCCTGGGGGAGCGTCTGGCAGAGCTGTGGCTGCTTTCCAGCCCACCCCAGAAGCTCAGCGCAGGGAGATGCCAGCCAACTCAGAGGAGCCATGGAAACAGACTGGCTTTGGCACTGGAATCTGATCTGGATTTTGATTCTGCCACTCGTGTGCCTAAGCTTCCATGTCCTCACCTAGAAACCGAGGGAAGAGCCTGTCTCGTTGGGCTACTGGACTAGATGGACTCATTCTGTAAAGTGTGTAACGTATAACACTGCTGCTGCTGCTAAGTCGCTTCAGTCGTGTCCGACTCTGTGTGACCCCGTAGACGGCAGCCCACCAGGCTCCCCCGTCCCTGGGATTCTCCAGGCAAGAACACTGGAGTGGGTTGCCATTTCCTTCTCCAATGCATGCAAGTGAGAAGTGAAAGTGAAGTCGCTCAGTCATGTCTGACTCTTAGCGACCCCATGGGCTGCAGCCTACCAGACTCCTCCGTCCATGGAATTTTCCAGGCAAGAGTACTGGAGTTGGGGTGCCAATGCCTTCTCCAAATGTATAATCAGCATTTATTGAATTCAATAAATGCCCATTCCTTTCCTCCTCTTACAGAAGTTCAGAAAGTGCCCGATTTAATAAGCAGGCTGAAGACCAAAATTCCCCTTGTAAGTCAGTTGTTTGTAATTTAGAAACAAAATACATTATATTTAGATTCGCAGGACACATCGATGCTAAATATAGATGGTATGCTGCATGCTTACAACAAAACATGCAGAAGCCAAATACATTTTTTTTTTTTTTTTTTTTTTTTGCCAACCAGTCAGATGTGCAAGATGTTCACAAGGACATGAAGATTCTTCCAGAGAGCTCACAACCCAGGCACCTGTAATTCTTGTCACCTCACCTGGAATTTTCTCTAAAAGTTAAGAGAACAAATTTTAGTGTCTGCAGACTTGTGTTCATGTCCGGACTCCTTCATTAGTAACTGCGATGTTCCTAAGCCTTAGTTTCCTCATCTGGGAGATGGGCTAATAACGAGGGTTGCTTATGAGGACCAAATGAGAAGATTTCAGGGAAAGTGCTTGGTGGAGCGTCTGGTGGAGTTACAAGCCTAAGCAACCCCTCAGGATGTTCATTTCTGCGCTGCAAGTCCTCGTGCACATTCCGTGTTCAGGGAAGGTCTGTCTGGGGAATTGAACTAACGCACAAGGGAGAGGAGGAGACTCACCCGGCCCTTACTACCGCCGTGCTTTACGACAGCCGTGCTTTACGACAGCTGTGCTTTACGGCAGCTACTGAGACGTGGAGCTGGAGGAACAGCATGCTCTGAAAGGTAATCGTCTACCAGGCACGTGTGCAGATCCTTATGGAAACCTGTATGGGAAGCCATGTAAGCATCAAGGGCTCCTTCCCGCTCTGACACATCCCAAGAGTCAAAGCTTTGGTCTGGGCTTGATTGAGAACTGGATGGCACCCAAAAGTAGAGATTCACAAAGAAATATTTATTTCATCTCACTGAAAGACTTGTTGGACGAGGGGTGAGATTCTAGAAAACATTTGCCCGTTGTTGATGCCCCTGTGAGGCATCCAGAAAGCAATATGCGTTGTCCTGCAACCCCGGTGGGTGTTAGAAAGGTGATGATGGTGGCAACATCCCCAGAGCCCTTAGCTGCCTCCTTCATTCATTCATCAAACAGGGCTCCCATTGTGTGCCTAGCACAGTTCTTGGTACTGCGGGGACAACAGCTCTATGATGTTACACCTCTCGCTTGGGAGATGTCACATTGAACTTGGGATTTTGGTACCCAATGGGGTCATGGAAACAGTCCCCTGTGAACACTAAGGGACAATTATATCAGACCTAAGACTAGTATTTAATCTGCCAGAGTGAGGGCAGGTGGCCATCAGCAGAAATATTGATCAGGCAAATGAATGGACATTTAGGGACCCAGGTGTGGAAAATGGGGATTCCCTGATGTGAACTAAGTTTCTTAGCAGCCAACTCAAAGAGGAAAGTGCAATGAATATTCAGTATATATTACTGTAACTCAAGGTGTATATAGCATAAAAACATAAATGTTTCTTTAGAAAATCATGGCAGCTCTATGATGACAAGATACAGAGTAAGTATCAATTTAACTTGAATGCTACACTAACCGTTTTGTAAATATTCACCAAATGTTGTGCTTAGTCACTAGGTTGTGTCTGACTCTGAGACCCCCATTTCCTCCTCCAGGGAATCTTCAAGACCCAGGGATCGAACCCACATCTCCTGCACTGGCAGGCAAATTCTTTACTGCTGAACTACCTGGGAAATCCCACTAAATGTTACCCTGTTTTAATTATAAGATGAAGAATAAGATGCCTAATCTATCTTCTTAAAACATCTATATACCAGGTAAGGCCTTTAATTTCCATTTCTTTATTGATTATGGGTTTCAGTTGTGTTAAGAAATAAATTGCCTTTAATTTCCATTTCTTTATTGATTATGGGTTTCAGTTGTGTCTTGTTATTTATTCCATTTGGGTCAGTTCTGCACCTAGTTAAATACAATTGGATCCACATATTAATATCCTGTCCTTCTTTTGGAACCTCAGTTCCACTTACAGAAGAGTCAGGGAACTGTAGCTCTTTAGAGATGCCCTGGCTATTTCGTCTAAGTAGTTTCTGCCTGCTAATCTCTAAACCATCACCCTATTTGTTTTCTTCATAGCAATTATGTAAAACAAATCACATAGAGTATCTTCACTCCCTGTCAAAATTTTCACTCACCTTTCCCAATTTTTGTAGACATTCAGGATTTAGGTAGAATTTACTAGTAATATACATTTTTAATTGTATAACTTTTCTTTTAAATGTAATGGAGCATTTCACATCCCCCCTTATTGCTTCATCTTAAATGAAGTGACATCTATATAGAACTAGTATTTGTAAAGAGATAGGGTCAGCTGATTGCCTGTGGTCATGTCCACTTGGGTGGAAGCTCATTCTCCAGACCAATAGCCAGAGGATAGGTGGACAATACGAGTTCCTGCTTTCAGTTTCTGGCAG
Source organism: Muntiacus reevesi (assembly GCF_963930625.1). NCBI lineage: Eukaryota > Metazoa > Chordata > Mammalia > Artiodactyla > Cervidae > Muntiacus > Muntiacus reevesi. The sequence continues at coordinate 56,569,755 of NC_089258.1, read as the reverse complement.
AATTTCACCCAGAGAAGCTCTGTTTTACCAGACTGCCAACTTCTCCTACCTTAACTAATTGGTTCTCTGATGCGATATTCTGTGTCCAAGAAATGCATAAAACTTAGGTTTCTGATATATTGTTATACAGTGTGTTTCCTACCCTTCTGTTACTTGGAGCACTTTACTTGTGGGGCCTGTTCTTCCTGAAATGTGATGAGCTACCTCCAGTCCCTTCTAATTTCTGCACAGGATTTTTTAAATTAATATTAATTTTTATTGTAGTATAGTTGCTTTACAATGTTGTGTTAGCTTCTGCTGTCCAGCAGAGTGAATCAGCTATTCATTTACATACATCCCCTCGTTTTTGGATTTCCTTCCTATTTAGGTCACCACAGAGCATTGAGTAGAGTTCCCTGTGCTATATAGTAGGTTCATATTGGTTATCTGTTTCATTCATAGTAGTGTATATATGTCAGTTCCAACCTCCCAATTCATCCCACCCCTATTTCCCCCTTGGTATCCATGCATTTGTTCTCTGTGTTTGTGTCTCTGTTTCTGCTTTGCAAATAATATCATCTATACCATTTATCAAGATTACATATATATGCATTAATGTATGATATTTTATTTTCTCTGACAAGCTTTTTGTTTTTTAAAGTTCTTCCTATCTCTGAACAAATATAGATTAAAGGGGGACTGGGATGGGAGTGGAATCACAAAGAACTCCCATGTAATTCTCTGGTCGTTTCAGTGTTCAGATCCTGGGTCCCAGAAGGAGAGAGCAGACTGCAGGGATATATTAATACAACATATCTTCCAGCGTCTTTTATGTGCTGTCAGTTTCCTGAACTGAATCCTGGACGTGCTTGAGGTGAAGACTGTTGTAAGTAGGTGTTCCCTCCACCCACTTCTGCCTGCCATGCCATTCATGGAGTTTGTCTACACTTTTCATTAGATGATCTGTCAATCCTAGTTTTGGTGGTGGTATAAATTTTGTTTTTCCCTGGGCAATTGAGAAAAGCTACATTTAAGGGTTGCCAAGAAGATCTCATTTAAAAGCAACACTATATTAATATTATAACATTTTATGTGAGACACTGACACGATTTTCCTCAAAGCAGCAGAAATAATTATTAAATATATACTTTTTCTCAATCAGCTATATGTTAGGAATTGGCACGAAAGGAAATTAGAAGAAATATATGAATATATTCATATTTCGTTGAGACTATTTAAAACCTCTCTTCTCATAGCTACAGTAGACTGTCTCATTTTCCTCTATGCTTTCTTTTTCCTGATTAAGGGAGAACCAACAGCAAATGCCTATTTCTCTTTAAATGAATCTCCCCCCTTTTCTTTTCTATTTTCAACTATTTCTGAACATATATGGGCTGGAGAAACATAGATTTTAAAAACCTTGAATGAGTTAATGAAAAGGCTACTCTGCTTTCCCAGGGGTTTTGGTGATTATTATGGAGAAAACAGAACCACAGGAGTTAGAAAATCTGTATTTATCACTGAGCCATAGAGAACTTTAAATATACATTTGAAAATGTTTTATTATATAAAATACATGTTTAACATATTACATATAATATAGAATACATTTAACAGGTGTTTTATATATGACTGAAGTTACAAATTATATATTTATCACTCAACAGCAGAAAGAGACTTTAATATATACAATATATGGGTTTCCCAGGTGGCTCTGTGGTAAAGAACCTGCCTGCCAACGCAGGAGACATGGGTTAGGTCCCTGGGAAGATCCCCTGGAGTAGGAAATGGCAACCCACTCCAGTAGTCTTGCCTGGAGAATCCCATGGACAGAGGAACCTGACAGGCTACAGTCCAAGGGGTCTCAAAAGAGACATGACTTAGGGAGTAAACTGTGATTATATATAAAACACAGTAAGTAAATATACATTATACACAAAATAAATATATAAGTGCATTTTACATTATACTTACATAATACATATTAAATATATATATTTAGAATATATTTTAAATATATGTTTTAAATTATCTTTGTTGAGATAAACACATGTTTTGTAACTCCCTTGTCTCTTTTAAATGTATATGTGTATCTCCATTGTATTTAATTTTAAGACAATAATCTAGGGACCAAAATGGAAAAAGTTCAGCTCGTGGTTGCCTTACAGACTGTAGACTGGCACAAAATCTGTATGGGATCCAATGCGCTTGTTGAGCAGATCCTTAGAATAAGCCATTGACATTGTCAGGCTAAGGCCGTTTGAATGGAAGGCCTGCTCAGAGCCAAGGGCTTGAGGCTTTATTTTGAAAATAGAGCTCCACCTAGTGGCCATTCGAAGGCTGACCGCTAGGATCCTAAAGAACCCTCCAGTTCAGGAAGCGTCTCTGAATTTGTTTTCTTTCTGCTGTTACGGTCTACCCCTGTACTTGCGCTAGATTTTGGCTTCCCTTCGCCCTCTGGTGGGAAACCCTTCCGTGTTGTTCTTACGTCTGTATCTTACGTCTGTAGGACAAAGACAGACCCTTCCCAGAGTGTCAGCGATAGAAGGACAGTTGGAGGCTGGTGGTGGGAAGAATACGGGGCAGAGACCCCCAGGCCTCTTGCTGGCTGTTCCATTGACTGTACCCTTGTTTTCCCCACCGGGGCTCAGAGCCCTTATCTATGTAACCAGAGGCCTGAAGGCCGAGTCTGTCGAGGGCAACATCTGCTTCTGAGATTCTGTGGGTCTAGAAGGGGTTTGGGAAGAAGAGGGACTTCAGACCTTGGCATCTGCCGTTTCTCGGGGGGAGGAGTCTTATTCCACAAACTGGGCTTATTGTGAGGTGGAGTCGTGGGGCTGGCCTGGGACCATGAGAAAACGTCCAAGCCCAAGCCTCCTTGGATAGTTCCGGTCACTCTAGGGAGGGACGCCCATGTCCTCTTCACAGGGCATGGGCAGCAGATTTTGCTGCTGGAAGACTTTTTGGAAGAGGTATCCATGGGGGAAGAAACCCAAGATTTTAAATGGGCAAATATTTAAAATCTGTCAAATTAACAATTAAAAAAAAATATGCTCAGCTAAGGGTGTGGCAGGATGGGCAGATGGATGGGAATATAAACAGGTTGACCTTGTTCTGGGCAACCTGGTAACATCAAGAGCTCTGAAAATGATCATTACTCTTTTCTTGGAAATTTCAATCATGGAGGCAGAAATATAGGCAAATATTACAATACAAAGCTGTTCATGTAACCTTCCATCACATTAGAGAAAACTGGACACAATCTAAACATTTAGCTTCAGGGAAGAGGTTTAATATGGAGGCATTCAAATGTTATTTCTGTAATTTTCCATGGAGCCTTTCTTCAAGGGGAATGTACAGTCTAAGGTACAAATGGATGGACCCAAGTAGGGGAGGGGGTTCTGTTTCAGCACCCCACTGGACTGAGGACCTGGTTGGTCCCCACCCTCCTCTGTGACACCTCCTAAGACATTTGCCCGGCACACACAGGACTCCAGGGCACAGATCAGAGCCATAGCTTGGTCAAGCTCAGGATACTGATGATGACCCTTCTCTCTGACGGGTAGAATTCTCCATGATTCTTTCCTTGATACTTTTACATTTCTGTACTTGCCAAATCTCTCATCTCTCATTGTGACTTTGTTTTTTTTTTTACTGCCACTAAATATTTATCTTAAGAAACTGAAAGTAATATTAGTTTATAATTTTAGAATTGGATGTACAATTGTCACACGTGTCTACATCCAACTTGTGTCAGCCTGGCCAGCATATTCTTTTATTCCTGGCAAATCTTCAGGCTTATATGAGAAACCTGAATCCACAAGAAAGCAATATTAAGAAAATAAAAACCACTCATAGTCCCACCACCTGGAGAAAACTATTTTTAGCATTTTAGTGTATTTTTCTTTACAGCTTTTTTTCTATGTGATATATATGTATGTATGCATAATGTAGGGCTTCCCAGGAGGCTCAGTGATAAAGAATCTGCCTGCTAGTGCAGAAGATGTGGGTTTGATCCCTGGGTCAGGAAGATCCTCTGGAGAAGGAAATGGCAACGCACTCCAGTATTCTTGCCTGGGAAATCCCATGGACAGAGGAGCCTGGTGGGCTACGGACAAATCTTAGTGACTAAACAACAATAAAACACAAGATATGTATTATTAAATTAGTATATAAAATAAACTTATTCTGTATCTTACACATGACATTTTATTATAAAGTTTTACATCCTATTCATTTATATAAACTGCCGGGGTCCAGCCTCGGCAGGATCCAGGGGATACCCTCGGGATGAACGGCGTCGGTGAGAGAAGACACGTGAGACCAGCCTTGATAGGGCCAAGTCTGCGAGGGAGAGAGAGAGAGAGAGAGAGACAGAGAGAGAGAGAGAGAGAGAGAGAGAGAGAGAGAGAGACCAGACGGGGGGTGCAGCAGAGTCTGGCAGGGTCTGGCAATGCTTTATTTTTTACCGTAGCTTTTATACCCTAAGTTAGTACATCTCTAAGGGGAAGATAATTTAACATTACATCAGCTTGTCCTTCACGAAACCAGGGTGTTTTCTGCATGCTTCTTTGTTTATGAGGGTCTTGTACAGTATCTTCTGGCCTTGGGGCCTATTAACATTTTATGCAGGTCAGGTGAATGTAAACCTATTTTCTGTTTCTATGGTGACCTTAACTGAAAGGCAGCAGTCTCATAGGGCAACAGTACAGAGTAGAAGTATAACCTTGTTAACACAAAAATTAATCCCTCTGCAGAAGTTGTCAGTTGCGTTTATCTAAGTTTACCCCACACTGACTCTGCGACTTTGGTGAGGCAGCCCCCTGCCTAGCACTCCTGGCTAATAATTAACAACCGTTTCATTGTTAACCACACTAGGACTAAGCTCTTATTTTTCTAGATCTTTAACTATATTAACAATGGTTTCTATAACACAACCTTAGCACATTAACAGTAAAAACATAGCAAGCAAATGTTAACCCAATGACCACCTTTAGAATAATTTTTCTTATGTTTTCTAATAGGGCTTCCTCACTCCCCGAAGGGCTCTATGTCTATTAGGGCCTTTATATGATCAGGTTCTTTATGTTATTTTATGATTAGGATATTATAAGCAATCATGCATATTAGTACCAAGGGCATAAACGCATTTGCCAAACAAACTAAAATACCAGCAAAGGAGTTTAAATTAAAACACTCCTTTCACCCTGGATAATCTAACAAAATACCACCACCCGGGAAACTTATTGATTAAAGTTCTAAATTGATTCTTATTTGGAAAGAGATCGGGGAAGGCCTTCTGCCTATGTCACAGAAATTAAGGAGTAGTCTATTGAAGCAAGCATCAGAAAGACAGATATCATCTTTAAGCTGAGCATCGGGGGCAGCTTTTCGGAATCCCTGAAAACCTGATCTGCCTTGCCTGTCAGGTTTTCTCCCTCATGACCTTGTCATGGGTGGGATCTTGTGTGCTGGCTCCCGGCAATAAACATTATATTGTATATTCCCAAAACATTAAGTTTTGAAAAATAATAGTTAATGGTTTCTCAGTATTCAATTCTATTGATAAAATGTAATTTTCTCACAAATATTTTTGCTGTAATAGACCACACTAATGTGAACATATCTAAACATAAATCTTTTCTGTTTCTAATTATTTCCTTAGATTGAATTCCTAGAGAGAAGACAGTTGGGCCAAAGATTATGAATGTTTTTCAGGTTCAAGAGGTCTATGGTTAAATGTCCCTCCCGTCAGTGACCATAGTACAACATTTTAAAAAACTGCTCCCAAAAGTAGTGACCAAGTGACCTTTACTTTGGCATTCATTGATTCGATATTAGACATATATGTAAAATGTGCCCTCTTCATTAGGAAATGTCTGTTTATTTAGACAATAATTATAAACCTACTAAATGAATTTAATTTAAATGCTTTTTTACTTGTTTCAAATGAAGTTATAATCTGTCTAATGTTAAGGAGTCTCTGCTTTTATCCTTGTCTAGTCCTTCACGACCCTATGGACTGGGGCCCACCAGGCTCCTCTGTCCATGGAGTTCTCCAGGCAAGAATACTGGAGTAAGTTGCTATTCCATTCTCCAGAGTCCATTAATATTGAATAGTGAGTTAAAGAAAGTAACTGGTTTTCTGTTACTAGCTGCAGTCAAGCCAAGTCTGACAGCATTCAATTTGGGGCAGAGAATTAAGATGAAAGTGAGCAAACAGCCAGCCCCACCAATCTTACTGAGTGCAAGCAAGAAGGCAGCCTTGCTCATGGGGAGTTATAGGCTCAGGTGCTGAGGCAGCAGGTTGGTTCTCCAGCGGAGCCCGTGGGGGAGTCTGGAAACAACGACAGAGTGATGAGACTCTCAGAGAGCGGGTGGGAGGCCTGCTTGGATGGTCCACGCTGGACCCGGCTGCATCCTGCCCCTCCCGGGGTGCAGTGAGGTGTTCACTGCCACACACCCCCACCCCGCAGCCCCTCCCAAGGGTAGTCCGGGGCTTCACCTAAGCCGGCTCAGGCCAGCTTTCCTCCTGCACCAACAACGACAACCTCCTCGATTGAGTCCGGGAGTCTCCAATTCCGGGTAGGGCAAATCAGATACTCCCTGCCCCTGCTCTATGCAGGACAGGGCCAATACTTAAGGTTTATTTCAAAGTGATGACCCAGATGAAAGGAATGGGGTGTTAGTGCCCCAACCCCAAGGAACTGGACTCGAGAAGGCTGTTTGTGCCCTGGGTGGATGAGAAGTGACTCCAGCAACCTTCCTGCTTGACCCCTGAACCTCTGGATCTGAGCTTCAGAGCCTGGGTGACTGGCAGCCTGAATATGCTGCTTTGCTCTGAAGTAGACGGTGTTCAATTCAGGGGGAGCGTGCACCTGCTCGGCCTCTCCCATGCCTGTGGCAGACATTACCAATCAATCCCGGCACGCTGCGATCGACCAGCCGTCTCGGCCACAGCTGCGCTCCGTCTTCTCGGAGAATCCGCCATGTTTGTCTTCACGATTGAGCGGGCCGCGGTTTCTGAAGACCGCACAGTGTAAAATGGCTCCTTTGGACTCCGCTCTCTCTTGAGTTCTCTGCGCTTGGATCGTATGCATTCCACAGAGCTACTTCAGCTTCTGAAAGTCAAAGGTTAATACACAGGAAAGGTGAAAATCAACTTTAAAATCACAGGTGAAACGCGGGGCTGGGGAATAGGAAGTTAGAATTGGGCTTCTGGAGCCCCCTGGGTTTCCATAGAAACAAGATACTGCTGAATCAAACTCAGAAAGAAAATTACCCACACTGTTTTTTTAAGCCTGGAAAGAAGCCCGTAAAGGGTATTTACTGATGGTTCAGGCAGAGTGAGAATTTTGACGGTAAAGCCCTCCACAAAAGACCCAGCCAAAGTAAATGGCAGTGGCTCCCCATAAAAATCATGAGGGAGACCCCGCAGCAGCCTGTGTACTAGGGGTGGGGGGAGGTGCAGGACCAGCTCTGAGAATGAAAGGTGTTGTAAATCACTAAGGAAACGTGTCACTCTTAAGATGGGCCTCACTGGTGCCTCAGGCGGTAAAGAATGTGCCTGCAATGCCGGAGACTTGGGTTCCATCCCTGGGTTGGGAAGATCCCCTGGAGGAGGGCATGGCAACCCACTCCAGTATTCTTGCCTGGAGAATCCCATGGACAGAGGACCTGGCGGACTACAATTCATAGGGTCGCAGAAGAGTCGGACGTGACTGAGCAACTAAGCATAGAACAGCATCACCCCTAAGAAACCATTAGTCAGCACAGGCTACTGATTTGGGGGTCTTTGGGGTTTCATGAAAATCAGTATCACACTTTGCAGGCCCAGGGCCCCCAGTTTTTGCAGACAGAGCTAAGAAAGTGGAAACGGTGATGTGGCTTTGCGGCGGCCCCGCCTGGCGCCCCCTGTGAGCCATACAGTGGCGCGGCAGCCTCGGCAGCTCGAGCCTGGCAGTGGTGGGGGCGCGTGTACTCACACCTTCCCTCCGGGAGCGCGTGTGAACCTGTGGGCCTGTGGTGGCTGCCGTCCAGCTGGAGCAGCAGAACCTGAAGGGAAGTGCAGCCTTGAGCGGGGTGGGAATTGGCTGGAACCCCCACTGTTTGCTCCCTTTTTTCTCCTGGGCAGGAAGGACTGCTCTCCCGGCTGTGTGCTGGTGAGTGCTAAGTCGCGTCAGTCGTGTCTGACTCTTTGCAAACCCATGGACTGTAGCCCACCAGGCTCCTCTGTCCATGGGATTTCCCCGGGCAAGAATACTGGAGTGGGTTGCCATTTCCTCCTCCAGGGCATCTTCCTAATCCAGGGATCGAACCTGAGTCTCCTGCATCTTTTGCGTTGGCAGGCGGATTCTTTACCGCTAGCGCTACCTACCTGTTCTGCATATCACAGGGCATCCTGGCTTGTCAGGAGCAGTCCCCACAGCTGACCTTGAGGTTCATAGTCTTGCCTCATCACCTGAAAGTTCTTGGTTTCAACTCTTTGGAAGTGCTCATGAGGGTTCATGACATAGGGCTGTTTGCTCTTGGACATCTGAGCTCCTGAGCCAAAGCCAGCGCCTGGCCAGTGAGAGAGCCTCACCAGCCTCCAGTTACCAAACCAAAGCAGGGCTCCTTTGTTGATCTCATTTGATGATCCTCAGATATTTCGACAGAGGGTGACATGGTTGGATGCCATCACAGACTCAGTGGACATGAGTTTAAGCAAACTCCAGGACATGGTGAAGGACAGGGAAACATGGCGTGCTGCAGTCCATGGGGTCACAAAGAGTCGGACATGACTGAACAGCTGAATAGCAACAAGATATTTCCTCACAATAACCCTTTGAAATTGGCATTATTATTCCAGGATTTCTAGTAAGAGAATTTATTGTATACCATAGTGATGTTTCCAAATTCAAGGATTATTTACATACTCCCCACAAAAAAAATGTAGATGTTTTAATATCCTTAGCAGATCCAGGCTCCTTTGGAGGCTTGAGGCTTTAATAAAAAACAAAACAAAACAAAAACTTTGGCCACTAGAGGGAGACAGCTCTTTGAAGAACTGAGGCCATTTTCCCCATTTGTGGGTATAAACAGATGAAATCCTGTTTATCCTGTTTAAAGTGGTATCTAAGGCAGACCTCACAGGTGGACAAAGAAGGGGGCAAGTCCGCCGCTCAACCTCGGTGCAGACCTCACCGAACAGCCCTCCCCATCACCCACGGCTCCTTTTCCATAGTCATCGTTGCCTCTCAAAGCAAAGGTCCATTTTACTTAGCCCTCGGCAGCTTGCCATTAAACAAACAAACAAAACTTCTCGGTCTTTCTGCCTTAGGGTAAACTTTGTGGAGATAAAACTAGATAAGTTGTTAGAACTGATTCTGTGTAAAAACAGAATCCCAGAGATTTCAAGTGCTGTCACGTAGGGCCTAAAACAGGCCCCCGCTCACTCAGACAAGCCCACTGCAACCATGTGTTCAACAATATTATTCTGAAATGGGAACCCAGGCATGTTTTCTCTGTTAGAGAGTGCTGGGTTTCCTGACGTAAGATTTGCTCCCGACATCTCCTAGTTTATTTATTTATTTTTCATCTCCTAGTTTAAAAAGTGCAACTTCTGTAGTAAAGAGGTTGCTTTCTATGAGGTAAAATGTATGGAGATCATGCAAGACCAGATCTGCAGGCAGGGCCCGGGGGGAAAGAAGCCGAGTGACTTTAGGCTGTGGTGAATCTCAGAGATGCGAGGGTTTATTGGATAATAACTCATGCCCGCCTCACCTCCCCTTATACTCATGCAGAGATTTTGACTCAAATCTGGAAGAACTGGCCCCAAACCACAGTTACTAATAGGGATTTGTCATATTGCTTGTGTATTTTCTGGGCTTCCCTGGTGGCTCAGCTGATAAAGAATCTGCCTGCAATGCAGGAGACCTGGGTTCAATCCCTGGGTTGGAAAGATCCCCTGGAGAGGGGAATGGCTATCCACTCCAGTATTCTGACCTGGAGAATTCCATAGACTGTATAGTCCATGAGGTCGCAAAGAGTTGGACGTGACTGAGCGACTTTCACTTTATGTGTTTTGAAGAGGCGAAAGGGTCTCCACTATGAAATCATTTGGCATTTTAGTTGTTTTCACCAGGCAGATCAGTCTTGGTTCATCATCTTCCTAGAAATGACATCCCTATCAGGCTCTTTATTTATTTATTTTTTCCTATCAGGCTCTTTAAAGGTTTTGTTGACTGTGCTTCTTCCTTCTTTTAAGTAAAATACATTTACTTTATTGGTAAATGGTGTGTTCTTGATCAAGCAGCTACTTCAATTAACTGATAAGGTTGAGTGAACTCTGTAGATTGTGTTGGCTATACTTCTATAACCAGATTTAAAATTAAACTTCAGTTACAGGCTGCATATATTGACTTGAAATATACATTCTCTGTGATATGTACATTTAGTTCTTTTATAACATGAGGTCAGAGTGCTGCACATATTTTGCATAATAACAGCATTTGGTGTTCAAAATTAGTCACTGTTTTCAAGAAGATAAATTGTCTCTGTAATGAATTTTTATTTGCAGATTGCTTCAATCCTTGGATCTCTTCATTGAACAGACTCCCAATAACTGGACATTTGAGGTCAGCCTCTTGCAGTCAGGGAAGAGCTTGGGTCAAACCAAGACCAAACTTCCCTGCCTGGATAAGCAAAGGTCTAGTAAATAGTAAATATCTTCCTTGGTGAATCGGGCCACTTCTGGTTCCACCTGACCCAGTTAAGGCAGATGCATCATTAACATTAGTTAAAATTTTTCAAGAAGGGAGACTGGAGACTTCTTTCTGGAATCCAGTAGCGAGGTTCTGGTTTGAAAACAGATACTAGGACTTCCCTGGTGGTCCTGTGCCTTCCAGTGCAGGGGGTGTTGGGTTCAATCCCAGGGAGCTAGGATCCTACCAGCCTTGTGGCTGGAAAAACCCAAAACATAAAAAACAGAAACTGTATTGTAACAAAATCAATAAAAGACTTTAAAAATGCTCCACATTTAAAAAAAAGTCTTAAAAAAGAAAGAGGTACTTTTTGTGACTTGGCAACTAGTAGTCTTATTGGTGGCTGTTGGTGTAAAGATCCATCTCACTAAAAAAAATAAAAATAAAAAATAAAGATCCATCTCACTCCCACCCCCTTATGAAACTGGGGGTTCATTGAAAGGATTCTGTGGACTAGAAAAGGAGCTGGCAAGGACCCAAGGCCGAAGTGGGACTGGCTGCACCACTTCCATTCTGTCTTTCTAACAATACTGCACATAGACTCAGCCACACCACGCCCTATAGACTAAGGGCAAAGTATATGTCTTCACCTGATACAGTTAGAGTTTTCTCCCAAAGCTTATGTCATGATCCACAATTCTAGAATTCAAAAAGCTCTGAAAGCATGAAGATTTTGATAACTTGAGGAAAATCCTAATCTTATCTGAACTCACTGGATGGCATACACTCACCTTGATCTCATTTCAGTTCAGTCGCTCAGTCGTGTCCGACTCTTTGTGACTCCATGAAGCCTAGCATGCCAGGCCTCCCTGTCCACCACCAACTCCCAGAGTCCACCCAACCCCATGTCCATCGAGTCAGTGATGCCATCCAACCATCTCATCCTCTGTCATCCCCTTCTCCTCCTGCCCTCAATCTTTCCCAGCATCAGAGTCTTTTCCAGTGAGTCAGCTCTTGATATCAGGTGGCCAAAGTATTGGAGTCTCAGCTTCCAAATCAGTCCTTCCAATGAACACCCAGGACTGATCTCCTTTAGGATGGACTGGTTGGATCTCTTTGCAGTCCAAGGGACTCTCAAGAGTCTTCTCCAACACCACAGTTCAAAAGCATTAATTCTGCAGCGCTCAGCTTTCTTTATAGTCCAACTCTCACTTCCATACATGACTACTGGAAAAACCATAGCCTTGACTAGACGAACCTTTGTTGGCAAAATAATGACTCTGCTTTTTAATGTGCTGTCTAGGTTGGTCATAACTTTTCTTCCAAGTAGTAAGCGTCTTTTAATTCCATTGCTGCAGTCACCATCTGCAGTGATTTTGGAGCCCAGAAAAATAAAGTCAGCCACTGTTTCCACTGTTTCCCCATCTATTTGCCATAAAGTGATGGGACCGGATACCATGATCTTAGTTTTCTGAATGTTGAGCTTTAAGCCAACTTTTTCACTCTCCTCTTTCACTTTCATCAAGAGGCTCTTTAGTGCTTCTTCACTTTCTGCCATAAGGGTGGTGTCATCTGCATATCTGAGGTTATTGATATTTCTCCCGGCAATCTTGATTCCAGCTTGTGCTTCCTCCAGCCCAGCGTTTCTCATGATGTACTCTGCATATAAGTTAAATAATCAGGGTGACAATATACAGCCTTGACGTATTCCTTTTCCTGTTTGGAACCAGTCTGCTGTTCCAATGGGAGGCTATTTGTGGTCTTTTCTTTAATCCCACTTAGTGTGAACGTACATTCATTTTTCTGTAGATATATTGACAGATTTGATAATTGGGTGATGCCTCGGATGCTGCTGGAGTTTATATGACATATTCTACATGCACCATGTTACCTTTTCAAATCAGAAAAATGCTCAACTCCCAAACATAGCTGGCTTCAAGTGTTTCAAAGCGCCTGTGGAGCATTACAAGCAAGAAAGAAATCTATTACAGGCAAATAAACAATGAAAGGGGGTGGGTTGGGTAGAGAGGTGGAATAAATGAAGTTGAAATTTTGAAAAGCATTATTATGGGAGATGATACCTACTCTGGACTCATTATTTTATGAGTGATCTTTGTGATCTTTCATTCCTTTCCCTATTTGACATGCAGCTTTCTCTTCTCCAAAATGAACAGATTACCACTAGATTATTGCCGGGAGCTGGCACACAGATCCCACTCATGACAAGGTCATGAGAAGACCTGACAGCAAAGCAGATCAGGACTTCAGGGATTTCGAAAAACTGCCCTGGCGCCCACCTTAAAGATGATCTCTGTCTTTCTGATGCTTGCTGTATTAGACTACTCCCTAATTTCTGTGACACAGGCAGAAGGCCTTTCCAAATCTTTGGATCTCTTTGGATCTCTCTCCAAAGAGAATCAGCTTAGAACTTTAATCAATATGTCCCCCGGACGGTGGTATCCTATAAGATTATCCAGGATGAAAGGAGTGTTTCAATTTAGACCCCTTTGCTGGCATTCTAGCCTGCTTGGCAAATGCGTACTAATGCACATGACTGCTCACAACACATTAATCATAAACAGCATAAAGAACCTGATCACACAAAAGGCCCTAATAGGCACAGAGCCCTTCGGGAGGTGAGGAAGCCCTATTAGAGAACACAAAAATTTATTCTAAAAGTGGTTGTAGTTAAAGATTTAGAAAAATAAGAGTTTAGAATTGTGAATTTTAACCAGGAATACTAAACAGGGGCTGCCTCACCAGAGCTGCAGAGTCCTTGTGTGGTAAACCTTTTAGAGAAATTTAACTGATAACTTCTGCAAAAGGACTGACCTTGTGTTCATTAAAGAATAGATTACAGAAAACAGCTTTGCATTCACCTAGGTCATAAAATGTCAATAGGCCCCAAGGCCAGGAGATAATGTACGAGACTCTCACAGAGAAGTATGCAGAAAACACCCTGGTTTCGTGTAGGACAAGTTGATGTAATATTAAACTATCTTCCCCTTAAAAATATACTAACTTAGAATATAAAAGCTATGGTAAAAAATAAAACATTGCCAGACTCTGCTGCATCCCCCGTCTGGTCACGCTCTGTCTCTGTCTTTCTCTTTCTCTCTCTCTCTCTCTCTCTCTGTCCCTCGCAGACTTGGCCCTATCAAGGCTGGTCTCACGTGTCTTCTCTCACCAATGCCATTCATCCTGAGGGTACCCCCTGGATCCTGCCGAGGCTGGACCCCGGCAGATTATGTCTGCAGTCTCTTTCATATTCACAACTCTATAATTCTGTGATTGTAGTTGCTTTTTTCAAAGCAGTTCTTCTCATCTGGCAGCAAACAAGATGTGACAATTCTCTCTCTCTTTTTTTTGTAGCAATTCCTTATCAAGGTTTACATGCTACTGCATTTTCCCTTCATATTTCACGTATTTAATGTAAACTCCTTCAACTACCATTTTTTCAGTTTTCTTGAAAAGAAAAACATTGAGGAGTTTCTATTGGTTTAACGTTGAGTTTTTACATTCAGCTTTTATATAATTATTAAATAATCCATTTTACTTTCCTCAGCCTACATGATGATTTCTGTTTATCCAGCAAAGACAGAAAGAGAGAACCTTAGGTCATTTGTACAAGAGTGTTTGGGCCAGGGCTCAGAATTGCGTACTCTTGACAGCCATGCTGAGATCACTTCCCTAGTTCTATTCTGAAGATAAAGTTCCTTTGTTACCTTGGATCGTGGTTTGAATTAGGTTAACTTCCCTCTTTTTTTCTGATTTATATGATGAGGTGATTGCTTAAAGATGGCAATTCTCCCATGGTGCTGATCTTGACAAATGGTGCTACTCCGTCATCAGAGGCAGAACCTTGGGAACTATCCAAGACCCCTTTCTCTTACCACCCATATGTTCAATTCATCACCAGGGCTGCTGATGATTTTTAAGTTATAATATGTTTCTGGCCTGCACAAAATCCAAGGGCATAATATAAATAGCAGCCTTGTCCCAACCAGAGTGGTTGTGAAATTGTAGCATTTTGTCCTACAAGGACCCTTGGCATTTGTATTTTGTTTCTTAAATGAATAGAACCTTCCAAACTTGAGACCCCAAGGCAGCTCTCCCTGGTTTCATTCTCTTCTGTCCTTTCCAGAGGAAACCTCAGCCCTGATTTTGATGTTTATAATTTCCATGGGGTTGGTGCTATTATACAGAATATTGTGCTGGATGTTTTTATGTTAATATTTTAGATCGTGTGTATCCATCTCCAGCTGATTTTTCTAACTCACTGTTATTCTTGAGATCTTCAAGAACCGGACATCTATATCTCGTTCTACATCTACATCTTTTGGGGCTTCTGTGGTAGCTCAGGCAGTAAAGAATCTGCCTGACAATGCAGGAGACCTGGGTTTGATCACTGAGTCAGGAAGATCCTCTAGAGAAGGGAATGGCAACCCACCCCAGTATTCTTGCCTGGAGAATGCCATGGACAGAGGAGCCTGGTGGGCTACAGTCCATGAGTGGGACATGACTGAGCAACTAACACTTTCAGTTTTTTTGGACAGCTATAGAGTGTTCTGTTCTTTGAATACTGATATTACTTATTCATACTCTTGTTAATGGATTTTTAGATTATTTCTACTTTTTTTTGCCATTACAGACACTGTAACAATAAATACCCATGTATCTATCTCATTGTACAAGCTTATCCATGACAGCTTCTCTCGTGCACAGTGGAGTTAGCTCAGCATTCGTGATTTCCTTTGACAAACTTTTTTTAATGGTCACAGTGTTATAGGCTTTCTGTCATCATTGGAACCACTAAAACATATTTCGAGATGCAAAAAAATCTTATGCCTATTTCCGTAAGATTTAGAAATTTTACCATGAGAAGATTCAGAATAACTCTAAATGGTTCATCATCAGAGTCACAGTAGGTATGGTCCTCCCATGGTGTCCTCAGGGATTGTTTCTAGGACTCTCCTGCATCCCCGGGCCAAAATCCATGGATGCTCAAGTCCTTTATATAAAATGCATAGTGAGTACATGCTTTCGCTTCAGTTGTGTCCAACTGTCTGTGACCCCATGGCCTGTAGCCCAACAGGTTTCTCTGTCCATTGGGCTCTTCAGGCAAGAATCCTGGAGTGGGTTGCCATGCCCTCCTCCAGGGGATCTTCCCAATCCAGGAATCAAACCTGTGTCTCTCTTATGTCTCCTGCCTTGGGCCCCATCCTTTTGTTTTATGAACACTTCCTCACTTTCTGGTTCTTCTACTAATTTTCGCATTCATCAGTGGATATTGCCTGTGACAGTTACTTCTGCAGTGTTCCTACAGCGATTTTCTGTTTCCCCCTCTCAGTTTAATCAAGACAAGCTGAAGATATTTAGGGACTTTGATTTTTCTTCCCAATTTCACAAACTGAATGTGTTCCCCTAAAATACAAAGCTATAAAAGAGACCTGGGCTGGAATTGCAGTTCTGACTCTTCGGGTTATTTGACCTTAGGCGCCTCTGAACCTTGGTTTCCTTTGCATTGTAGGGATATAAATACCTGCCTTACAAATGATCAGAAGATCTAAGTGAAATAGTGCTTGTAAAGTTTTTTTATTTTCCTTTGGCTACACTGGGTCTTCGTTGCGGGGGAAGGGGGTAGGTGGGCTTTCTCTAGTTGAGGCGCCTGGGGGCTTCTCTCTAGTTGCAGTTCTCAGGCTTCTCTTGTTGCAAAGCATGGGTTTGCCCCGAGGCATGTGGAATTTTAGCTCCCCAACCAGGGATCAAACCCACGTCCCCTGCATTGGCATCTTGGCATGTGGATTCTCAATCCCTGGGCCACCAGAGAAGTCCCGCATGTAAAGTTCTTAATATCAAGAAAGGTGGATATTTTTACTCTTGCTTCCGTCAGCACTGATGTCGCCTCCTCGTGGCTTCTGGATCCTGCTTTCTAACACGCAGATCCGAAGGTGACGTGACCTTCTTCAGGCCTGTCTGTTGCTGCCTGTCGTTGTCAGCAGTGGTTCCCAAGCCTAGCTTTTGATCAAAATGACATGAGGGGCCACTCCTTTGAGGTCAGCCCACCCTCGTATTCCAAGGGTGTACTATCTGCTGCCAGTTTAATGAAATTCTGCTTGCTTGAGCTGTAACTGGAAAAAAAAAAAAAAAATACAGGAAGCATCTTTAAAGATATATAATAAGCCAGTCTTACCGACTAGAATTGTGGTGGGATGGGTTCAGTCCTCGTCTATACTCTGGAACAGTGAGGCCAGGATCCACCACAGGAGACAGGATTCTGCAGCCCCCTCTGAGGCTGATCATGTCAAGAGAGAACCCCTGCTCCCCGCCATGAAATGGCCAAGCAGGACCAAAGCACGAGATGAGCAGTCAGGCCAGCAGTTCTTAGACATTCCACCTAGTATCTGGGTGGTCTTGCTCACTTAGCTCCCTCTTATATACAGGTTCTTGTGCACCTGTGTGCTCACTCAGTCATGTCCAACTCTTGTGATCCCATGGACTGTAGCCTGCCAGGCTCCTCTGTCCATGGGATTCTCCCGGCAGGAATACTGGAGTGGATTGCCATTTCCTCCTCCAGGTGATCTTCCTAACACAGGTGATCTTCCCAAATGCAGGCATCTGCTGCATGGGCAGGTGGATTCTTTACCCCTGAGTCACCTGGGAACCCCGAGTACATTCTTGAAGACCATTTAACTTAAAGCGTGCACAGATAAAACTGCTTTCCTAGTAGGAAGACATAGAATGATTGTTGTATGAATTTTTTTCAATGCTCTTTTACTCCTTTTTAAAAAAATCTTTAATTCTAGTACATTTCAGAGTGTTCTTTCTCTTGTTTTGATTCAGTACAGATGTATATTGTGAAAAGATGATCACGATAAGGTTAGTTGACACCTCCGTTGCATCACAGGCAGAGAACCGAGGTTGGCTGACAGCCATTCTAGAATTGATTAAGGTCAAACTGCCTTCAGTCCCTGGGAAGCTTTGACCAGAACCTTACAAGCTTCACCAGGATCTGAGCAACGTTATAATGATAATAATAGCGTTCATCAAGGGCATGCTATTTGCCACGCACATTTTGTAAGCCTTTATATTGAATTTCCTGCCAAATGAAAGACCCACAGATGCCTGGTATCTGGACTTAGTGCATTGTCTCCTGACCCACCTGTGCTTGCTGCCCTGTATTGACCTCCTGGCCAGCCTCCCAGGCCCTCCTCGGCCTGGTCCTTCTTGGCACGAAGCCTCATGGTTATCCCTAGCTGTGCTTGTCCATCTCAAAATCTCACCCACCAAGACTGTCTCACTGCTGCCCTCCTAGGGCAGTGCTGTCTCAGACCAATGTTCCAGTAATGACCCCTGACGATTTTGTCCAACTCTGGAACTTTCTGGCTCTATGATTCTGCTGAGAGGTGCCTCC
The DNA here is from genome assembly GCF_963930625.1 of Muntiacus reevesi. NCBI lineage: Eukaryota > Metazoa > Chordata > Mammalia > Artiodactyla > Cervidae > Muntiacus > Muntiacus reevesi. Next base: position 56,551,677 of record NC_089258.1, on the reverse strand, counting down.
TCCTACAGTTATGTCTCGACACAAGCAACTTGAAATATAAAGTAAGTTCTGTGTATAGATGGATACTAAAACCATCAATGATTGACACATAGACAAATACAAATTTGTTTTTAAATGTTCTGGAGATGGGGGCACTGCTGAAAAGTTCACAGGTATGTCCACCCAAGTTTACTGTCTCCTGTTGACACCCTGAGTTAAGAGGTTCATGTTACTAAATTCTGAGGAAGTCAGTGAGAGAGTTTAAATTGGGCAGAGATGAGGGATAACAGCAAATTAAGAGATCACCCTTTCCCTTGACTCCTCCCTTTGGTTAGCTCAACTGCAAAGTTAGAGTTGACTTCTGTCATCTAAAATTCTACCTCTCCGTGGGTGCTTGTATTTCTGGAATATTCGCCCCAAAATAATATGGTTTGCCGACTAAAACAGATGGACAGTGTGAGAGTTGTGAATTAAGTTTTATTTGGGGCAATTTGAAGACGGCAGCTCAGGAGACAGCAGCTCAGATATCTCCAAGAGGCTGCTCCAAAGAGGTATTGGGGAAGGACAGTGTGTGTGTGATTTTGCTAAAGGCGTAATGTTGGGAGCCACCGGGACAAGAAAGGAACCTGCAAGGCAGCTCTTCCCCTTGAGGTTGTCCCAGGGGCCCGGTATGTCCCTTTCTTCCTTCTGTCTTACTGTTATTGGGCTTTCTATTAATTTTTGGAAATGATAATTTATAGTAATAAGGCCTCGCTGGAAAACTCCAAGCCTTTTTGGAAATGCTTAAGATTGTTCTGGCTCAGGACATGACCATAAACATCAAGTCATAAAAGAAAAGGCCACAAGTATAGTTTGGCTGCTTGCTTAAAAGATTATAATGTTCTAGAATAGAAAAGAGTAGAAGTGTTTAGATTTAGAAGTAGATATACTGCTTTAGTTTACTTTCTCTTTGGTTGAAAGGGTTTTCACTATTGCTATTTCCTTGCTGCCACTTGTTCATTGTTTCCCTTTCTTTAAACAACATGGGATATTATGGATATTTTTGTAAAGTTAGAAAATGGGGTATATAAGATTTTAATAGAAGATTTATATTAACCAGCTTTACTGCCATTATTTTACTATTAATAGAGGTGTTTTGCTGCTTTAGAGGTGTTTTTGCTGTTTAATAGTTAATCGTTGTAAATTGGGATTTTGTGGTTTCAGGTAAAGAAAAATATCAGGTTTTTCTCATGGTACTGTTTTCAGAAATGTCAAACATGTTACTGTGACCCTTCCCATGTATTGTTTTATTGTCCAAAGAATTTACACTATACCTGAGAGTTATGAAACATTGTTTTTGTTAGAGTGAGAATGTTAGGCCATTGAGGCAAGAAGATTATGTACGGGATATTTAAGTATAAACCCTGTAATCGGAAACGTTCTAGATGAATGCTTAGGGGAAAAACATGGGGAAAAAAATATTGACGGAAGCATAAACCAATATCTGATGTAATATGTGGTGACTTAAGGGGGAGGTAACATTCATTCTATAAAAACTGAACTATCCTAAAAATTAAAAAAAAAAAAAGGCTACCTCTTCTACTCAACGTCTGTGTGTGTCTGTCTGTCTGTCTTCTCTTGCCGACGCCATTCATCCTGAGGGTTCCCCTGGATCCTGCTAGGGCTGGACCCAGCAGTGTAACACGTGCAATCAAGCATATATATATATATTATTTTATTTTATTTTATTTTTTTGTAGAAAGTTTCTGCTGGTCTCCTGAAGCTTCTGCTAGTCACACGAGTCAGTCACCATGCAAATCCCAGGGTACACTTTCCTATCCATCCAGGTGGAAGCCAAGGTCATAAATTAGTACCACAAACCCACAGAGTCCCATTTGGTGCAACCCAGTGACTCTCTGGTCATCTGCCCAGTCAGTTCCATACCAATCACTGTCTCTAAGGGTAATAATACGTAGGCACTGTTCATAAGGCACCCAGCCTAGTTTCCCAATGTTACTAGGCTGATTATCCTTCAGTTCGGTTCAGTCGCTCAGTCGTGTCTGACTCTTTGCAACCCCATGAATCGTAGCACACCAGGCCTCCCTGTCCATCACAAACTCCCAGAGTGTACTCAAACTCATGCCCATCGAGTCGGTGATGCCATCTAGCCATCTCATCCTCTGTCATCCCTTCTCCTCCTGCCCCCAATCCCTCCCAGCATCAGGGTCTTTTCCAACGAGTCAACTCTTTGCATGAGGTGGCCAAAGTATTGGAGCTTCGGCTTCAGCATCAGTCCTTCCAATGAACACCCAGGACTGATCTCCTTTAGGATGGACTGGTTGGATCTCTTTGCAGTCCAAGGGACTCTTCAAGAGTCTTCTCTAACACCATAGTTCAAAAGCATCAATTTTTCGGTGCTCAGCTTTCTTCACCATCCAACTCTCACATCCATACGTGACCACTGGAAAAACCATAGCCTTGACTAGATGGACCTTTGCTGACAAAGTAGTATCTCTGCTTTTTTTTTTTTTAACCTCTGCTTTTTAATATGCTGTCTAGGTTGGTCATAACTTTCCTTCCAAAGAGTAAGTGTCTTTTAATTTCATGGCTGTAGTCACCATCTGTAGTGATTTTGGAGCCCCAAAAAATAAAGTCTGACGCTGTTTCCACTGTCTCCCAATCTATTTTCCATGAGGTGATGGGACCATATGCCATGATCTTAGTTTTCTTAATGTTAAGCTTTAAGCAAACTTTTTCACTCTCCTCCTTCACCTTCGTCAAGAGGCTGTTTAGTTCCTCTTCACTCTCTGCCATAAGGGTGGTGTCATCTGCATATCTGAGGTTATTGATACTTCTCCCAGCAATCTTGATTCCAGTTTGTGCTTCCTCCAGCCCAGTGTTTCTCATGATGTACTCTGCATAGAAGTTAAATAAGCAGGGTGACAATATACAGCCATGACGTACTCCTTTTCCTATTTGGAACCAGTCTGTTGTTCCATGTCCAGTTCTAACTGTTGCTTTCTGACCTGCTTACAGGTTTCTCAAGAGGCAGGTCAGGTGGTCTGGTATTCCCATCTCCTTCAGAATTTTCCACAGTGTGATTTAATTGTTCCCAAAATTGAGGAGCTTTTAAACTTAAATGACCAAAGCCTGTTGTTAACTGTCTAAGCCCATCTCATAATGTGGGGCCAGTGAGTGGGGGTTTCCTTTTAATCAACGAGATGTCATGAGTTTTGATTGAGACTTGGCTCGTTGTTTTGATTGAGCCTTATGAGCTGAAAAGAGACTTTATGACAAGGGTCAGAGCAGGTATTATCAGTTGGCCAGGTGAGAGGATCCCATCTATTAGGTTCATGCAAAAGTAACTGCAGTTTTGCATTGTTGATCTTTGCCATTTGATCTTGGAATCATACATTCTTAAATAAATAGAGGGTGTGAGCTACTGCAAGGGGCCTCAGGGAAGTGTCTGATACCCCCATGCCCTCCCAGGCAGTAGAGAGCCCTGCGTGGGCAGCAGGTGTCATCTGGCCCTAAGGGGCAGGTGAGCCCTGGACCAGGAGTGCCTCTGGAGTTCTTCAGTTCCGTTTAGTCGCTCAGTCATGTCCGACTCTTTGCGAACCCATGAATTGTAGCACGCCAGGCCTCCCTGTCCACCAACTCCTGGAGTCCACCCAAACCCATGTCCATTGAGTTGGTAATGCCATCCAACCATCTCATCCTCTGTCATGCCCTTCTCCTCCTGCCCTCAATCTTTCCAGCATCAGGGTCTTTTTCAATGAGTCAGCTCTACGCATGAGGTGGCCAAAGTATATTGGAGTTTCAGCTTCAACATCTGTCCTTCCAATGAAACCCAGGACTGATCTCCTTTAGGATGGACTGGTTGGATCTCCTTGCAGTCCAAGAGACTCGCAGGAGTCTTCTCCAATGCCACAGTTCAAAAGCATCAATTCTTTGGTGTTCTGCTTTCTTTATAGTCCAACTCTCGAATTCATACATGACTACTGGAAAAACCATAGGCTTGACAAGATGGACCTTTGTTGACTAAGTAATATCTCTGCTTTTTAATATGCTATTTAGGTTGGTCATAACTTTCCTTCCAAGGAGTAAGCATCTTTTAATTTCATGGCAGCAATCACCATCTGCAGTGATTTTGGAGCCCCCAAAAATAAAGTCTAACACTGTTCTGCTGTTTCCCCGTCTATTTGCCATGAAGTGATGGGATCTGATGCCATGATCTTAGTTTTCTGAATGTTGAGCTTTAAGCCAACTTTTTCACTCTCATCTTTCACTTTCCTCAAGACTCTCCTTAGTTCTTCTTCACTTTATGCCATAAAGGTGGTGTCATCTGCATATCTGAGGTTATTGATATTTTTCCCAGCAAACTTAATTCCAGCTTGTGCTTCTTCCAGCCCAGCATTTCACATGATATACTCTGCATATAAGTTAAATAAATAGGGTGACAATATACAGCCTTGACGTACTCCTTTTCCAATTTGGAACCAGTCTGTTCCATGTCCAGTTCTAACTGTTGCTTCCTGACCTGCTTACAGATTTCTCAAGAGGCAGGTCAGGTGGTCTGTTATTCCCATCTCTTTCAGAATTTTCCACAGTTTATTGTTAACCACATAGTCAAAGGCTTTGGCATAGTCAATAAAGCAGAAGTAGATGTTTTTCTGGAACTCTCTTGCTTTTTGGATGATCCAGCAGATGTTGGCAATTTGATCTCTCGTTTCTCTGCCTTTTCTAAAACCAGCTTGAACATCTGGACGTTCACAGTTCACGTACTGCTGAAGCCTGACTTGGAGAATTTTGAGCATTACTTTACTAGCATGTGAGATGAGTGCAATTATGCGGTAGTTTGAGCATTCTTTGACATTGCCTTTCTTTGGGATTGGAATGAAAACTAACCTTTTCTAGTACTGTGGCCACTGCTGAGTATTCCAAATTTGCTGGCATATTAAGTGCAGCACTTTCACAGCATCATCTTTTAGGATTTGAAATAGCTCAACTGGAATTCCATCAACTCCACTAGCTTTGTTTGTAGTGATGCTTTCTAAGGCCCACTTGACTTCACATTCCAGGATGTCTGGCTCTAGGTGAGTGATCACACCATGGTGATTATCTGGGTCATGCAGATATTTTTTGTACAGTTCTTCTGTGTATCTTTTTCTTCTGGAGTTCTCCTGTCTCTATTCCCACCCCGCTGCTCCATGGTTCACTTGCAGGAGGAATGAGAGGTCTCTGTGGTTGGGAAGATCACGTGATGAAAAGACAGGGCAGGGCCCCAGGCTTAGCTGCCTTGAGGATTCAGGTGCCCAGGAGCCTGAGGGCTGCACCTCCAGTGTAGGGATGGAGCCGGCCGGGGCCAGGGCGGTGGGGTTCCAGGCCGGCTCTGCCTCCAGTGCTCTTGGCCCCAGATCACCAGGGATGGAGGGCGCTGGTCCTAGTGAGTGCCCTCCATACTCTGTCCCCAGAGACCTGGGGCCAGTGGCCAATAGCAAGGTCAGTGGGCAGGGCTCTGGTCCCTCTCCCCATATTAGAAAAACCAAACAAGAACTCAGGATCCTCAGCCCCTGCAGGAGATCCTGGAGCCAAAGGAGACTTCCCCAAATTTGTCTGCACTCCCGAGGAGGTGGATGGGCCTGAGGGGCTGCTGGTGGTACCGAGGCTCGGGGTCCTTGTAGAGTTCAGGCAAAGGAGGGAAGTCCACTTTGGGTCTCTTTACTGGTCGCCGTGACTGTCAACTAAAAATGATGCACACTGTGAGCGTTGTGAGTTGAGTTTTATTTGGGGTAAAATGAGGACTGCAGCCTGGAGACAGCACCTCTGATAGCTCTTGGAAACTGCTCCAAAGAGGTCAAGGGGGACGGGCAGTGTATATGTGATTCTGGCGAAGGGGGAGTACATGCCAATAAGCACGTTTTTTTTCTTTTTTGGTAGAGTTTCTTCTGTTCTCGTGGAGCTTCTGCTAGTCACGAGATACAGTAACTAGCAGAAGTATTTTAGTGCTTTTCTGAATATGAGGAAACAACTGGATATGAGGGGAAACCAGTTCCTGAAAATATCTGACCACCATCCGAAGACCTTCCCTGCCAGTTTCCTGGAGTACAGAGTGCCTCATTCCTGAGGCACTCATTCTTCATCTCCACCCTAGACTCCTTGGGAGGGGGGGAGGTCAGAGCTCAGCGCCACAGCATCACGTGACTTCACCATTGTAGAGGTACAGTAGATGGCAAGCAGCCGTGGCAAGTGCCCCTTTGTGCCGGGGTCCAGCCTCGGCAGGATCCAGGGGGTACCGTCAGGATGAACGGCATCAGCGAGAGAGAGAGACGGGAGACCAGCCTTGATAGGGCCAAGTCTGCAAGGGAAAGAGAGAAAGAGAGAGAGAGAGAGACAGACCAGACAGGGGGTGCAGCAGAGTCTGGCAGGGTCTGGCAATCCTCTATTTTTTACCGTAGCTTTTATACCCTAAGTTAGTATATTTCTAAGGGGAAGATAGTTTAACATTACATCAGCTTGTCCTTCACGAAACCAGGGTGTTTTCTGCATACTTCTTTGTTTATGAGGGTCTTGTACAGTATCTTCTGACCTTGGGGCCTATTAATATTTTATGCAAGTCAGGTGAATATAAACCTATTTTCTGTTTCTATGGTGACCTTAACTGAAAGGTAGCAGTCTCATAGGGCAACAGTACAGAGTAGAAGTATAACCTTGTTAACACAAAAGTTAATCCTTCTGCAGAAGTTGTCAGTTGCGTTTATCTAAGAAGTTTACCCCACACTGACTCTACAGCTTCAGTGAGGCAGCCTCTGCCTAGCACTCTTCGTTGACAATTAACAACCATCTCATTATTACTACACTAGGGCTAAGCTCTTATTTTTCTAGATCTTTAACTATATTACCAATGGTTTCCATAACACAACCTTAGCACATTAAGAGTGAAAACACAGCAAGCAAACATTAACCCAATAACCACTTTTAGAATAATTTTTCTTGTGTTTTCTAATAGAACTCCTTCACCCCCCCAAAAGGCTCTATGTCTATTAGAGTCTTTATATGATCAGGTTCTTTATGCTATTTTATGATTAGGGTATTATGAGCAATCATGCATATTAGTACCAAGGGGATAAACACATTTGCCAAACAAACTAAAACTAAAATACCAGCAAAGGAGTTTAAATTAAAACACTCCTTTCATCTTGGATAATCTCATAAGATACCACCAGCCAGGAAATTTATTGATTAAAGTTCTAAATTGATTCTGATTTGGGAAGAGATCGGGGAAGGCCTTCTGCCTGTGTCACAGAAATTAGGGAGTAGTCTATTGAAGCAAGCATCAGAAAGACAGATATCATCTTTGAGGTGAGCGCCGGGGCAGCTTTTCAGAATCCCTGGAAACCTGATCCGCCTTGCCTGTCAGGCTTTCTCCTGGTGACCTTGTCTTGGGTGGGCTCTCACTTGTTGGCTCCGGGCACCTTTGGTTTAAGAGTTGCACTCTCTCTCCCCCCTGGTGTTCATCCCAGGTGGTTTGGGAACCTGACTTTTCTGAAGGAGTCCATCTCCAGACTTGCTAGTAAAGGGTGAGCCTAGACGTTTTTAAAAGGGGGTGCTGTACCTTTAAATTCTGAAAGTGAACTTGGCTCAGGAAGGCCAGTAGTCAAGGTCCAGCCCCTAGAAGAGAGAATAGCTGCAGTCTCTGCATCCTACGCTGGGGTAGGCTCCTGGTGGCATGGCAGGGAAGCTGGGGGTCCTCTTGCTGGCCCTTGTGCTCAGCCTGGCGCAGCCAGCCTCGGCCCGCCGGAAACTCCTGTTGTTTCTGCTGGACGGCTTCCGAGCAGACTACATCAGCGATGAGGCCCTGGAGTCCTTGCCTGGGTTCAAAGAGATTGTGAGCAGAGGGGTCAAAGTGGATTACTTGACCCCGGACTTTCCCAGTCTCTCTTATCCCAATTACTACAGCCTCATGACCGGTGAGTACCCTGTCCTCCTCTGGGTGGGGAGGGTGGGCTGGAGTCCATCAGGAAGAGTGAGCTCCTGGCATTAGAAGCGTGTTTAAAGTTTCCGTCTGCCTTCGTCTTTGGGGAACCCAGGGATAGGCAAGAAGAGCGTGTTCTCGGCTGAGATTCCTTCTTTTTTTTTTGGTGCATGAATGCGTTATTTTCCTAAAGTTATTCCCTAGGACCTGTTTTGGCTTTGCAGTGTGGAGAACAGAGGACTCTATGATTAGATGATGGTTAAAGTGGTTATTTGTTTTGCAAATTAAAAATTCTAGCCGACTCCGTATATTCTAAGTTGAAATTTAAAAAGTCAGCAGGTCTTCGTTTGTATCAAATTCCTTCTCTCCCCTTTGCTCTGCGGTCATCTGTCATCCTGGAACTGTTTTGGCTTGTTGGGCTATGAAAGTTACACGTGGGATTCCTGCATGACTCAGAGGGAGTATTCAGGTCATATCCTAAAGTATTACTTAGCGACACTACTTGCTCCTTCTTTTGCCTTTCCGGGCCAGGTAAAATGACAGGGAGAAGAAAAAACTAACGCATAGTTCAGATTCCCGTTTTTAACTTCTAGCATCTGTTAAGAAAACAAAACCCAAATCCCCAGCTCACCCAGACTGTGCCGACGTTTGGGAAAGCTGACTTTTGCTTCAAGATAAACTTCACCTAGGATTGCAGGCACACCAAATGTGATTCCATGAACTCGGTCCTCTATCTGTGTCACAGAATGTACCTCCTGATGGCACAATGGGATTCCTAGCTTCCAGTGGGTTTACCAGTTAACCATTGTAAGGGCCAGCAAGAGGCACTCAAAAGGAATTTAGCAAACTGTCCAGGGACGCTGGTAAAAATGCACTGTTATTGATGATGCTTATGTAGGACTTAGCTCTGTGCTCTGAGTATAGGGAAAAACTCCATGAATTATGTTAACAGGAAGGGAATGAGAACTCTTGTATCTCATTATGGATCTTTACAGAACAGCAAAGCCCCAGGATTCTGGAAAGACAAATTGCTATGTCTGTCTTCATACATGGAGACCGAACGCATGTGTACATCAAAATGCTATAAGATGAAGGAGGGGAGAGAGTTTGGGAACTAGAAGTAAGGGCATGGAGAGGAAAGAAAATCTGGACTGCACACAGCAAGGAAATTACTTGTCCGTTTTGAAACATTTCCCTCCGACAGACAAATGATCAGCATCTCTAAGATCTTCTGGTCCTTACTTGGCACGGCTCTCCCCTTGCAGGGAAGGAAGCTGTATGCTGGCCGCCGGGCCACACATAGATGCTATTGTGTGTCGCAGCCCGGCTTCCACTGTGTCTGTCCAGGGGTTTTCACACATGCAGACCACCCCCCACAGCAGTTGTCTTTCAGAGCCTTGCCGGGAGACTCAATTCACAAACTGCCACGTGCACTTTTCTCAGTGTCAGTAAAAGATGAAGAAAATCCAGTCTGAGCAAGCCAGACTCCAGTGAGCAAAAAGGGACCATTACAGTCTCCAAGAGAAGCCAAGCCAGTGACACGACCCTTTGTTCGTCAGACACCCCTGTTGCTGATATCCCTGCGAGGACGAATTGGCACAAAGCCTCCGTCACGCAGACACTTTCTTGTCAGGCTGTGGGTATCGTCTAGTCTCTGGTCTAGCCGTGACAGAAGGGCTCTTTTCATGGGGGGGACAGTGCAGATCCCAGGAATGTGTGACAGAGATCTTCTTTACTTTCAAATGTGCAGGCTTCAGTAGCAGCAGCACTAGGGCTCGGTTATTGCCACTCCTGGGCTCCAGAGCACAGGCTCAGCGGTTCTGGCCCATGGGTCCAGATGCTCCACGGCCTGTGGGATCTTCCCGGACCAGGGCTTGAACCCCTGTCTCCTGTATTGGCAGGCAGGTTCTTTACTACTGAGCCACCAGGGAAGCCCCTCCCCTTTTTGACTTCTATGAAAGCAGTATTATGTATAGGATGTGTCCTGCAAGACATGTTCATGTGCAGATGTCTTTGGGTGTGGCTTGTATAATACACAGAGCGGACATAAGGCTTGGAGCAGGACTGTGGGCTGGGTGATGCCCGGCCGTGAGGCTGCTATCATGTCCGCTGCCCTGGACCTTACTCAGGGTGAAATCTACACTATTTCCCCCAATTTCCATGCTTATTTTCCCACCTGATACTGAAAAATTCCTCTTTATATATATATATATATATATATAAGGAAGGATATATCTGTTGGGAATTGCACGTAGGGTTTGAGCATTTGAGCATTTTATGAACCAACAAGAGAATCATGCTAGATCTCTTTGGTACCGAAATACACACTGTCTCAAGGTTCCTCAGAATCCCTAAGATGGACTATAATCTCACTTCCTTACGTGAATTATTGCCTGTAACACATAAAGCTCTTGGTGTTCTCTTTGTGTGATGAGGAATGATGGGTTACTGGAAAGAACTTGGTCTTGAAGCTGGGAGAAGGTGGTGGGAGTCCTCGCAGGGTCGGGAAGACTTCAGGCGCAAGTCATCACTGTGCCCTGAACCTCAGTTTCCCTAGTTTCTGGGTCCTCATCAGGCCAGAATCTCAGCTGCTGCCAGAAGCAGGCATGAAATGGGAAAAAGTCAGGACTGGCACTTCTTGGGAGGTCTGTGTGTTGTGTGCTCAGTCATGTCTGCCTCTTTGCAGTCCCATGGACTGTGGCCCTCCAGGCTCCTCTGTCCATGGGATTCTCCAGGCAAGAATTGTGGAGTGGGTTGCCATTTTCTCCCCCAGGAGATCATCCCAATCCAAGGACCGAACCTGAGTCTCCCGCATCTCCTGCATTTGCAGGACTCTTTACCACTAGTGCCACTGGGGAAGCCCAAAATTTATTTGCAGCAGGACAAATATGGCTTCCCCGGTGACTCAGCAGTGGAATTTGCCAGCCAGTGCAGGAGATGGAAGAGACTCAGGTTCGATCCCTGGGTTGGGAAGATCCCCTGGGGGAGGAAATGGCAACCCACTCCAGTATTATTGCCTGGAGAATCCCATGGACAGAGGAGCCTGGCAGACTACAGTGGGGTCACATAGGGTCACAAGGAGTTGGACACGACTGAGTGACTGAACTACCAAATAAAGTGCTGGGAGACTGGGTGCTTCCCTCCAGATACCTGAGGGCATCAGTGTCAGGGCTGAGATCCGAGGGCAGGCTCCAGTGGTCCACATGTCACACAGGGACCAGCATGACACTGACTCCAGTCCTGGCATGTCTGGAAGGTGGTGTGTGTGACCTGGGATCCACAGACACAGGTCTCCTTATGACCAGTCCAGAAGGCATCCAGAGCTTGGACAAAGGCACTTGATTAATCATCTACTGGAACCAAGGCAAAACCAAGAAAGTTAACTACTTAGAATTAATATCTGTGCTGCTACACTTCTGACCACCCTCCTAGAAATGCCACCTGAAGCGAATTCTTCCCAGATAGCAAGGCCCCACATTCTGGAGTGAGGGATTATGGGATAAGGTAAGCTTTCCTTTGCTTTCAAGAAAATAGCTGATTTAAATTAAAACCAGCTGTCACTTGGGCCAAAGGAAATCAATGTAGGTAGTACTTGAGAAATCACATTTTGAAAAAAGCTCACATCCTCAACCTTCTGCAGAATTCAAGGTTTCACCTGGGGGCCTCTCTGTGAGCCTCCAGCACAAGCAGTGTGGACTTGGCCTCCTGGCTCCCTGGCCTCCCCTCCCCTGGATCTATTTTACACACGCTAGTGTATATATAGGGCTTTCCAGGAGCCACATTGGTAAAGAATCCATCTGTCAATGTGGGAGACACAGGAGATGCACGCTCAATCTCTGTGTTGGGAAGATCCCCTGGAGAAGGAAATGGCAACCCACCCCAGTATTCTTGCCTGGAGAATCCCATGGACAGTGGAGCCCGGTTGGGTATAGTCCATGGGGTCACAAGGAGTCGGACCTGACTGAGGTCTCATGCACGCCTGTATGTGTCAATGCTAGTCTCCAAATTTGTCCCACCCTCCTCTTCCCCGTCTGTGTCAACATGTCCCTTCTCTGTATCTGTGCTTCTATTCCTGCCCTGCAAATAGCTAAATCTGTACCATTTTTCTGGCTTCCATATATATTTGTGTGTGTGTTAATATAGGATATTTGTTTTTCTCTTTCTGACTTCACCTTGCGTGACAGACTCTAGGTCCATTCGCATCAGTACAATCTCGTTCATTTTTGTGGCTGAGTAATATTGCATTGTATATATGTACTACATCTTCTCTATCCATTTCTCTATTGATGGATGTTGATGCCTTCATGTCCCGGTTACAACACTAGTTACAATAGTAACTAGGGCTGCAATGATGTACCTTGAGCATCTATTCTTTACGATGGACTGTAAGTGAAAAGTTGAATTTAGGCATGCCCTTGAGGCAGAACTTGCTGACTAAGTATGAGTAACTATGGAAGAGCTAAGAGGAAGAGAACCTGAGTCAATTCCAAGGCAACAAGAAATTCAGAAGTCTGGAGCTCCTATGAGCAGAGATGGGAAAGCTTGGATAGCTGTTTGTTTGATGAAGTCAATTTTCATCAGACTAGATTTCAGGTTGGATTAGGATATTCATCTGGACTTGGCCCTTGAGGGGATCAAAGACAGTAGAGTGAAGGAGAGTTCCAGAAACATGTAGAAAAATGATGGGGGTCCAAGACAGAAATTGCTCCTGTGGGTCCCAGTGGACCCCCGTACATGGACTTGTCTTTCCACTTGCCCCACAGCTGGTAGAGGATATTTCTCGCTGACACACAGTTAAATCTGTCTTCTCAACTGCATGAACTTTTGCTGAATTTTGTCACTTACTTCCCAGAGACACCTAATGACATCCTTTCACATTTCCACTTAAAACTAACAGTGTGTGTAGTGGAGTGGTTGTGGGAGGTGTCCGCGTGGCCGAATGGGTTAGGAACACTCAGAGGCTCAAGGCTGCAGGAAAAAAGCGTCTTCCAAGAATTTACAAAAGTAACCTCTCTCGGCGCGTCATTATTTCAGCTCCCACCACCAGACCTGTCTACGCTGAAGTGCCACTTTTCAAAAAGCCTGTTTTTCTTGGCGTCCACGGTGACACCAGGGTGTTCTTGTTACAGGGGTTCGTCTGGCTTCAAGAAACACATTCCCGGCAGGAGGGGCTGGCAAGGGTGGCGGGCAGAGCTTAAAGGCGTGCTGAAAGCCTTTGATTCTGAGCAAAGCAAGCCCTCCTTCAGGAGGTTCCCCACACAGAGCCAGGCAGTCTCCACCCCAGGCGGGTCTCCCGTCTCACTCCCCTCTCCCCGCTGCTGACCGAGGGGATGCAGGCCTGCTGCCTCGGCTGCCCCATCACGACTGCTTTGCCACAGATGGGTTAGAGAGCACCTCCAATGGATTCGGAGGGAGCCTGAGTCAGCAGGTCAACGTTTATTTCAGAGACACTTTCAACAACACCTACTCGGGTTTCAGAGTCCCCATCCGTGAATAAGGCCATTGTGTCCACAGTCTCCCAGGAGGGGACCCTGGGGCAGATCTGGGGCTCCCTGGGGTCCCGTGTCGGACCTGGTGCTTGATCGTGACCTCCTCCTGTCTTTGACCCTTTCCTACGAGGAGAAGGGGCTTGAGAGCCAGGTCGCACGCACCTGGACGAGGGCCGCCCAGGCCGAAATCACAGACAGGCTTGTGTGAGGGGTATTACCCATCCTTCGTGCCCTGAGGAAGTGACTTCCCCTGGGCACCTGCCTGTAAAAGCGGGCGCTCCTGTGGTGCCAGGACCGCGGCAGCAGAGCTTCCCAGCTGAAAGGACGGCCTCCCTCAGATGCACGGGGCTGGAAGCTGAGCCATCCTTTCTGGTCCTTCCTGCTTGTTTATCCATGCTTGTCACTTGACCAGCGCGCTTCAGCACTCCACTCTGTCCTGGTGGGGCTTCCCTGCTGGACGGCTTTGGCTCTCCCTCGGCCTCAGGAACATCTGCCAAGATGTGTAAGGTGAAATAGAGATGGGATTCGAAGAAGCCTTCTGTGTAGATTTCATCAAGATCTGGTCAAGGGGGAGGTGGAAGCCTCTAGAAGGTTGTGTGGTGGGGGTGGGATGGGGATGTTTGGGGCTCAGCTCAGCCACCCTCCCCACTTCCCAGGGTCTAGATGATCCTCAGAGAACGGCTGCTCTTCTTCACGAGCCTGGAATAACCTCCTGAGTTCTGCTGGAACAGATAAGAAGCAAAATCGTGTTCCGGAGAGTTCACTCTCAGACTGTGTCAACAGCTGCTGAAAGCTAAAACAATCCAATGAAAACAAAAATGCCTTTTTTTATTTCTCCGATTCTCAACCACCTGTTGGACTTTTGAACCCATCAGCCAGCTATGTGGTGAATCATGCCTCAGGAGATTCCGTCAGTGGACACAGCCTGGCTCCTACCCCTCAAACGCGGGGATCACTGGGGTTTGGTCAGCCAATCGTGACGCCCCTGTGGGAATGGAAACTCTGGAGAGTGACCTCTTTACTTCCCCGTTTGGGTTGGAGGCCTCTCCCAGAACGTCCTGTCCTTCCCTTGGCTGATACCGCTTCTTACTTCCGGGAGGGCTCTCCTCCCATCCTCCCTGCAGCCCCGGCCTCAACCCCAGCCCAGCTGCAGCTGCCCTCCAACCCATCTTTCTCTTTCAGGCCAAAGTAAGATGCCCCCCACACCCCATACGGCCTTGACCCACAGATGGTCACCTTTCAGAGCTGGGTAGTGCTTTGAGATCCCATTTTCATTCATTTGCTGACTCCTGTATTGCTTACTGTCCGAACCACTGAATCTGGCAATTATTACAGCAACATGTAACTTTGACATAAATTCATAATGTACGTTTGTGTATGATCACTCCTTTTGCAGAGCTATGCAAACATTTTCTAAGTGAGACTGCTCTTCTGAAGGGACATGTCTTCTGTCTTGGATGAGCTTGTAATGAAGCTGAATAGCTCAGAGTGTGTGGATTCACAGGCTAGGACAGAACAGGGACAGAGGGTGCAGGGACCGCTTCTGAGGAGGTTTGCTGAGGTGATGGTATTTGAGCAAAGCCTGAAGGGTGTGGGAAAGTGAAAGTGTTGGTCGTTCAGTCGCGTCCAACTCTGCGAGTCCATGGACTGTAGCCCACCAGGCTCTTCTGTTCATGGGTATTCTCCAGGCAAGAATACTGGAGTGGGTTGCCATTTCCTTTTCCAGGGGACCTTCCCAACCCAGGGATCAAACCCAGGTCTCCCACGTTGCAGGCAGACTCTTTATCACCTGAGCCACCAGGATCTGAGGGAGGAATTGAAACCTGGAGAAAAGGCTGGGTGGGGAGGCGGGAATGATGGAGCATTTGGAGAGCAGAGCTGGGGTTTGAGACAATTACTCTGACATTTCTGAGCTGTGTGGATTTGGCAAGGCCATCCAAGTCCAAGGGGAGAGTTAAGGAGCCTGAGAGTCAAGTCTCCAGAGTGAACCTGGGGTCAGGGGTCTGATAGGGAACTGGTAAGACTAGTTGGATGTGGAGGACCAGAGAGAAAAACAATTTCAGGATCAGATAAGAATTTGACCAGAATTAGGGGAAGATGAATAAGTCCATCTGTATGTAAAGTGGATCCAAGTTCACAAACTTGAGTGTATTGGTTCAGTCAGTTCAGCTGTTCAGTCGTGTCCGACTCTTTGCGACCCCATGAACTGCAGCTCGGCAGGCCTCCCTGCCCATCACCGACTCCTGGAGTTTACTCAAACTCATGTCCATTGAGTATATTAGAAATTGTTCATTTCTTGATTTTCTTTAAAAAAAAGCATCTAAATGGGTAAACTTGAAAACATTCTAAGTCAAATAAGCCATACACAAAAAGAGATAGATTGTTTAATTCCACTTACCTGCGGTACCCAGAATCATC
The DNA here is from genome assembly GCF_963930625.1 of Muntiacus reevesi. Lineage (NCBI taxonomy): Eukaryota > Metazoa > Chordata > Mammalia > Artiodactyla > Cervidae > Muntiacus > Muntiacus reevesi. Next base: position 56,535,837 of record NC_089258.1, on the reverse strand, counting down.
AAATTCACAGAGATAGTGAATGGAAGGTGGTTATCAGAGGCTAGGGGAATAAGGAGTTAATGCTGAATGAGGCAGAGTTTCAGTTTGGGATAATAAAAAGTTCTGGAGATGGGTGGTGCTGACGGTTGCACACGCAGAGTGAATGTTCTACATACCACTGAATTGTACACTTAAAAGTGGTTCAAGTGGTAAGTTTTATATTATGTATATTTTACAGCAATAAAAAATAAGTAAATCTCATCTGACTCTGACCTCCATCCCACTGGGCTCAGTGGAGATTCAATTTCAGTCTTTACTGGGTGGGTGGTGATGTGACCTCTTTTCCTCCTCTATGATTTTGCAAAGGTCCTGGACCACATACCCAGCCCTAAGGCATTAGGACTTCAGCCCTGAGTCATTAGTCTTCTGAGAGTTTTATACTTTTAGTTCTTACATCTAGGTTCACGATACATGTGGAGCTAATTTTTGTGTATGGTGTGAGATAACTGTTCTGGCACCATTTGTTGAAATAATAATTTCTTTCCTGCTGAATTTTCTTGACATTTTTGTAGAAAATCAACTGACTATGAATGTTAGAGTTTATTCCTGGGCTCTCAGTTTAACTGTCTATGTTCATCCTAATACTAGGACCACATGATCATGATCACTGTAGCTTTGTAGTAAGTTGTGAAATTAAGATGTGTATGTTTTTCCACTTTGTACTTCTTGAAGATTGTTTTGGCTATCTTGAGTCACTTATATTTCCGACTGAGTTTTAGTATGAACTTTTCAATTTCTGGGGAAAAAAAACTCTAGCTAGGATTTTGTTAGGTGTTGTATTGAATCTATACAACAATTTAGGACATATTACCAAGGTAACAGTATTAAATTTTTTTGATCCACAAACATGGGACGTCCTTTCAGGTTCCAAAGTGTTCCCACAATGCTTTATAATTTTCAGTGCACAAGTCTTGCCCTTCTTTTAAAAAAACTTCTAGGCATTTTATTTTTTATTTTATTATGAATGGAATTATTTTCTTAATTTCACTCTTGTAGTGTATGAAAACTCAGTGGCTTTCTAGGTGTTGATCTTGCACCTCGCTACCTTGCTGAATTTGTTTATTAGCTCTAATTGAATTTTGTGGATTCCTCGGGATTTTCTGGATCACAAGGATCTTCAAGATCCTATTTCCTGCAAATAAAAACAGTTACTTCTTCCTTTCTAATCTTGATACCTTCAAATGGTCTTTATAATCCCCTTGGAAGGGGGCAAATTCGCAGATGAGAGAGCTCAAATCTGGGGAGGGTAAGCAGTTAGTCTGAGGTTAAGTAGCCAGGAAATGGGTAAATCAGGACCAGAGCAGGGGACCTCTGCATCCCCCCATCCATCCCTCAGCATCTTGGCCACGCTGCCTCTGGTCACTGGACTCAGAATCTGTGATTACAATGGAGGCCTATGTCTCAGCAGCACGCCTGTTGTCCTCCTTTGTTACAAGCAGCCAGATTCAGTCAAGAGGGAACAGAATGTACATTTCCCAAACGCCTACCAGATTTCTACATCTGTGTGTCTACAGTACTTAGTGCGAGGTGCTTTCAAATAGAATTTCAGTCTATCCTCAGAAAACCTTGTAAGGCAGGCCTGGTTACCCTGGTTTTATATCTGAGGAAACTGAGGCTGGGAGATATGAAATCGCTCATTCAAGCTCACAGAGCCCCAGGCTGGCAGAACCTGTGAGAGCAGCATACTGTCTTCCTGTTGGGACCTCCTGCTTTCAAGAAAGTGGCTCTGAGCGCAACGCTGTCCTGTGGCCGTCCAAGTGTCTGCCCCTCAGCCAGAGACCTTGCAGCTGCATTCATTGTGCACGCGGCACACGCCTGCACACACACACGCCACGGTGCGTGTGTCCCTGCCCATCCAGGCTTCTTCCAGACCGAGAACCTCAGGGACAACTCTGCTTTTAAACCCTCCTTTGTGTGTCTCAATGGACAATACGAACAATAAGCGCTTCTGGGGTTGTATAAAAGAGAGGATTCAACCTCAGACACTTAGCTACTTATCTCAGTCGGCCACGGCTGAACAGTTGTATGGCATGGTTTAAACAGGCCTCTTTTGACAAGCCACATCTGGGACTCTGACCCAGGCCTTCGCAGTGACCCCGGACCAGGTGTTCGTTCGTTCACTTGGTTCTGGGGCCTGGGAGGGCCTGGCGGTCCCAGTGAGGGCAAGACCTTCGCTCAAGTGTCTCATGTACCCTGACACTTTAGGAACGCAGTAAGCATCCCTTTGTGTGTGTTAGAGTTACTTAGGACTTCCCCGGTGGCTCAACTGGTAAAGAATCTGCCTGCAGTGCAGGAGACCTGGGTTCAATCCCTGGGTCAGGAAGGTCCCCTGGAGAAGGAAATGGCAACCCACTCCAGTATTCTGGCCTGGAGAATCCCATAGAGGAGCCTGGCGGGCTACAGTCCACAGGGTCGCAAAGAGTCAGATACAATTGAGCAACGAGCACTTTCACTAAAGTTACTTGGAAACTGCTTTTATCCTAAATACTCAGCCCATTTCCTTTTAAATTCTCTTTCCCATCACACCCCCTACTTCTCACAGAAAGGCAGCCCTCGAGGCTAGGCCATCAGAGGGGAGCTTTGTAGTTCCATAGTGGATGAAAAATCCAAATGGATGCTGCAAACACTGCCTAAAACAGCAGCCTGACAGCCCCCTTCTCCCCAGCCCCAGTCCACACCAGTGCAGGATAGGTTTCCGAAATGCAGAGTAGAAGTGTGTATAATTAAGTATTTTGCACACTCTGTCAAATATTTTAAGAAGTGAGTAGATAGCCAATTGGAAACTCCTTATGGTTTACCTTTTCACTAAATTCCAAACCGGGGAGGACTTCAGTGCTCTGGTGGCTTAAAACAACTTCAGTCTTCTTCCCAAGAGATTTTAGGTTTGGTAGTTTAAGTCATTTATAACCAGGAGTCTGGAAAAGTTTTCAGAAATAGCAGTTCCCTCGGGAGAATGGTGTGAGGTAGAAGGTATCCTTTTTACCCAGCTTCCACCTCAGGTAGTTTTGTGGTCAGCAGAATATGAATTTCTTAGTAACATGAAATAAAAAGGCAGTGCTTCTACCAAAACAAGATTACCTTGTGTTTGACTTTGCCCTGTTTTCTAGTCTTTCCGGTAAACCGCCTGTCCCCTCGCATGAACCCCCCCTTTCTCTCCGAGTTTGGGCGCCCACCCTGGTGCTGACCAGCTCCTCACCCTGGGCGTGGCCCGCTCGCTTCCTCTCTGACTTTTGATGATGTCTTGGCAAGAAGGGTGATAGATTAGAAGCAAGAGGTATTAGTTCTAGTCTGGCTACGGTGGCTTCTAAACCCTGTGGCTTCAAAGTCTTTCTGGGTTCAGGTTTCTTTCCTGAAAAAAAATGAGAGGGTTGAGGGCTCCAAATAGCAGTGTTAGTCACTCAGTCGTGTCTGACTCTCTGCGACCCCGTGGACTGTAGCCCGCCAGGCTCCTCTGTCCATGGGATTCTCCTGGCAAGAATACTGGAGTGGGTTGCCATGCCCTTCTCCAGGGAATCTTCCTGACCCAGGGATTGAACCCAGGTCTCCTGCACTGCAGGTGGATTCTTTACCATCTGAGCTATGGGGAAGCCCCCTCTGAGCTTGAGGGCTCCAAGGAGTGGGTTTAAATGCTGTGACGAGGTCCTCTGTCTTATGTATTGTCGTGATCGCTTCTCTTTTTTTTAAACCCAAGTTCTTTATAACATTTTTATTTATTGTTTGTTTGGCTCAGTGTTGTATTGAGCAGCACATGGGATCGCAGTTCCCCGACTGGAGATCAAACCCGTGCCCCCTGCACTGGGAGGGCGGAGAGTTAACCACTGGGCTGCCAGGGGCGTCTCCTGTTGTGAGCAGCTCTGTTTCCCCTGGAACTTTCTGACCCTGATGCACGTGGAAGGGAAGAGAGTGTTGTTATTGCCCCGGGTGCCCTCCGGACAACCGTGGCTACTGAACCCAAAGGGCACTGTAGTTGTGGTTAGCATTTGAAGCCAGACAGCCATACACTCACTTTTCAAAGGATGAATGTTGTTCTTACACTCACGCCTTGCCCTGTTAAGATTGATAGTTATGATTTTTTTTTTAAGGACTACCAGAGACCCTGTAAAAATGGTATCATCTTCTTTTTTGTAATAATTTTATTTATTTATTTATATTTGGCTGTGCTGGGTCTTCGTTGCTTTTCTCTAGCTGCAGCGAGCAGGGGCTAATCTCTAGTTGCGTGCGCGGGCTGAGTGCAGTGGCTTCCTTGCTGTGACGCTCGGGCTCTCGGGTGTGCGGGCTTCACTAGTTGCAGCACGTGGGCTCAGGAGTGGCGGCTCCGGGCTTCAGGGTACAGCTTTAGTAGCTGTGACCCAACGGGCTTAGTTGCTCCAACTGGTGAGATCGACCCCGGTCAGGGATCAAACCCGAGTCTCCTGCATTGGCAGGAAGATTCCTTACCACTGAGCCACCACCAGGGAAGCCCCCAGAGTATGATTTTATTTATTTTTTAAAAAATTTTTATTTTTCACATATATGTATTTTTCAGAGTATGATTTTAAAAAGAGGAAAGTCACCTGGTTTGAGGTAGGATTGGGGAGCGGGGTGTGTGGGGAGGGGTTAGAATCCTAGGCCAGAAAGTTTTACTTAAAATCACATCCTTCACTATCAATTTCCCAGAGGAACAAAGTTTAATAATTCTTTGGGGGGAAAAAACTAATGGACTCCATGCCCCCCTGTTTCACTGGAGAAATCCCCGCATAGAACTGTGGCAAGGAAAGAAGGGCAGCCAGGGAGGAATTTCCCTGCAATTCCTCCCTGGAATTCCAGGGAGCAATTCAAGGTGTAGCCTTGAGGAACTGTTTATGATTAATATATCGACTTCAGTCCACTCTTCCAGCGTGGGGCCTGCTGGCCGGCCGGGCACACGAGCTGCTGGGTTCTGAGCCTCTGAAACAGCCTGACAGGCCAAACCTTCTAGTAGCAACATCCAGTGCCATCTTTCAGCCTCTCTCTGCGGAATTTATCTTTTGATCATCCCTGCCTTCGACAGATTCTTCATTGGGTTCCAAGTTTCCTCCCTCCTCTCAATCCACCTTGATACTAACTTCTGCTGACTTCTCTTCTGCTAACCCCTTCACTCGGAGGCTCCGTGTGGCCCTTGTTCTCTGGTCTTTGCTTATTCTCCCTCCCCATTTCGGTGGTCTCATCCCTCATGAGGTCTCACCCCTCATGCACATTTACTGTTGATTCCCATTTGTCACCACTTCTGCCCCAGATCACCACTACTTTATCTACTTCATGTCTTTTTAGTTTTGCCTTTTATGGATATTTCACATAAATGGAGTCATTCAATACATGGTCCCTTGGGTCTTCTTTTACTGAGCATACTATTTTTGAAAAACAGACTGGTTCCAAATCAGGAAAGGAGTACATCAAGGCTGTACATTGTCACCCTGCTTATTTAACTTATATGCAGAGTACATCATGTGAAATGCCAGGCTGGATGAAGCACAAGCTAGAATCAAGATTGCTGGGAGAAATATCAATAACTTCAGATATGCAGATGACACCCTTATGGCAGAAAGCAAAGAGGAACTAAAGAGCCTCTTGATGAAAGTGAAAGAGGAGAGTGAAAAAGTTGACTTAAAATTCAACATTCAAAACACTAAGAACATGACATCTCATCCCATCACTTCATGGCAAATAGATGGGAAAACAATGGAAACAGTGAAAGACTTTATTTTCTTGGGCTCCAAAATCACTGCAGATGGTGATTGCTGCCATGAAATTAAAAGACACTTACTCCTTGGAAGAAAAGCTATGACCAACCTAGACAGCATATTAAAAAGCAGAGAGATTACTTTGCCAACAAAGGTCCATCTAGTCAAAGTTATGGTTTTTCATCCAGTAGTCATGTACGGATGTGAGAGTTGGACTATAAAGAAAGCTGAGTGCCAAATAATTGATGCTTTTCAACTGTGGAGCTGGAGAAGACTCTTGAGAGTCCCTTGGACTGCAAGGAGATCCAACCAGTCCATCCTAAAGGAGATCAGTCCTGAATATTCATTGGAAGGTCTGATGCTGAAGCTGAAAGTCCAATACTTTGGCCACCTGATGGGAAGAGTTGACTCATTGGAAAAGACCCTGATGCTGGGAAAGCTTGAAGACGGGAGGAGGAGGGGACGATAGAGGGTGAGATGGTTGGATGGCATCACCAATGCAATGGACATGAGTTTGAGTAAGTTCCAGGAGTTGGTGATGGACAGGGAAGCCTGGTGGGCTGCAGTCCATGGGGTTGCAAAGAATCGGACACAACTGAGCGACTGAATTGGACTGAACTGTTTGTGAAGTTCAGTCACCGGGTGGCACGTGTCCATAGTTTGCTCCTTTTAATTGCTGAGAAATGTTCCATCATGTGGCTATCCCCCAGGTTTCTATAATGAAAATGTCTCAAAGCTACAGAAATGCGGAAATAGTATTATGAGTACCTATGCTCTGTGCCTCTCTCACTGTTAACATTTGGCACGTTTGCTTTTATGCTCACTTGAGAAATACAGAGTTCTGTTTTATTTTGGTTTTTGTTCCTGCTGAACCAGCTGCAAGTCAATTTCTGGGACTTCCCTGGTGGCGCAGTGTTTAAGACTCTGTGCTTCCCCTGCAGGGGGCGCAGGTTTAACACTTGGTCCGGGAACTAAGATGTCACGTGCCACATCAGTTCAGTCGCTCAGTCGTGTCTGAGTCTTTGCGACCCCATGAATCGCAGCACGCCAGGCCTCCCTGTTCATCACAAACGCCCAGCTTTCTTCATAGTCCAACTCACATCCATACAGGAAAAACCATAGCCTTGACCAGATGGACCTTTGTTGGCAAAGTAATGTCTCTGCTTTTTAATATGCTATCTAGGTTGGTCATAACTTTCCTTCCAAGGAGTAAGTGTCTTTTAATTTCATGGCAGCAATCACCATCTGCAGTGATTTTGGAGCCCCCAAAAATAAAGTCTGACACTGTTTCCACTGTCTCCCCATCTATTTCCCATGAAGTGATGGGACTGGATGCCATGATCTTAGTTTTCTGAGTGTTGAGCTTTAAGCCAACTTTTTCAGTTTCCTCTTTCACTTTCATCAAGAGGCTTTTTAGTTCTTCTTCACTCTCTGCCATAAGGGTGGTGTCATCTGCATATCTGAGGTTATCGATATTTCTCCCAGCAATCTTAATTCCAGCTTGCACTTCTTCCAGCCCAGCATTTCTCATGATGTACTCTGCATATAGGTTAAATAAGCAGGGTGACAATATACAGCCTTGACGTACCCCTTTTCCTATTTGGAACCAGTCTGTTGTTCCATGTCCAGTTCTAACTGTTGCTTCCTGACCTGCATATATGTTTCTCAAGAGGCAGGTCAGCTGGTCTGGTATCTTTCAGAATTTTCCACAGTTTATTGTGATCCACACAGTCAGAGGCTTTGGCGTAGTCAATAAAGCAGAAATAGATGTTTTTCTGGAACTCTCTTGCTTTTTGGATGATCCAGCAGATGTTGGCAATTTGATCTCTCATTTCTCTGCCTTTTCTAAAACCAACTTGAACATCTGGAAGTTCATGGTTCACGTATTGCTGAAGCCTGGCTTGGAGAATTTTGAGCATTACTTTACTAGCGTGTGAGATGAGTGCAATTGTGCAGTAGTTTGAGTCTGCCTTTCTTAGGGATTGGAATGAAAACGGACCTTTTCTAGTCCTGTGGCCACTGCTGAGTATTCCAAATTTGCTGGCATATTGAGTGCAGCACTTTCACAGCATCATCTTTCAGGATTTGAAATAGCTCAACTGGAATTCCATCACATCCACTAGCTTTGTTCGTAGTGATGCTTTCTAAGGCCCACTTGACTTCACATTCCAAGATGTCTGGCTCTAGGTGAGTGATCACACCATTGTAGTTATCTGGTCATGCAGCTCTTTTTTGTACAGTTTTTCTGTGTATTCTTGCCACCTCTTCTTAATATCTTCTGCTTCTGTTAGGTCCATACCATTTCTGTCCTTTATTGAGCCCATTTTTGCATGAAATATTCCCTTGGTATCTCTAATTTTCTTGAAGATATCTCTAGTCTTTCCCATTCTGTTGTTTTCCTCTATTTCTTTGCATTGATCGCTGAGGAAGACTTTCTTATCTCTCCTGGCTATTCTTTGGAGCTCTGCATTCAAATGGGTACATCTTTCCTTTTCTCCTTTGCTTTTTGCTTCTCTTCTTTTCAAAGCTATTTGTAAGGCCTCCTCAGACAACCATTTTGCCTTTTTGTATTTCTTTTCCATGGGGATGGTCTTGATCCCTGTCTCCTGTACAATGTCACGAACCTCCGTCCATAGTTCATCAGGCTCTCTGTCTATCAGATCTAGTCCCTTAAATCTATTTCTCACTTCCACTGTATAGTCATAAGGGATTTGATCATGGTGCAGCCAAAGAAAGAATGTCAATTGTTAACATTATGACACTTTATCTGCCCCCACCTGCCGCCCCCCAAATAATGCAGCGTGTCTAGGATATGCTTCCATATGACCACAATTATTTTCAGATTTTTCTCCATTGCCAAAAAAATATCCTTTATAACCTTTTCTGAAAGGAAAACTCTAACCACGGTTCAAGCAGTCCACTCAGCTGCCATGCTTCTTTGCTCTCCGTCAAAAGTGACATCCCTGCCTCTCTGTTTCCTTTGGACTCCCACCATGTTGACATTCTTGAGAAGCCCGGGGCTGTATTTTAGATTTGTCTGACTTTTCTTCATGGTTAGATGCATTAAAAAAACTTTTTTTTTTTGGCAAGAATTCTACATTTTTAAGAATCCAAACTAGGACAAGGGGTCATGCAAGTTAGGACAGTGTGACGCGTGTACAAAGGTCTAAGATGTTGGGACTTTTCTAGAAGAGGATCCCTGCAGCTCTCCCTCCGCTCACCCCACAGATGCTGACATACCAGTGGCTCTCTGTGGCCCTGGTTGGGTGGTTCTCACAGACTTTTTTTACCTTGAAGTTCACAGGGAGTTTTGTCGTAGATGTTGCCATGGGATGTTGGTCCTGCTATTTTTGTCTTTGGGGTGGGGGGGATTTGGTGACAATCAAAATCTGTGCAAATCAAGAAGATACTTTGAAAATGAAAAAAGTTGCTGAGAATCAGAAACAACAGCTGTGAATCAGAACTGTCCTGTGAAAATGCTGCCCGTGACCCAGAAATCCTAGTCCTAGGTAGAGATAAGACTCTGAAGATGTGGATTTTCATCATTTTCATTACGGTTTATCTGAGTATAAATTTGGGGATTACAATTTAACCTTCTTTGGGACTTCCCTGGTGGTCCAGGGGTTAAGACTTTGCCTTCCAATGCAGGGGGTAGGAGTTTGATCCCTAGTCAGTAAGCTAAGATTCCCACGTGCCTCGAGGCCAAAAAAACCATAAAACATAAAACAACAGAAACAAGATTGTAACAAATTCAATAATGACTTTAAAAACGGTCCACATCAAAAAAAGTCTTAACAAATTTTAATGTACTTTTTAGTACGTTGGGTCCCTTGTTTAAGGATCCCTGTATTTCGTCAGTTTGGGAAATTGTCAGCCGTTATCCCTGGTAATGTTGCCAGTCCTCTGGTCCCCCTGTTCCTCCTTCTGGAGCTCTGATCCGATGTAATGCAGAACTTCCCATTCTATCCTCATCTCTTACCTTTGTCTTAGTTTCCCATGGCTGCTGTAACAAATTGCTGCAAACCAGGTAGCCTAAAACAACAGAAGTATTTTCTTTCACAGTTTGAGTGTCCAAAACTCTGAGATCAAGTTGTTGGTGGGCTTGGTTCCTTCTAGAGGCTCAGAGGGAGAACGTTCCACGCCTCTCTCCCAGCTTCCGGCGCTGCCAGAACTCCTCGGTGTTCTTGGCTTGTGGACTCATCGCTCTGATCGCTGCCTCCATCGTCACATCGTCTTCTCCTTTTGTGTGTCCTCTTCTTATAAGGACACTTGGACAATCTAGGATGATCTCATCTCAAGATCCTTAGTTTCACCTGTGGAGAACCTTTTTCTAAGTACAATCACATCCACAAGCTCTGGGGGGATGTACCTTTTAAGGAGCCGCCATTCAGCCCACCACAGTCTTTCTTTCATATTTTGACCTCTTTCTCTTTAATCTCTTTCCTCTGGGTCATTCAGTGGTATCTTCAGTTTCCCTATCTTTTCAGCTGTGTTTATTCTGCGATTTCTCTTGCCACCAAATTTTAATTTAAATGATTATATTTTTAACGCCCAAAGTTCTGTTTGATTCTTTCTTAATCCTGCCAGGTTATTTTTGATAGTCTTTTGTTCCTTGATAATGTTGATTCTCTTTTATTTCTTTAAACATGTCATAAAGCTTATTTCATATTCTAAATATGATTATCCCCAAACTCTAAAGCCCTTGATGCTAAATTTGTGGTTTATTGTCTCTGCTGGATGTTCACAATGACTGATTAGTTAATGTAAAACCAACTGCTGCACACTTAACCTCCAAAATCTCAGTGGTTTAACACTCTGGGTCTTTCTCTATTACTTCCGTCACGTCAAGTTGACGGATTGACGTGGGGCTATGTCCTGTGTGGTCATTCAAGGACATTGACTGACAAAGGCTCTGCCACGTTCAACACGTGGCCTCCAGGATCGCCCTGAGCGCCAGCATCCTGCTAGTGGACAGGAGCGTCCCTAGAGGACCCCAAGCGTGGTCTTTGTGGGCCAGGTCTGGAAATGCCATCTACCTCTTCTGCTTTCCTTCCTTTATCCAAACCACGGGTCATGGCTCCACCTGGATGCAAGGATGGCTGGAAACTTGAATTGCTGACTGGTCTGTTGCAACAATTATTCACTATGGAAGGAAGACAAAGGCCATTAGCTAAGAACTACCTGCCTGAGACATACAATTTGTTTCTCTGTGTCTTAGGACTTTCTTTCTTTTAGCTCATATTTGATTGAACTTAGTCTGTGGGAAATCCGAGAGCTTAAGTTGGAACTTAAGAGAAGATATTCATTTGCTTTGCTAAGAAAGAAGGGACACTACTGACCTGGGATCACTTGTGAACTTGGCAATATTTTAAACTCACGTGCATATGTGTGTGTGTTACCCAAGATCTAGTTACATTGTATATTGTAGTTTTATTGTAGAGGGAGAGTCCTTCAGAGCATACACATCAGTGTTCCTCGCTTACCTGTCAATGGCAAGTATCTGTGCTCTAATATTCAAGTTTATTTTGTTGGCTCTGCAATCTAAAATGAGAAGCTATTCACTTATTCCCACATACGATATCTGCCTGATAGAATCTCATATTCTCGTTAGGTCCCGTTAGTCTGACACTGGTTTACTACTCAAGTCCAGACCAGGGATCCCGCCTACAGGTTTGTGTTTGCTGCAGCGACTAAGGGGGCTGCCCTGGGTGTGTGGCTGCCTGGCCCCCCTGGCCTCTCTCTGTGCCTCGCCCTGAATCATCAGCATGTTTAGTATCTTCACAAGCAGCTCTGGGGATGCTGGGATGTCTTTCCATATGAAAAATGTCAGAACAAAATACCAGGCTGGCAAAGGTGCGTGGTGCCCAGCGAGACCCTGGGTGAGGCTGCGAGTGGTGATGATTGTGACGGCCAGTAGAGGGCAGTGTCGGGCCAGGCATTTCCCAGGCGCAGGGGAAATGTCATAAACGCCTGAGGTTAGTTTCTGAATTGGGGATTCACTGGTTACAAACCTTCCTGAGTAATGGTAATGGGTGGTAGTGCCTTTTTCTACACCCCCCCGCCTTAAGGAGATTTGAGAGTCTACTTCAAGGGCTTGTGTGTGACTGTGAGACAATAAATAGGCTACCCAGCCTTATCCCTCCTGGAGCCATTGACCACTGCATGCTGTTTGATAAGGTTGCCCTTTATTTATTTATTATTATTATTATTTTGGCCACACAGCATGTGGTATATCAGTCTCCCAATGAGGGATCCGACAAGGATCAAACCTGCTCCCCCTGCGCTGAAAGCTCAGAGTCTTAACCACTGGACCACCAGGGAAGCCCAATAGGGTTGCCCTTTAAAAGAGGATTTAGGTGGTGGTTTGCATTTCCCCAACACCTACTGTGTGCCAGACTTCATGCTAAAGTGTTGCCTACCCCAAATTATTTAACTCTGGACAAACATATGGGGCTTCCCAGGTGGCGCTAGTGGTAAAGAATCTGTCTGTCAATGCAGGAGACCCAAGAGACTAGGGTTTGATCCCTGGGTTGGCAGTATCCCCTGGAGCAGGAAATGGCAGCCGACTCTAGTATTCTTGCCTGGGAAAATACCATGCGCAAAGGAGCATAAATGGCCACAGTCCATGGGTTCGCAAAGAATCGGACATGACTGAGCGACTGAGCACCCTGCACACACAAAGGTATGGCTGTTTTTCAGAGGAGAAAGCTGAGGCTCTCTACAGTTAAGTGACTTGTGTGAGATCCCAGCGCAGGGGCCGACTTTGATCTGTTGGGCTCCAAAGTGCTTTCCGCTCGGCCACGTGCTTCTCATCGGTCCTCAGTTCCTGCCAGTTTTCATCCTTCCAGATGCTTCTATTTTTAACTCAAAAAGCTCCTCTATTCCAGTGACGTCTTCTGTTTGGACTGGGAAACTCTCAATACATCAGAAAGATACTTTTCACACCTAGCCATGTGATGATGGTGCTCATTTGAGTTACTCTTTCATCCCCAGGGCAAGTTATCTTTCAACACATTTTATATATGCTAAGAGCACCTAAGGAGAATTATGTACACAGATAATTAGACCAGGTGCAGTGTCATCTCCAAACACTCTCTGTTTATATGCGGATCGCTCATTGATCTGGGCAGATAAGCTGTGGCTACAGCCATGACCTAAACTGATTTTTTAATCCCATGATTTGGGAGACTGGTCTCACTATTGTATGGCCACACATGACCCAAGGCAGTGAACTTGGATGGGCTAGCATCATACTTCACACATGGGTTTTTGTTTGTTTATTGTAGTTTGGTTGGTTCACACTGGTGGTGGTTTAGTCACCAGTTCTGACTCTTGTGACCCCATAGAGGGTAACCCGCCAGACTCCTCTGGTCTATGGAATTTCCCAGGCAAGAATACTGGAGCAGGTTGCCGTTTCCTTCTCCAGGGTATCTTCCCAACTCAGGGATGGAACCCGTGTCTCATGCATCGCAGCCAGTCTCCGGCACTGCAGGAGGATTTTTTACTGACTAATCCACCAGGGACTGGATTGAACCATTAACACTGTGATCACCTCACATGCCCAAATAGCTGAATTTGGTCATTTTTTATCAATTGCTGTCATTAATAGTTGATCCAATAATGTTTTGGTACCTGTTGTTGGAGATCACCCATCAGCCATTCTAGGTTGTGCACCAGTTGAAAAGATGGATTTTCGAACATGGCTTAGATCCAGGACCTAAGTGTGCCCTCCCCCTTTTTAAACAGAATTGAACTCCCCTCCTTACCCCCAGCCCTGCCCCAGTCACAGGTGGGGGCAGCTGGAGAACTAGAGCATCCCCCTGCCCTGGTGGGAGGAAGACTCCTGTCCTGGGTGAATTTATGGGGAGGGAACACAGAAGGGGCCTCCCACCACCGGCAGGCAGACAGGACGGGAGGTGGCTGCAGCCTGTTTTATGCCAAAATCACCACTCCAGTAGCAGGAGGACTGTGGCTGACTTGACATCACTGCGGGAGGGGATGGTGGCTGAGTGGGGAGGAGTTGGATGCTTTATCATTGGGGAAAGGGAGAAGAAGCTTCTAGACTGAGGTGTTGGTGGGTTCTCTCTTGTGTATGATGTATTCCCTGGCGGCTCAGACCATAAAGAATCCGCCTGCAGTGCAGAAGACCTGGGTTCGATCCCTGGGTTGGGAAAATCCCTGATAACCCCTCCAGCATTGTTGCCTGGAGAATTTCATGGACAGAGGAGCTGGGCGAGCTCTAGTTCGTGGGTTTACAGACACGACTGAGTGACTAAAACACACACTCTTGTGTATGGAAGATTAAGGGCCAGAAATAAGGACTTTCCCCCTCCAAACATCTACCATCTTTAAAAAAATATTTTTCTTTGAGACTCAATTTTATTTATTGTTTTTATTTTTAAACTTTTTGGCTGCATGGCCTGTGGGATCTTATTTCCCCAACCAGGGATTGAACCTGTGTCCCTTGCATAGGGAATGCAGGGTCTTAACCACTGGACCATCAGGGAAGTCCCACACCTACCATCTTTGGAAGTCCCTAGAAATGCTCATTTGATCCCTGGGTTGGGAAGATTCCCTGGAGGAGGGCATGGCAACCCACTCCAGTATTCTTGCCTGGAGAATGCCGTGGATAGAGGAGCCTGGTGGGCTACAGTCCATGGGGTCGCAAATAGTCGGACGTGACTGAGCGACTAAGCATAGCATAGCCCAAAAATGCTCAATAAAATGGGAGTGTGTTTCAGAAGGGATTCCTTCTTAAACGCAGTAATTAATTCAGGTTCTTTTCCAGCTTTGTGCTGAGATGAGGATAGATTAAATTGTCTGGAAATATCCTTGAGCTTTGGTAAAAAATTAGCTTTCCTCAAATAAAGAGTGTTTAAAAGTCCCAAGCTTACGTTTTTGTCCTTATTCTGGAAAATAACTTTTGTTTCTCTACCTGTCTTCTAGTTGCTAAATAATTACACCAAGCTACCATGTTCCAGAAAAATAATACATTCTTTTGAGTCCAGTGACCTCAAAACTCTGAGCATGAATATCTCCAATCAAAAAATCTCTCCCCTCTTAACATTCTGGGGTTATTTTTGTTGCAGTCCCTACACTTCACACTATAATCAAAGCCTGTTATCTCGGACTTGCAATATTTGTGACTCAGACTTAATCAGGACTGTGTCTAGCACATACATCAATCGTTGCATTTAAAGATGTGCAAATTGTGAACTTTTCTTTCAACTTGATCTTGCATATTTCTCTTGAAACCGCTTCTTTAACACACCAAATCCTGTCTTTGATCAAGTTAAGAAAATAAGCTGTATTTCCTAGCAAAGGTGACCCATAAAGCCATTTACAGTTTGTAAGTTAGGTCGGTACTTCGAGCAGTGCACTCTTCATTCTTTCATATCTCTTGGGTATCGAGTAGTTCCTTGAACATTCACTAGTCTAAACAGGGTCTCAACTCATCTGTAGACCCTCCAAATGGAAAAGTGCAGAGAGGAATCTAGCGGTGGAAAAGTCTGGCTTATATAACCTTCTCAGGCTGCCGGGCTCTGAATCCAGCATGCAGTTACTTCTTGGCATCGTGTCAATTTGAGGTGATTTCTGTACATACGTTCAGTCTCTAAAATGCACCCATTAACTGGAGACCCCTACACTGCAGACCTTTGGGAGCCTCTTGTTCCACAGCTGGATGCCTTCCAGAGGGAGAGGGAGGGTAGGAGTCCCGATCCGCTTTGTTAGCACCCCTTTGTCTGGCAGACTCCCCTCCTTCAGAGATATTTCTGGTACAGTTTGTGCATGATAATCAATTGCCAGCGGCCGGCGGGTCTGGCTTTTCTGAAGATCCGAGCTCCTCCCTGTGATCACCTCCAGGAGAGCCTCAGAGGCCGTCCCTGGATCTGGGGCAGTTTCTACCCGAATGACCAAACCCTGGTGGGCCGGGGAGCCACCCAATGGCTGGAGGGGAGAGGCTGCTGAGGAGGGTGTGGGCATTGAGTCCCCAAGACCTGGCTTTGAGCTGGGGCTCTGCCCTCGTAGCGGCTCCCTGGCACTAGCCTTGCCCCTCAGCCACGCTGGGCCTTACTCTCCCACCTGCAGCACGGGCACAGTGTTATCTGCCTCTCAGAGTTGTGTTGGAGACTAAACGAGATGCAAGCACCTAGTTCCAGGTACAGGGAAGGTGGGGGAGAACTAGCTAACTAACTAACTAACTAACTAGTCCTCTTACTAAGCTGATCAGCAGACACCCGTCAAGTTGGCTCAGACCTTTGGCCTGCAGGTCATGGCTCCTCCTGAGTCTAACTCCAGCCCAGGTAAAGTGCTTCCTGAGTGGGCTGATCCCCAGACCCCTTATGGTCCCCGGAACTCAACCGGTCCTTGAGGGCAGATGCTCTATGATGGCATGAAAGCCGGTCCAGCAGCGGCAGCAGTTCCATCTCTGTGGGTGCGTCAGGGCTATGGAGGGTACCCAGTGCCAGGTGAACTAGTGACCCCCGGTGAGCTGGTGTTAGAGGGTCAGCGTGGTCAAGAGTGAGGACTCTGGGTCCAGGCTCCCTCAGTTGAATCCTGGCTCCACTTCACCTGCCGGTGTGAGAATTCAATCCAGCTACCTCTCCGGGCCTCACTTACTTCACCTGTAAAGGGGGCCTACAATGAATACTTGCCCGTGAGGGTGATCGTGAAGATTAAACATGCTGGTTTCCTAAAGCTGCTTTAAGTACCACAAGTTGGGTGCTTTGGAACACCACAAATGCACTGTCTCACTGTTCTGGTGGTCAGAGGTCAGAAACCAAGGAGTTGGTAGGGCCCCGGACCCTCTGAAGGCACCAGGAGAGGGTCCTTCCTTGCCACTCCCCGCTTCTGGGGTCCCTGGTGCTCCTTGGCTTGTCAATGACCGTCTTCTCCCTGTGGCTTTACAGCATCTTTCCTCTGTGCATGTGGGTCCCAGTGTCTTAATGCCCCCTTTATAAGGACATCGGATTAGGGGCCCCCTGTGACCTTATTTGAACTTGATTTCCTCCGTAAAGATCCACTTTCCAAATAAGGTCACCTTTTGAGGTACTGGGCTTTGAGGACTTCAGTATACTTGTGGGGGGAGGGTACCATTCAACCAGTATTCTGGAGAATCCTCATGAACAGGGGAGCCTGGTTGGCTGCAGTCCATAGGGTCGCAAAGAGTCAGACATGACTGAGCGACGCGGCACAGCACAGTACCGCTCAACCTGTAACAGACGGACTCAGAACAAACCTTGAAACACAGTAAGCATTGCATATGTTTTTAAACTATTTTTGTCTTTAGTACTCACCACAGTCCAGCCAGGGAGGTATTATTATCCCCATTTTAGAGATGGAAAAGTGAGGCTCTGAGAATTTACAGATTAGCCTCAATTTCCACAGCTAGAAACGAGGGAAGACGCCTTCACCCCAACTCTGACCTGTCTGACCACGGGCTCATGCTGTCTCCACTGTCCCCATCAACCTCTCAGGGATGGACAGCTTGCCCACAGCTGGTGCTGGGTGTCCATTATGCATGGTTGTGACCCAGACTTCCAGCAGATGTGGCCACAGAGGCCTGCCTGCCTGCAGCTCTGGGCTCAGAAGTCACCTGAGTGCTGCCTCTGGGTGAAAATGTGTATGCTCTAAAAGAATCATTTCCAAAGTCCACATTAATATTTTATAGCCTGTATTTATATCTCCATGTTTTGACTAAACTGATGTGCCTAAAGTATGACTTCACTTTTCAACCAGCTATTTTGATATCTAGTAGACGTGGCCATATTCAGCTAATGGAAACACATGGATGTCAGAAAAACAATGAATGACTTTAGAAATTAAAGATTAGTATAACTTTGTAAAGGTGATTGTACACCCCAAGAATTCAGAAAGTTTTTGTATAATAGAGAAATTCCTCATTGGTTGTGGAACCTGAGTGTCTAGTGATTGAATTCACTATGTCGTCGTTTCTTGGCATGTGTGTTTAGAGACATAAATAAATGGTCTAAAAAAGGCCAAGAGGTCTCATCTTGAAATCAGCATAGTTTTATGCTCCAGATTGCAAATATAACCACTAAAACTATTGCAACCATGAAAAGTGAAGTGCCCAGAATATGATGATGAAAGAGAGATGACCCAAGTTCGAGTTGCTCATATCTCTTTGCCCACCCCCCGCACCCCCAGCCGTCTACATACGATTTATTAGCACTGGGACAGTGAGCAAAATATTCAACACCTTTGCAGCTAATACATATAAAATGTGGAGAGTCATTCCTTACTTCTGAATTCATAGGTGGTGGGTTAGGCCAGGGGTTTCCCTGGTGGCTCAGATGGTAAAGAACCTGAGATGCAGGTTCAGTCCTTAGGTGGGGAAGATTATCTGGAGGAGGGCGTGGCAGCTCACTCTGGTGCTCTTACCTGGAGAGTCCCATGGACAGAGGAGCCTGGCAGGCTACAGTCCATGGGGTTGCACAGAATCAGACACGACTGAAGCGACTGAGCAACACGCACACACAAGTTAGAACAGGAGACCAGCTGGGGTGTCTTCCGTTCCTGAGATGTGTGTAGGGTCATATGCACTCACAAGGCGTGTGCCAGGACCTCAGGCTCAGGTGGTCCCCATGTCCAGTTAAGGACTCACTCACTAAGAAGTCAACACGATTGATTTTCTTGAGAAGCCCCCCACGCCTTAGCATTCTCTTTGGCGGTTGTGCTGGGAATTCTCTATTGGTCTCTGCCCTCCTTCCCCTTCTCTGGCCTGCCTGGAGCCCCTGGAGGATCTCACGGAGAGCCTCAGCTGGACAGCATTTGGGGGACAGTGGAGGCCTGTATTGATCTCCCCCAGGCTCCCTGCTGGCCACACCAGCTCCCCCTGCCCTTCAAACCTGGGGGGCAGGTGCACGATGGGTGAAAATGGAAAAAGCCCGGGTTGCCTCACCATCTCTTATTGGCCCCCCTGGGCCCTGGCCACCCCTTTGCAAACAACCCCTTTGATAACCATCCATGTGTCATGCCAGGACATTGGCTGAGTGAAGCTCTGACTGTTTTGAATTGTACTAGCCCAGCATGACATTAAGGAGATCTTGCCATCCCAGGAAAGGGAGCCCTGAGTGATAGGGTGGAAAGTTCTACATTTCATCTGAATAAAACGTTCTCCCCCTCATCTCATCATTGTATATACATGCTATCACCTCAGTTGAATACCTCCTTATTTCACTTCTCCTTCACTGTGACTGTGAAATAGGGGCAAATAAAGGATGCTTTCCCTAGACCTGCCAGGTAGAATACAGGATACTTGGTTAAATTAGAAGTTTAGGTCAACAACAAATAATTTTTTAGTAGAAGTATGTTCCATGGAATATTGGGGACATATTTATAGTAAAAAATTGTTTATCTGAAACTCAAATTTAACTGGGAATCTTAGAACTTTTCTTTTTTTTTTAAACTAAAATAAATATAACAGCTCCAACTAGAATGGCCTTCTGAAGTGGGTAGTTCCTGTTCAAAGAAACATTTTCTTTTTTTTTTTTTTTTCCTTTTTGTCCTTCCTTATTTTCTTCCTCCTTTCCCCTTACTCCCATTTTTTAAAGCATTCTATAAGCTAATAAATTAAAAGATGCTTGCTTCTTGGAAGAAAAGCTATGACAACATATGCAACATATGCAACCTAGACAACATATTAAGAAGCAGAGGCATTACTTTACCAACAAAGGTCCATCTAGTCCAAGCTTTGGTTTTTCCAGTAGTCACGTATGGATGTGAGAGTTGGACTATAAAGAAAGCTGAGCACTGAAGAATTGATGCTTTTGAACTGTGGTGTTGGAGAAGACTCTTGAGAGTTCATTGGACTGCAAGGAGATCCAACCAGTCCATCCTAAAGGAAATCAGTCCTTTTCCAATGAGTATTGGAAGGTCTGATGCTGAAGCTGAAACTCCAATACTTTGGCCACCTGATGCAAAGAACCAACTCATTGGAAAAGACCCTGATGCTGGGAAGGATTGAAGGCAGGAGGAGAAGGGGATGACAGAAGATAATATGGTTGGATGGCATCACCGATGTGATGGACATGAGTTTGAGCAAGCTCCAGGAGTTGGTGATGGACAGGGAAGCCTGGCGTGCTGTAATCCATGAGGTCGCAAAGAGTCGGACACAACTGAGCAACTGAACTGAATTGAACTGATGAGCTAATGAGGGCTTCCCAAGAGGCACTAGTGGTAAAGAATCCAACTGCCAATGCAGGAGGCATAAGAGACTTGGGTTCAATCCCTGGCTTGGGAAGATCTCCTGGAGGAGGTATGGCAACCCACTCCAGTATTCTTGCCTGGAGAATCCCATGGATTCTGGTGTCTGGCGGGTCACAGTCCATGGGCTCGAAAAGATTTGGACCAGACTGAGCAACTTAGTGCATATGCATAAGCTAATGAGCTATGCAAACTTAGGAGTGAAGCAGGAGCTTTGGAGGGCTGAACTGTTTTTGAGAGAACTTAGAAGTTCAGGGAGAAATTTTGGAGGTAGGTGATATGTAGCAGAGATGAATCAGTAAGGTGTGCAAGGTCAGAGTTTTTTGAGTGAGGAAACCTTGGTGGGGGAAACTGAAAGGACTTTTAAGAACCTGGATGTCTAACCCTCAATCTGCAGTTCTTTGCACTGCTCTCAGTCTTCCTGTTCGTACCCCACTGAATCCCCAGTTAAGTTTACCCGACTCGTGTATGTTTCATGTGAGCAGGTTTTTTGTGCCAGGCAGTAAAGCAGTGAGCGTCACTTCTGGGGTGCCATATGTTATGGCAGCAGGAGTCTAGAAGGAGAGATGCCTGCGATGTAGTGAGTGTCACGGGGAAGTGCAAGAATTCAGTGGAAACGGGGTTGGGACAAATCACTTGGAGAGCTCAGAAGAAAGGAGGCTCCAACTGATCTCCAGATTTCATTTGTCAGCATGACTCTCTACCCTCATATTAATAATGTAACTTAATGTTCAGAGGTTTTACTATGTGCTATGTATTCATCTATGTGGTGGTGGTTTAGTTGCTAAGACATGTCCGACTCTTTGCAACCCCGTGGACTGTAGCCCGCCAGGCTTCTCTGTCCATGACATTTTCCAGGCAACAACACTGGAGTAGGTTGCCATTACCTTCTCCAATTTATGTATGTATTCATAGCCATATGTGTGTACAGAGCTTCATTTGGAGGAGGCGGGGGAGGAGGGAGAGGAGGTTGATCTTCCTTAACACCGTACCTGAAATCCACCTGAGATTTGTGGTCTGTGGTGGTGTCAGAAAAGTTTCTACTGATATTTTCAGCAAAGGGTCTGAGTAATCAAACTACAGTGAGGCTCTGTTTAGAAAGCCCAGAGCAGAGAAAAATCAAGAAGAGTTGCAGATGCATAAAAATAGAGACAGGTCAGGCAGAAATATGGAAAGGAGAGCTTGTGGGCTGCAGAAGCCGGTACATTGTGCTCTCTTCTGTTCTTTTCCGCTTTTGCCCAAGCAATAAAAACAAAAGCGCGAGAGAAGGCCAGGGTGGGTAAGGAAACCAGCTTGAGGAAGGGCAGACTCAGAGTCACAGACACAGACTGCCAGCCTTCATATATTCATGCGAAGGAAAATCAGCTCAGCCGGGAGAGAAGATTTGAGCAGACGAGGAGATGGAGAGCAAACGTCTCCTGCTGGCTTCCGTGAAAGGCAGTGCTTCCCAGAACAAAGGGATGCCCCTGGGGACCAGCCCGGCATCTGTGATTAAGCCTTTGAAGAATACACCCTCTCACTTCAACTCAAGGCCCAATCCACTAAAAGAAGAAAACCCACTTTCTGAACAGGGTTCCGAGATGACCTTCTTGTTGAAAGGTCTCCCTCTTCACTTCAAAACCCTTTAATCACAGAAGGGAAACCACTGGTTCCAGGACCTTCTTGGGCACCATCCTCTCCCAGGAAGTGGTCAGGACCCCCCCTGCTGGTGCTCATGTCATTCATCCTCTGGAGAGGGGTTGGGTCTCAGGACAGTGGGGATGGATGATTTACCTGCTTAGGTCTGAGCTCCCCTTAGAAGGGATGTGCCACTCTGGGCCAGCCTGGACCAGCCTGGGTGCCAGTGGGGACCAAAGCCATCTCTGGAGGTCTTGTCTCAGAGATGCTTCCCTGGAGAGGGCCATAATTAAGGTCTCTGAGGCTCACTGGAGTCTACAGGCTCCATAACCAATTGGTATGGAAAGAAGATACAAAAACTAATGCTAGGTCCTACCTATCGTTGAGAACAGAAGACCCTTTAGGGAAAAAGTGAAGAGACCCAGATGACCACAGGAAAAAAGATTTCATCATCTGAAATGTAAAAATATGGTAGAGCTGTGCATTAGCTGCACATGTAGATCCTAGCTCTCCTCAGTGAGGCCTTATGTGTATTTAAAAAACACAAGTGGGAGAAGTAGAGAATTTAGTTTAGCAGAAATTCTCGGGGAGAATATTCTCTCTCTGCCTCCCTCTCTCACACATACATGCACACCCCCGCCCCAATCCAGTCATGTTATAGCTCTATAATCTAGGGGACACCATCACTTTTCACCCATGAGGGAAAGAGCAAAAGATAGTGAGAAAGCCTGTAAACTTTGGGTCTAGAGTGTTGAAAGCGAGTGTTGAAAAGAAGAGTGAAATTTCATCAAATGATATTGTAGGGTTTCTCAGACATACAAGGATGGAAGTTTTAAACACTTAAAAAAAGATTTTGTTTATTTACTTCATGCTTCTCTGAATACAGCACATTTTCAAAACTGAATCATATGAGGCCCCTTGCTTAGATCTGGGTTTCATGCATTTCTTCTAGAGTAATCGAAACAGTTCCAATTGAAAGTAGAAATTGCTGCGCGCGCACACATACATACACACCTTCTCCCTACTATTTGAACCTTTTGGCCAACGCTATACATAACAAGGGCTTCCCTGGTGGCTCAGTGGTAAAGAATCTGATAGCCAGTGCAGGAGACGTGGGTTCGAGCCCTGGGTCGGGAAGATCCCCTGGAGGAGGAAATGGCAACCCACTCCAGAATTCTTGCCTGGAGAATCCCATGGGCAGAGGAGCCTGGAGGGCTATAGTCCATGGAGTAGCAAAGAGTCTAACACGACTTAGCGACTAAACAACAACATGCATAACAAGGTACTTGAGTATGGGGACCACATTTATTCAAATGTGAATCTCTACATCCAGAGGAGCATTTAATAAATGTTAGTTGGAGGAATAAATGAAACTAGGAAGTTCTATAGTCATTGGATAATTTGCTCAAGGTTTTATTTATTTATTAATTCTGTCAATTCACACGTGAAAGCTTTGGTCAGGGTTAAAAAACTAACTCTACAGCTTTGAGCAAAAATAATTTTGTTTGGCTCTCTGGGTTTTAAATTGAAAGCATCACTTGTGGAACACCTGAGTTTCTATGATGAAATAAAAGGTTTTTACTTTGGGATATCTGGAGTCTGCAAATTTTCAAAATTATATTTTACGGTTTCTCCTTTTTTGATTAAAAGTAAAGTGTGGGTGTTGAGGGGTAGGCGCTGGCAGGAAGGAAGAACAACAGCAGACAAACAAGGAAACAAAAAAGTCACTTTGATGAAGTATCGTCAGTGAACTCGATGAAGCATGTGTCATCCCGGAGCCAAATGATGCTCACTAAAATCACAGCAATTTCTGATGCACTTGCCAATGTTTGTGTTATTTTTACTTTAAAGATGTAACAGATTGCTCCAAAATAAATAATTTAAGCCTCGTGTTTCAAATGAGTCCAAGTGCTGCGTCTTTCGCTTCTGCACCCAACAGAAGCTCCCCTCGTGTCTACACCACACTCCACTGGGAGGGCTGTTTACTTGCTTTGTTTTTCAAAGCGGAGTCTATTTTTCACCATTCTGTTCCAAACATCAGGGGTTCTATCATCATTCGGCACTTGAAGCGATAACTCCTCTTTATCTGGGAAAAATGGGAACAAACTCCGTGGTGTCTAGATTCGTGATCTGGTGGGAGGAAGACTTGGAAAGGCTGCAGAGAGAGCTCTGGGCTGAGAACATAACCCAAGCCCATGGGAATCTGCAGTGTTCACACTGATTCTTTTCTGGATATCGAGCCACGAACAATGGGTCAGGTTTTACACACGATGGTCTCAGTTTAACTTAAAATAGCTTCAGACTTGGCCAATTATTTTCACTTGAAATGGCCTCATCATCAATCAATATTGAACTTCTTACTGGGTTGTTTGCCTTTTACAATCTAAGAGAAAAGAAACATCTATGACTTTTTTTAAAAAATCAAAAAATAAGATTGTATGCTGTTCTCTGCTCCCTAAATAAGCACAAACAGCTTATAAATTCAGAAAATAAAGATGACATGTAAAAATACCAGAACAATAAACTGACAGCCATGTGTCTTTGTTAATGCAGGTCGCCACTGTGAGGTCCATCACATGACCGAGAACTACATGTGGGACTCCGACACCAACAAGTCATTTAACATAGGTATCAACAGAGACAGCCGGTTGCCTCTCTGGTGGAACGGATCAGAACCTCTGTGGGTCACTCTGACCAAGGCCAAAAGGAAGGTCTACATGTACTACTGGCCAGGTGAGTGAACTGGCCTCCAGGCCACTCCAACCTTCCAAATCTCAAAGTACAGTGGCATCTCTGAGGACAAGCATGCATGTGGAGGTATTTGAAGACCAAGCTAGGGTTTGAAAAACTGGGATCTTTGTTCAAAAAATATCTTATGGATGTGTTTCTTTATATTTTGCTGCACATAGATATATTTGAAGACCAAGCCAAGGTTTGGAAAAGTGGGGTCTTTGTTCAAAAAATGGCTTATGGAAGCGCTCCTCTATATTTTGTTGCCCTGTGGCATGTGGGATCTTAGTTCCCAGACCAGGGATCAAACCTATGTCCCCAGCATTGGCAGGCAGAGTCTTAACCACTAGGGAAATCTCCTTTATATTTTGGTTTGAATGCTAGCATCAGACCAGACACTATGCCATCTCTTACTATCCTTGGTTCAGCAATATTTCTGCATTTTCATGGGCAGAATTTTGGATACCCAGGAGAGATAAGTAACAGGGTGCTTATTTGCTTTACAAAAGAGTTTGGAGTACCATTTCTATAGATTTTGAGATCCCCTACAATACTGGAAAGAGGGTTCAAAGCTCTTACAACTTTTTTGTTGTGCATTAAATGAAGCCTCTGTATTAATAGTCTGCCTGCACATCATAGGTCCATGAGAAACTGAAGGACATAACTTTCTTCAGTGAGGGAGGTAAGTCGTCATGTAGACTGTCCTGGAGGCCGCAAGGGGGCTTCAGCATCTCTCATCTTTTTGTTTTATTCTATTTTTTGACTGCACGGTACAACTTGTGGGATCTTAGTTTCCTCAACCAGGGATTAAACCTGTGCCCCCTGCAGTGGAAGCACAGAGTCTGAGCCACTGGACCACCAGACAAGTCTGGGAGGCTCTCATTTTGTCAGCCAAAACTCGGTCATTAAGGGTGACAGGATTCCATGACAACAAAATAATCAACTCACCTCTGTCTTCCCATTGATGGGATATGTTGCTAGGCAAGTGCACAATGTGACTTTCCCACACACATGGCTGCAGACACTTTTTTACTATTGCTTCGTGGTGTACTCCTAGACGATGGTCCTTGTGGAAGGAGAGATGGGGGAGCCTAGAAGAAGCGAAGGTTTACAAGCAGAGAAGCTGCTAGAGGGATTTCGCTGGGCTGGGCTGGTGGCAGAGCAGCCTGATGAAATGGTGAGAGCGTGGTGGGTTCTGGGGGCTGGGGGAGCCTGGAGAGAAGGGTGAGTAAGCCCGGGCTGAGTCACAGGTGGCCCACGTGGAGGACGTGGGCCTTGAGCAGGAGTTTGGAGGATGCTGGTTGGAGGCAGTCACATGGAGAGTGGTTCAGGGCATTCAAGGCCGTGCCAGCTCCCGGGGGAGGAGCGTGGAACACAGACAGATGGAGAACGGGCAACCTGCCATGCTGTGGCGAGTGCCCTAAAGCCACCAGTGGGCAGAGACTAGCATCCACAGGTGAGCCGGGGACGACCAGGGCGGCTTTCACATCACATCAACTACTTCACCTCTGAGCAGCGAAACAGACAGACCGGTCCTGCTGCCAGATGCCAAGCTGGGGGAGCATTAGAGTTGCTTCCGGAGACACCTGGGGTTTGGTCCCTAATGGTTACCTTGGCTGACGTGAGAAGAAGCTTTCAAGTGAGGGTGGGATTTAGAAGATGCCATCACCTTAAATGGAGGCTCCATTTTTCAAAGAGTTGGACGTAAGATTAAGAAAACAAGCGGGTGCCTCAGCCAAGCTAATCAGACTCCGAGAGGAGGCAAGCTTAGGTTCAGCACAACGTGATGAGGTCCGGAGCCAAACGTTGCCGCATTTTGAGGTCATTCTCAGTAATCGGCGTTGAAAAGCCCAAGGATCGTGGTGTGTAGGCCCAGCAGAGGCACAGATGGATCGCACTGTCTTAGGGGTCACCTCAGAACAGACCATCAAGACAAATATTGCCCTTCCATGGTATCCGGTTAATTTAGCTTTCCATGTCTTGGAACTTGAGTTCTTCCTGCCTTGAAGAGGACCTTCCCCGGAATCTCCTCCCCTCACCCCACATGCTTCATCCACCTATGTTCCCCCTCTCCCATGACCTTTTGGGTGGCTTTGAATGCTGATGTTCACCAAAAGGCAGAGGAAGACCCTAAAGGAGACAGTTGCCGTATTTCAGACTCCTCTCTGCCCTATTCCAGAGCATCACTCTTGATCTCACCTTGGGGCATCTGGCTCCGTAACCATGATCAACAGTTTGAATTTATATATCGCCGAGGAGCTACAAAGTCTCAACGCTAGTTTGCATGTAAAGTATCTTGCTGCACCTCCAAAACGGTTCCTGAAGGGCAGGAAAAAGCCCATCACATTCTCTGAGTCCCAGCTAATGTGACATGACAAATAAACCTTGAGGTCAGTGTAAGGTGTTACCTGTCGGGAGGGCAGAAGCTAAGAAAGATAACCTCCTAGAATTTCCTCGGTGACCCAAACGAAGATTAGCTAACTGTCTGGCTGTATGGAAGTCTTGAGAGAAATTGGATGAACCCAGTTCTTGTAAACTGGATCCACAAATTTAGATTCCTTGAGAACCCGCTGGCTCTGAAGGCCCTGCCGCCCAGCCCACGGCCGGCGCACTCCGGCCCCTCCGCTCCTACCGGCTGACCGCTGAGGCATTAACAGCCACAGCTGTCCTTTTCCTTCCCTCCTGTGTCCCTTCCAGACCCAGCGCCTGGCCCGGGGCGTTCCTTGGCCTCTGCAAGATTAAGCAGAGTGCAGTGGCGTTTCTTCTGAACGTGACTTGGTTTTCTTTTCCTTCTCAAATCCTCCTCTCCCCTCTCCACTTCCCACTGGACATTGTACAGACCTCTTGACGAGGCCTGGGAAATCTTCATTGCTCCAGTGAGCTGTGTTATGACACTCCGAGTCTCGCCATGAAGTCAATATTTAGAAGTGCAATTTAGAAATGGCAGGAGTTCAAGTCTTCCTGTCAGGTAGATAAAGCGGCAGACTGAAAAATTGATCACTGCTGAAGAGTCCAAAGGACCCCACCTCAAGTCTTGAGAAACTTAATATTGTAAACAGACCCTTTATTTCCCCACCCAGTGGTGCCATGGGGCTGCCCACCGGGGAGATGGTCCCCTCAGGAAATGATCCCAGGCACTAAATCAAATACTTGAAGGGAAGGCTCACCCAGATCAGCCAGGGTCTAGGAGTGCTCTGTGAAGGATGAGCTGAGGGTGTGCCATCCCCTAATTTTATTCCCCTATTCCATCCATTGGTTTGAAGTCCAGGGGGTTTTATTGAGGAGGAAAAAGAAGAGGCTCCAATATTCACTTCAGATGGAGACCGAACCAAGGAGAAGGATGCCTGAGGGGAGGGGGTGACATGGGGGAATATAGGAGGGCAAGAAAAACATTGCATGGAAATAGAATGTGGGCTCTGTGAACAATTGATGTTACTTTACACAATGGCAGAAGTTTTTAGGTTTATCCTCATGGCTCTGATGAAACCCCCCCAAAGGAACAAAAACAGCAGCCTTTTAGGAGTCTGTGGTTAAAACTCTTGGAGCAAGCATCTGAAGACTCTAAGTTTACATCCTCAGTCATGATTTTGCAGCACTAACTCCGTAAGTCCAAGCAGTTAGGAAGACCTGGGGGCTACCGATCATGTGGCTAGGGATGGTGTTGGGTGGGGATATGGCCTCTATCCTGTCCTATGCAGGTGTTGAGACAAACAAGACACTTTATGTGGGGAAAGATACATTTCCAACTGGCTTCTCCTCCCCTGCCTTGCAGAGGTGGGCTGGGTGGGGAGTTAACAGGGGGGTATGTGACCCAGCTCCAGTCCAGTTTGTGTGTGCTCGGCCGCTCAGGTGTGTCTGACTCTTTGTGACCCCATGGACTGTAGCCCACCAGGCTCCTCTGTCCATGAGGATTCTCCAGGCAAGAATACTGGGGTGGGTTGCCATGCCCTCCTCCAGGGGATCTTCCCAACCCAGGGATCAAACCCAGGCCTCCCGCATTGCAGACAGATTCTTTACTGTCTGAGACACCAAGGAAGCTTCCCAGTCCAGTTTGGGTTGTTAAAATCAAGTTGATTTAGTCCGGATAAGTGAGGAGACACTTCCTGGCTACTGATCAGGACTTGTGGATTGTTGACAGCATCTTGCCCTGACCCACCATGCTAGGTCCCTGACAGCTTTCCCTTGGCCAAACTTAGATGAATGAACTTAGGCTCAGGGCAGTCAGGGAGCCCAGCATCAATCATGCAAATGTGTAAGTTCTTGGATTCTATCTATATGTGACTCCAAACATCCGGACCAGAGCCTGGAATTTTTTCTCAAACATTTAACATTCAAACACAGGGACCCAGATTTTCACTAAATTTTCCAGTAACACTGCCAGTTTGGCGTTGACCTTTGAGATGGATGCAATTTTAGGACCCAAAGAGGCTTTAGTCAGTATGTAATTTTCGGGTTCCTACACTTGTAAATCAAGATCTCTTTAGGAAACTGATCAAAACTATGTTTTGTTTTGTTGCATTTTTTTGCTAGAAAAACAAACACATACATACTACACTCACAATTCAGTGCTTATATAATGCAAGAGACTACAGTGATGAGAAATACCAGATGGTCTTTGACATGACAACATATACACATCTATTCTATCTAATAGATTTGTTTTTTTTTTAATGTGAGAGAAACATGTCTTGAAAACTCATCAGATTATCAATAAAACCCCCCAATCCTCTGGTTCATGTTGTCTGCCAAGAGTAGGCTTGGGCCAGAGTTCCCTAAGAGTCTCTGGATGGCATCACTGACTCAATGGACACGAGTTGGAGCAAACTCAGAGAGAAAGTGAAGGACAGGGAAGCCTGCCATGCTGCAGTCCGTGGGGTCACAAAGAGTCGGACACAGCTTGGTTACTGAACAACACCTCTGGTTGAATGCACCTTGGGTTCTTTCCTTTGTTGGTACCCGGGGGTAAGGTCTGCGTCACTGCGGCTGTGATCTGTCTGCATCAGCAAGGAAAAGATGACACATTCGCATTTCAAGTCAGAGGTTGTCTCAGAGAAGCGATCTATCTTCGAAAACCTCCTTTCAAAGGCTCAGCCAATTCCGCTGCAGAGAGACGGGAGGGTGGTGTTGCTCTGGAACGCTGCCTGCCACGGACTGCTCCCCCAGCTCTCCCGAGTCTTCAGAGCTGTTCAGCCACAGCCAGGCTCCTCTCATAGGACGGTGCCTCGGCCAAGGGAGCCCATAGTTTCTCAGCAACGTCCATTATAGTCACTGGAAAGCCTTGAAGAGAAACCCAGGCACGCACTCCCCTTCTTCACAAATCATGGCAAATCTGCTTCTTCATAAAACGTCTTACAAGGGTGTGACTCAGGGCTGGTAATAAGCTCTCAGGAGACGGCCGTGAGCAAAACCAGATACAGGCTCTCCCCGCCTCTGCCCCCTCCCCCAGGGAACTTACCATCCATCCATTCCAGGAGACAGTTGATAATCTAATATTTGCCCAGATAAATGAAAAGTCCACTTGTTTAAATTATAATGACGATAAGTCGATTGCCTTATGACCTCATCTAATAGGGGATCTGGTTTCACCCTAGAGGGCGATATACGTTAACACCTGAGGGCATGGTGGGAGGGCAGTGGTGGAAGGAGCATCTGGACTAAGCGGACAACACGTCTTAAGGGATGAGAGGAGCTTGGAAGTTGGCTCCACTTGCTGCCGAGACGAGAGGAAAGAAAAGGTTCCAGGAGAGAGTGGCCGTCCCCAGGCTCCCTGTTGAGGGGTATGGTGGGGGTGGCAAAGACTGCACCTGGATTTATTATCCTCAGCATCACTGGCCAACTCTGAACTCTGTAGCTGTTTAATTTCTTTAGCATTTTTCAATGTAGTGTCAAGAAGGGTCCATAATAATAACCCCAGAGTATCCTTTAATTTCCCATCTATTGCGGGAGAGTCTGGGCTTGTATAGTGACAAGGATCATTGCACCTCATCTCATACTGGTTTTTGAAGAAGGAAACAAAATGTACAAAGAATAAAATTAGTCATGATTTTTTTCCCACACTTTTCAATTAAACAGGAAAAAAAAAAAAAAAGAAAAAACACCTTTTTTATTCTGATTAGTGAATCCACTGACTCCCGCTAGGAGCTGGTATACTCTGATGACAAACAGGCACGTCTTGGGTCTCAAGGCAGACTAGGAGTCCGCCGTCAGCCCCCGCCGTGGGCGATGCTGTGATTACAGCAGACGCGGTACTGGATGTGAACATGGGATAGGTTTCCAGGAGCATCTGAGGCATAAGAAAGGAACATGTGCTCAGGTTCAAAGAGGAGCAGGCCTGGGCATACTGTGTTCACAGAACTACAGAGAGTAGGGCAAGGTTGCAGCTGAGACACTAAGGCAAGAGCCAAGAGCTCAGAAACTGGCCAGATCTTAAGATGCAGGGACTTGGGTTTTAGTGGGCAAAGGAGCTTGAGTTTAAGGAACAAGGAGTGTTAGTCAGGTTAGTATCCATCATAGAAACAGATAAGCCCAGAGTCTCAGAGGTTTAGCCCAGTGGAAGTTTATTTATTTATTTGTTTTTGCCAATGCAGGAGATGCAAGAGATGCAGGTTTGATCCCTAGGTCGGGAGGAGCCCCTGGAGAAGGAAATAACAACCCAGTCCAGAACTCTTGCCTGGGAAAATCCCATGGACAGAGGAGCCTGGCAGGTTGCAGTCCATGGGGTCACAAAGCGTTGGACATGGTTGAAAGACTGATCACACAAAGTCTGAAATGGGTAATTGTGACCAGCAGCTGACACCCCAGATAAGGATGCAGATGTTGCTGGAGGCTGAAACATGTCCCCACAGGTTCCTTCCTTTACCATCTGAGCCACCAGGGAAGCCTTCTCGGATCCAAATACCAGGAAACCACTATTCAGGGAGGGGGCTCTGGTAGGGCTAGCAGTCAAGACGCCTTTCCCCTCCGCCCCCAGGGGAGTATGACGTCATTGTGATCATGCAGTCATTTGCAAGATTTCGATGACCTTGAATCATGTGCCTGAGACCCAAAGATGCTGCTCGTGGCTGCCAGGAGGGGCCGCCAAGGGGGTCCCTCACACTTCACCTGGGTCTGCTGGGGGAAACCTGGTTTCTGGGAGATCACACCTGGGGAGGAGTGTGATCCCTGACCCGAGACAGAGACTTTCCCATCGGACTCCCAGAGGCAGAGACCGCAACCCACTTAGGGCCTCACAATGCCTTGCTGAAGTTTCCCCACCGCCTTCCAAAAGCAGCTGCCCAGCCAGGGTTAGGCACATGCCGCCCCCGCCCTTGGGTTCCTATCAGTCACCTCTTATGCCCAGTGAGTCATTCTCAGGGGAGTTT
This sequence comes from Muntiacus reevesi, assembly GCF_963930625.1. NCBI lineage: Eukaryota > Metazoa > Chordata > Mammalia > Artiodactyla > Cervidae > Muntiacus > Muntiacus reevesi. Next base: position 56,504,165 of record NC_089258.1, on the reverse strand, counting down.
CCACAGTCCTCTCTATTGGATGGGTGCCTCTCGTCTCAGCTCTCTGCCCCCGATGGTGGGCCAGCCCTTGTGGCCCCCTGTGCTCAAGCCAGCCCCCCACCCCCCAAGAGCCCCAGATCAGAAGAATCCTCCCAGCCCCGTGGGCCAGGCCGAACCGGGAAAGGGTCTCTGAGATCAAAGGCCGAGCTTCCCCCGAGGACTTGTCCCCACAAGCTCCGGTGCCTCGCATATGTCTCCCTGGAAAAGGTTACATGTGTCTAAGAGAGCTAATTGGCTTAGCTGTTTTAATAAGCTCTCCTGAGACACATATTCAGCGGCCGTACACCTGCCTCCTATCACATAAAATGCAGCTCGCAGGGGTTATTGTTACGAGATGCATCAAAGTTGGCAAGCCGAGCAGCACTTGGAAGGCGAGACCTGTGTTCTAGGAAGTTTGGAGAGGCGTGATTTTCACGGGCTCAGCTTGGTGGTCCTTGGAGGGAGTCGCCAGGAAGCAAGGATTATTCAGGAAAACAGCGGAAAAGTATCAGAGCCAGGAAGCTGATTAGTAGACGGCAAGGAGACCTTGGCGCGGTCACCTCTTCCACCTGAGGCTGTTGCTTTCTCAGCTGTAAAATAAAAACGGTTGACGTGAGGCTGCTGTGAAGGGATGTTCCTTGTGTTAGATTGCCACGTCCTTGGGGGCATGGCTGACATTGTCGCCATCTCAGATTCCCATGTTTATTTTGACAGTATTTTGGTCCATGACAGTCAAGTGTTGCTAGGATATATTAAAATAATTTTCTAGTGGATGGAAGTTAAGTGTTTTGAAGAAGAAAGCCTTAAAATTGTTTTTTGTTTGCATAAAGGTACATGGGATTAGTGGTTCTCTTGGGTTGTCTTTTAAGTTCCGTCTAACTCTTTGTTCTCAGCTCAGCATATTTTTATTGGGTTGCTGAGGTGGGAAAACAGACTTTTGACAGAGATAAGATGAGGACCTAGACAATGAGCCCTAATTAAGGGCAGTTCCCTTCCAAGTTCCCTGGGAACAGCAAGGAAACAAGATGTAGCAAAGCCAAGGCCTGCCCTTGACGGGCTGATGAAGCCTGACGCTTCCTGCCAAGTTGCCGGCTGGTCTTTGAAACTTCTAGAGCCAGGCCACTGCCCTTGTTTCCCCACAGACTCCTGAGCAGAGATTCAGGAATCCCTGCTTTCCTCAGGCATGGCTAGGGTGACCCGAAGGCCCTCAGTTGGCCAGACTCACGCTCCTGGGGAGGCCATGAAAATGTTCTGGAAGCAGCCGCAGGGCACCCATGGTGGATCCAGAGAGGGGCCCACAGACTCCTGACCAGAGAAACAGCTCATGGGATCCATGCAACACAGCCCCTCTGATGCTGTGATTTCCATCAGAGAAAGACTAAAGGAAATAAAACCAAGCCCCCACACAAATTCTCCCAGGAATAATGAGCCTTGCTCTCTCTAAAACTACCACTCACTTTTCCATGTTTCATTGCACTGTGACTGTCTTTGCTGGCTGGCTGTTTCCTTTGCCAGTCATTCATTCATTCTGGGTTTTCAATATTAGAGGTCTGGTGACTGGTGTTGCCTTTTGAGTTTCCACCCGGGAGAGACCATTCAGGGCAGAGCATGCAGAAGGATGGCACTGGCCCCCGTTTCTGCGTACTCAGGGACTGGGCTCTCCCTTCCCGGATCCAGATGGAGGTGTATAGGTTCTATCCAAGTTAACTGTTCCTGCAGGACTAGCATTCAGGGCATCTCTGCTGAGTTGAGACACAATCCTCTCACTCCATCATCTGGCTTTCTGCTTATCTGCAGGGACAGTGAGCAATAATGCTCAGTTTTCTCTGCAGTGAAAGTTTTCCCTCTCTCTGCTCAGCGTCTAGAGCTTCAGTGGGGGGACAAGCCTGAGAATAAATGACAGCCATCCATCACATCTTACCTCCAGCTCCCCAAGGCACTGTATACCCTGCTGCTTTCTGAAGTTCCCTTAGAGTAACTGACTACTGCCTGGTTTCCTGGTTCAGGGGTCTTCAAACTGTAAGGATTTCCAAGAGCACTATTAAAGGAATCTCTGAAGATCACCACCTTTCATATATAGTGCAAAGTTTGTTCTGATTAAAAATATGTCCTTTTCCCACTTTATACAAGAAAGGAGTACCCCTTGGTGATCAAGAACCTTACTAAGGTGCTTTGCCCTAGTATTTAAAAGTCTCCAGGGCCAAACAAAGGAACTGTTCAAAATATTGGAGTAGGTGTATAGAAAAGAATGCTTACAGTGACAAAATAACAAAACTTAAAAAAAAAACCCAAACAATATCCAATGCTCTCTTTTAAATTATTTAAGAAAAACTTAATTGAATTGTCAGCTGAAGCAGTATTTAAAAATTTATGATGATAGATCACTATGTGAATGTTAGCATTCAAAGAAGCAGTTCAAAGAATTAAATGACAAACTACTTCTATTTCCATCTACTTATTTATGTAAACTACTTTCTTAGCACTTAGATTTAACAAATAGGAATAGAATAAATTCTAAACTTGTCTCATTCTACAGATCAATCATATTCATCCATGGATATACAAACTGGTTTTTAAAAGATCCTATTCCTTTCACTATGAGGTGCATTTCCAATAAAATTGTTAACTTTCTATTTTTTTTAAAAGAAAACATGATTTTAAACGTTCATATCTTATTCATTTTTAAATGTCAAGAGTTATTGGTAGACTTGAAAACACTTTAAAAACAAGTCCTTGGCCACCTTCAAATTATTCTTGGTGACCTTAACATCGTCCTAACTTTTAAAAAATCATTTATTGAAATTTGGGATTCCACTTGGTACAGTGACAGGCAAAGATACTTTGAAACAATTCTTCTCTCCAGCAACAACTGAAAATGCTGCTGGACTGTGTGTGTTGTGGGGGAGGTGATGCATCAAACACAGACCAAGATCTAGAGAACCAGGTGTATCTGACAGTTGGCACCATATTTCCCCTCCCTTCAAACACTGACCTCAAAAGCAGCCCCTGAGAGGAGAAGGGGACGACAGAGGATGAGATGGCTGGATGGCATCACCGACTCAATGGGCATGAGTTTGAGTAAACTCCGGGAGTTGGTGATGGACAGGAAGGCCTAGCATGCTGTGATTCATGGGGTTGCAAAGAGTCAGATATGACTGAGTGACTGAACTGAACTAAACAGAAGAATGAGCTAGAAGCAGACAAGGGGTGATGACCTCTGGATGGCTGAAGCCTTCATAAATCCCAAGCCGAGCTTCAAATCATCCTCGGTTCAGTTCAGTCACTCAGTCGTGTCCAACTGTTTGTGACTCTATGGACTGCACAATGCCAGACCACCAGCTCCTAGAGTTTACTCAAACTCATGTCCATTTAGTCTGTGATGCCATCCAACCATCTCATCCTGTCATCCCCTTCTCCTCCTGCCTTCAATCTTTCCCAGCATCAGGGTCTTTTCAAATGAGTCAGTTCTTCACATCACGTGGCCAAAGTATTGGAGTTTCAGCTTTAGCATCAGTCCTTCCAATGAACACCCAGGACTGATTTCCTTTAGGATTGACTGGCTGGATTGCCTTGCAGTCCAAGGGACTCTCAAGAGTCTTCTCCAACACCACAGTTCAAAAGCATCAATTCTTCAGTGCTCAGCTTTCTTTATAGTCCAACTCACATCCATACATGACTACTGGAAAATCAAATCATCTTAATCTCTGACTAAACTGACTCTGGGTTGGGACCTCCCCTGTGGTCCAGTAGTATAGACTCAGTGCTCCCAATGCAAATGGCCTGGATTCAATCCCTGGTCAGGGAACTACATCCCACATGCCACAAATGAAAGATCCCATGTGCTGCAAGTAAGACCCGGTGCAGACGAGTAAATAAATAGTTTAAAAAGTAAATTCACTCTGGGTTAAGATGGTCTGCCTGCAGCCTATATGCCCATGATAAGCAAAAGCCTATGCTCTCCAGAATAAGTTAATAACATACAGAGTGTCAAATGATAGCTACAATTTACCATATACAATAGAGAGCATTCAACTATTTAAAAAAACAGAATATGGGAAAACAAGGCCTGACTGAAAACTCAGGGGAAATAAACAGACCAGTTCTGACTGAAAAATCAAGAGAAACACAGTGGACAAAAGACTCAAACTCACTGATCCAGATACCAGATGACTTAAATTGAAGTATGATAAAAGAACTAAGTGACAAAATGGAGACTTGTACTAGTAAACTAGAACCTTTTTAAAAAAATGAATTCTAGAGCTGAAGACAGCTCTCCAGCTTAAATAGGGAAAAGAATAAAAAAAGGCTGTTCAAGATATATGGGACATCATGAAAAGGCCACATGAGGAAGGTTTGGAGAGAGAGGATGAGACACAAGTGATATTTGAGAGATGATGTTTGAGAACTTTCCAAAACGGACAAGATATATCAAGTCACAGACTCAAGAAGTGCTGTGAAACCCAGGAGTGAACACTGTGGCTATGAGAACTGCTGACTCCTCAGACAATGAGGAAATCTAAGCAGCAGCAGAAAATTGTGCAGAGGGGCAGTGATAGGACTGGCAGCTGACTTTCCCACAGAAACGTTGGAATCCAGAAAGACAATACAATGATATTCCCAAAGTGATGGAAGGAAAATATTTCTCTGTATTCAGTGAAAAATATCCCTCAGAAATGGAGCCAAAATAATGATTTTATTTTCTAGAGACAGAAAACTGAGAGAATTTATTGCCAGCAAGTTTAGAGTAGAAGAAATGCAAAACTCTTTAGGCAGAAGGAAAATGGTCACAAATGGAAGCACAGAGATGGAGGAAGGAATGAAGAGCCACAGAGAGAGTAAATGTGTAGAAAAGGTAAATTAATAAATAATAATATTTAGTAATAATAATTTTTAGATTAAAAATCCATAAGGAATTAAAATACATGACAAGAGAAGCATAGAAGGTGGGAGAAATGTAAAATTCAGAGTTGAAGTGTTCAAATGTCTTTGCATTGCCTGGAACGTTATGGGAGTACAAATTTATATTTCAATAAACCAATTTCAATTTTAACAAATCATCTTTGGGGCACTATGCCAGAAAGAGGTTAATTAAAATATACAAATACAAGGTAATAGAGGAGAGAAAATTGAACAATAATAATCGTACATATATAATCTGAAAGGAATTAAGAAAGGAGAAAAAAGCTATCAAATGCATCATGAATTCAGGACATGTATTTGGGTGGCTGATTTAAACACAAAAATTTTCTTAAGTCCATTACATGTAAAAGTTTTTTTTTATTGTTTTTATTAATATTTCATTAAATACTCCAGTTAATCTGAAGGAGTCTATTTATATAAAGTTCAAAAGCAGGTAAAGCTAATCTAGTGTTAGAATAGTGTTTACACTTGGACGGGCAGTGACTGAAAGGGGGCGTGAGAAGGTACTCGTATGTGAAGGTCATGTTCTGTTTCCTGGGCTGGGTGCTGGCCGCGCAGCTGCATTTACTTTGCCAGAATTTGTTCAACAGTACATTTATCATTTGTTCACTTTGTATGTGTTTTTTGTTAAGCTTTAATAGAAATTTACATGAAAAGCAACTATTATCAGACTGGATTAAAAACAAAAGCTAATATATGCTGCTTATAAAAGATGTACATTGGGACTTCCCTGGTGCTTCAGCAGTTAAGACTCCGAGCTTCCACTGCAGGGGGCAGAGGTTCCATTGCTGGTCAGGGAACTAAGATCCCACATGCTGTGCAGTACGGTCAAAATGTAAAACAAAACAAAACAACTTACATTAAATGTAAGGATGCAGAAATGTTGAAAGTGATCGCATTTTTAAAAGACATAGCACACACTCACTCACCAAAGGAGAGCTGGTGCAGCTATATCATTAACTAGTGCAGACCCTAAGCTTAGACTATTTTTAAATAAAGAACAGCAGTTCACGTTGATATAAAAGTTCAATCTACCAAGAAGTTGTAATAATTCTAAATTTTAATGCTCCTAGTTACACAATCTCAAAATAAATAAAGCAAACATTGATGAAACGAAAAGGAGAAATGAGTATTCACAATGATGATAGATTTTTAAGACATCTTTCTCAGTCATCAATAAAAAAAGAAAATAAAAAGGTTAGAAGGATACAGAAAATTTATGCAACACAATTAACATATTTACTAATTGATATTACTAGAACTCTGTACCCAACTACTGCTAAATGCCCATCATTCCCAAGTGCACATGGAATGTTTGTCAAAAATGACCATATGTTAGCCATAGGGCATTTCTCAACAAATTGGAACTGTATGAAATTATACAGAATGTGTTCTCTGACTACAGTGCAATTATGGTCAATAATAGAAAAATTTAAATCCACATATTTGTAAAATAACCAGAGACTTCTAAATAACTCATAGTTCAAAGAAGAAATAAGTATGGAAATTTGGAAAATATCTTAGACTGAGGAATAATGAAAATATTACATATAATACAGTAGAATGCAACTAATGTCATTTTTTAATGGAAATTATTAGTTACACATCCAAGTGATGACAAGGGTGGAGACACACAGGCTTATATAGTGCTGGGAGGAACAGATTAATGTAATTGCTTTGAAAAACTCTTTGGAATTATCTAATAATAAAGGTGAACATAGGCACACCCCAAATTTAGCAAATCTATTCCTATGCAGATTACAACAGAAATGCACACCTAAGTGCATCTGAGAATGTGTATGAGAATGTTTATATCATCATTATTCATAATTTTTAAAAAGTGGATATTCATACTAGAACTTTAGTGTCCTAATGGGTCTATTAGAAAGAAGTTGAAAGTTACAACTAAAATATATGTCTTTCGTTTCTTATAACAAAAGTAACAGGTATTTATTTTAGGAAAGTTTGTTCAATTCAATAAACAATAATAGGAATTTAAAAGTCAACTATGATCCTTCTGTATCAGTTAGAAACTACTTACCACAAATTTTAGAAAACCTAGACAACAGTGTACAATGGCTAAACACATAAGAATTTCTTTGTGTCATGTAAGAAGTATGTACTTTATGTAGTTCAGCAGCTTAACATGTCATTTGAAAAACCTAGGCTCTTTCTATCCTTCTGCTCCATATTGGTATATTAACATTTTATCTTCATGTTGGTTGACTCATGGTTTCAAAGTGGCTGCCGCCAGTCCAGGGAGCATATCCTTACAATCTACATTCCAAACTGCAAAAGAGGAAAAGAGATAATGCTGGCACCTCATGTTTATTTTTCATGTGGAAGCAAAGCTTCCCATGAAGCATCTCAGCAGATATCAATGCCCTGGTGGGTCACGTGACTATTCCTAGTCATACGGGAGCCTGGGCACTTGAGAAAGTTTTCCTCTCTTTATACTAAGGGGTGCAAAGGAAGTTCAGAATTACTTCAGTTTAGCCAAGAATAAGTCTACCAAATCAGCCACTGAAATTTACCCTTTCTTATATTTTGTTATATTTGCTTCCACTCTTTCTTAGACATAATCATCTTTTAAATATTTACAAAAATGATCTCATTCCTTTACCAACTATTCACTAGCCTTTTTTTCACATAAAATAGTATGCCAGTGAATACAAATGACATAATTTTAATTCCTGTATGGCATTTCATTATTTGGATGTGCCATAATTTAAACATACCTCTATTACCAAATGTTTAAATTGCTTCTTAATTTTATATTCTAAATAATATTGTATTAAAGATGCTTGTATATGCAACTTTATTTTCTTAGAACATGTTTTCTGAAGTGGCTTGCAAGGCAAAGCATGTATACAGTCAAAAATGGCATAAGTATTACCTAACATTGCCACTATGGAAGACAGCGACCCAGAAATTCACTCCTAGGTGTATGCCTCATGTTGATGTTTTTCAAACACCGATCTTGATTCACAAGGACAGTGATATCACATATGGATCACAAACCAGTGTTTTAAAAAACCTACATAAAACAGAATAGAACAAGAATATTAGCAGGCACTGCATATAGTTTGATGCAACATCTGTTTCTTCTGTGAGTGTGTGTGTTCTGTGTCAAGAAGCAAAATGAGTATTTTGCCACGGGTGACAAAAAGTTTTTTTAAAATGTTCCCATAGAGGAATGTTCGTGTTTGCCTTCTGATTCTAGTGCTCATATTTTATTTCTGCTTCTTGTTAATTGCCTTGATAAGAAGTTCTGTAGCAGTAACAAATTCCAGTGGTGATGGCAATGTTCCTATTTGCTTCTGCCCTAAATGAAAATGTGTCCCATGAAGTTTTGAAATGTAGAATTTTCACCATTGTTCATAACCAGCCTGTCAGTGAAGTTTTCATTTCCTCTTTACATCAAGTTTCACAGAGGTTTTCTTTTTTATTCATAATGAGTTGGATTTATTTTTAGTTAACTGTTATGATTAATTTCTAGTTTTATTACCTGTGGTCAGAGATAATACACATTGTGCTATAAAGTTTCTACTCTTGGGAAGTTATTGAGATTTTCTCTGTGGATGAGAATATGGTCAGTTTTTCCAACTGTTGTATTTTTATAAAAATTCCATTATTATAAGAATTCTATAATAATAAGATTCTATAGTAACATTCTACAATAATAAGATACATTTTCAATGTCTATTGACTACAACTTGGGCTTCCCAGGTAGCTCAGATGGTAAAGAATTCACCTGCAATGCAGGAGACACTGGTTCGATCCTTGGGTTGGGAAGATCCCCTGGAGGAGGGCACGGAAACCCACTCCAGTATTCTTGCCTGGAGAATCCCATGGACAGAGGAGCCTGGCAGGCTACAGTCCATGGGGTCACAAAGAGTCGGACGTGACTGAAGTGACTGAGCTTGCACACACATTGAATACAACTTATTGACACTAACATTCAAAGCCTCTGTATCTTTATGTAGCTATCTTATATATTTTTTTATTCTTTATATCTTAAGCTGTCATCAAAGTCTCCCACCAAGACTGTAATTTTGCACTTTATATTTCCAAGCCTTCTGTGTGTTGTGTTGTGTATATTTATGGTACATAAATGCTAATTCACATTCTAAATGCTTAATGTGGATTTGTAGCTGTTTCAGGCTTATAAGATCATAATAAACTTTAATACTATTGATAGACCTGATTTTTTGGTTTACTTTTGGTGGGTTTCTTTGGTCTACTCTTTTATATCTAACATTTCTGTGTCCTTTTACTTAAACTATAAATTTAAAAAATAGTTTATAGTTACTTTATGTTGACATTCTTGCAAGAATAGAGTGTAACCCATTCACATTTATTTTGAAACAAGTATATATGATTTTCTCTTTGATTATGCTTTCAATATTAGTGCTTCTTGGATATTTCCTTTTTAAAAAAACTTTTCACGTACTTTGATTTTTATGCATCTTTTTTTTTTCCTTTAGTGATTTGGAAATTATGCATACAGCTTTTTTCTGTATATTCCAATCTTTTAAAATCAGTGTCTAGAATAAAAGCTATATATTAATGATTCCTTCCTGCTAACAAAAATAAAAATGCTTTTCCTTTCATTTTTGTTGAAATAACTTGGAACTTTGGATCCAAATTAATATATTAAACATTTTTAAAACATGCATCTTATTTTTTCAAAAAAATATTTTCACATAACTATGTTAATAGTTATTATTAACACTTAACTGTTTTTTAAGATTTCATCTTTTGCTGCTGCTTTATTTCAAAACCCTACCTTGTTCATTCTTAGATTCTTTTATTTTGACTTATTTCTCAATAAACTTGAGTAAATCTAAATAGTATGGGAATATCTCTGTCCTTAGTTTCCATAATTTCTGTCCATGCATGTCTGAATTCATCAGGTACTATTTTAAAAGAATACCTAAAGTTTTGGAGTCAGGTAATCCTAGATTCTAATGCTAGCTCCTCCTCACATTTGCCCTGTGGCAGTGGGAAAATCTCACCACTTTTCTGACTCAGTTCCTCCTGATAAAATGGAGGCATGATTGTACCAAGTTTACATGGGACTCTTTTTCTCTGGGCTACAAGAAAGCTCACCGTCTGGCCTCCAGACTCCTCCCGGCCTGGGAATGTTACGTACCTGCTGGTCTCCACACACCTTACTGTTTCTCCCTTTGAACTCTTGCTTCCACTGCTCTCATCACTTCGGGCATCTCTTTCTTTCCACCTCCAGCCCCCAACACATTGGCCAGACACAGTCTATACGCCTGAGTCTATTTGGGGATTCAAGGAAAGCTTCCAGGAGGAAACAATATCTGAATTGAATGTGCCTGTGTCTGACTCCCTTACCACCCAGTAAACAGGCACCTCACTTTAGACTTCAAGTCTGACACTGTTTTCACGAGGTCCCCTCCCACTAGGCTAGATTCTAGAACAAAACAGCATGGAGATGCTATGTCTGAGCATAGTGACCTAGTTGGTGCCCAAGAAATAGACTCAACTATTTTAAACTGAGGCTGGCTCATTCCTCTCCTGCTCTATTTTCTGATGATAAGATTTGGTGTCTCTTTCTCAGGGCAACCATTTCAACTTATTCAAGGTCTGGGATGAAAAAACTGAGGCCACAGCAGCTCCTAACATCTAAATGCTTTTCATTCTTTTGCTTCATTTTGGAAGAGGCAAGAGTTTGGCTTAGAATCCTTGCTTGAACTCAGTGATTTTTAGGCATTTCCATCAGTGCGGTACTTCTGAGTCCAGTCAGATTATTATTCCCAGGCTGGTCAGATACTACTTTATACTTGATTCTGGGCTTCCCTTGTGGCTCAGCTGGTAAAGAATCTGCCTACAGTGCGGGAGACCTGGGTTCGATCCCTTAGTTGGGAAGATCCCCTGGAGAAGGGAAAGGCTGCCCACTCCAGTATTCTGGCTTGGAGAACTCTAGACTGGATAGTCCACGGGGTTGCAAAGAGTCAGACACGACTGAGTGGCTTTCACTTTCACTTTCTCTATTTGATTCTAGAACAGGCAAAGATACACTAGAAGAATTAGTAGTTGTAAAAATTCTATAGAAAAAAAGTTTTAATTAAGACATTTTGTGTTCTAATTAATTTTTGTCATTGTTTCAAACTGAGAAAGATAACCATTAGCCAATTTTGCTAGTTCTTGTCATAAGACACCATGTTGTATAGTTATTCATCATTCAATCACTCAGGTGTATTCAACTCTTTGCGATCCCATGGACTGCAACACGCCAGGCTTCCCTGTCCTTCTATCTCTGAGTTTGCTTAAAGTCCATTGACTCAATGTCCATTGAGTCTGTGATGCCATCTGACCATCTCACCCTCAGTCACCCCCTTCTCCTCCTACCCAAGTGTTCTATAGAAATGACTTTTAAAACCCACTTAAAATTAGAGCTAAATATAATACCTATCACTAATACATTTTTATTTAATAAAAAGGAAAAAAAATTTTCGTTTCAACTAATGTTATTTGCTTCCTAAAATTGCCCCACGACCCTATCTTGATTACTGAAGAAAGTAACCATTTACCATCTTTCTCCTCCTTAGGCTGTGAGGTTGAGATTCTTGGTGTCAGACCTACTTACTGCCTCGAGTATAAATCTGTCCCAACGGATGCCAATTTTGTCAACGCAGTCAGCGGTGCTCTTGACGTCTTCAGGTGAGTGTCCCAAATTCTTAGCCATGCCAGTGTTCTTCCTTGTTTCCAGGACCAATAAAGAATGCGCAAGTGGATTAAGAACCCTTTGGGATAGGTGGCCCAGTGTTTCAGAGAGGTGGTGAGCCTTTCCCGTGGTGATTGCTACCAGCTAGCGTGAAAAGTTTTAGGTAGGGGTGGTCTTTGGAAACACTGAATTGACAGCAAGGAAGTCTCCAGGTATTTGGGACGTTCTTCTTTGTGTTGATGGATAGTAGAGAAGCAATGTGAATGTCAGTGTTTCTCTAATCATGATATAGTGAATGCTTGGCTCTCAGAAGACATCGATAAGTTTTTGGCAAAAAAAAAAAAAAAAAAAGGGAAAATCTGTGGTAGAAAAACGTTTGGAGAAACTGCCTACTCTGCCATCTTCTTTGGAAACATACAAAGCCTATTGGCATATTAGTACATAAAAGCTTTTTTCTTCTTCCCCATGCAACTTATCATCACACCCAGTTTGAAAAACACAGAAGTCAGTAGAGCTCTCCTGAATAGCAGGGTAGAGTCGGGGAAACTGACTTAACTTCTAAGTCTTGAATTTTTTTAATAGTCAACAACTTCAACTATCCCTTTAAACTGCCTCCATTTCTGTCTGCCTAATTCCTTCTTTACAATCCACTTCAGTAAGGAAAATGGATGTGACATCCTGCACTTTTTTACATTGCAAAGAGATCTGGACAGAATCCTAAGGTGATGGGAGATCTGGGTGTCCCTGAAAGCCCAGGGCCGGGGGCCCCTCATAGCTCTCAGGTAACTGGGCTCATGGCCACATGTCCTTCTGGCATGGTTCCTGGGCTGGAGGCTATAAAGGGCCAGAAACAGATCTGTAGGCGTTCCTATCCGCCACTCCTCGCCCGGCCCCTCCGTTACAAATGAGCTGACCTGTGATGGAGACCAGACCCATGTGGAAAACAGCTGGCCACCAAGAATTTGTCAGCTAAGCTCCAAACAGGCAAGCGCGCTCAGCCCTTGAAGACTCCAGTCCCTCATGAATCAACGTGCTCCCACATAGACGTCTTTCACAAAAGGCATGCGTATAAATCCCCAAATCGCAAGCATCGCAGCTCCAGTGTTCCTGGCATCTGGGGTTGACAGCTTCCTGACACAAAGCCATCAGGTAAACCTGTGAGACTTGTTAGCTTTCCGACCACACGGAGATTTATGAAAATGCCAAACAGCCTTAAAGAAGCCAGGCCAGTGGCTGCTGAATTAAGGTGCAGTGTCTAAAACCTAGTGACCTGAAAGCATTTCATTGAACTTCAGTGCAACCAGTCAACATTGTGAAATTCTCCCCACGTCCAAGCCCCACCCTGGAGGTGTGCATGGTAAACATAGGAGGCACTGTGAGGACCAGCACGTCTGGGATGCTCCAGACTCAAGTACATAAGGCAGCTAAACGCGGAGGCATGTCTGAGGGCATGATTTTGTGGAAAGTTCCTTTATGTTCAAACATGGTGGAGGAAATGCCATCCGCCCATCAGTGTAATGAACATGGGCCTCAAAAAAGTTTACGGAGAGATATGAAAATGCCATTCCCGAGTAAGAATTTTTCCCACCACCTACATTACGGGGACCCTCCGTGATGTTTTGTTCTCTGCTGTCTGTAAAGGCAGGGGGATTTGTTATTAGTCATCCACATGTTAGCGAGTATGAATGATGATAATTTTGTTTGTGAGAAACGACCAAATAATAACAACACAGTTCCCACCATGGAGGAAGGACCGATGCTGAAGCTGAAACTCCAATACTTTGGCCACGGAATGTGAAGAGCCGACTCATTGGCAAAGACCCTGATGCTAAGAAAATTGAGGGCAGGAGGGGAAGGGGGTGAGAGAGGATTCGAGGGTTAGAGGGCATCACCAACTCAATGGACAGGAGTTTGAGCAAACTCTAGGAAATAGTGTAGGACAGGGAAGCCTGGTGTGCTGCTGTCTGTGGGGTCACAGAGTTGGACCTGACTTAGCAACTGAACAACAACATCATGGAGGAGAGAGGACACGGTATTTGTTAAAGAGGGACCAGTCTGTTTTGTTCTAAAAAGAGAAAATCATGCTTGACCGGCAATTTCCCTTACCTTGAAACCCGTGTATCCTCCAAACCATGAATGAAATACACCTCTGGGTATGAGAACATCACAGTATCGTTAAAGGGTGTGCCCTCTTGGTGATTATGACTGTGGAGAAGGAAGATGCTGGGCTGAACCTGCTCTGGACTCCATCCCTGTGCAGTGAATGGCGTCGGCGTGGACATTCGAAAGCCTGGGCTATGGAGCAACGTGTCCTGACCTTGCACGTGGAAGGTTCACAGTCTCCAGTCCTACCCACGACTCCCCCTGGAGAAGAGATAGGCTACCCTCTTCAGTATTCTTGGGGTTCCCTAGTGGCTCAGACTCAGAATCCACCTGCAGTGCGGGAGACCTGGGTTCAATCCCTGGGTTGGGAAGATCCCCTGGAGGAGGGTGTGGCAACCCATTCGAGTACTCTTGCCTAGAGAATTCCCATGGACAGAGGAGCCTGGTAGGCTATAGTCCATGCGGTCACAAAAAATCAGACACGACTGAGCGACTAAGCAGCCATGACTCAGGTCTGTGAAGCCCTGAGTTAACTCCTCGCATCCTTTCTGGCCTGTTTCCTCACCTGCAAAATCTGCCAAAGCTTTTCTCTGGGGACGCTCTTCACCACAGACCCAGAGTCTGGAGGCACATCCAGCAGAACTCATGCCGGGAAATGAGAGCGACTGCTGCCGTCGCCACACCTCATACCCGGCTTTCTTGGGAATGGTGGGACCCGATAGCCGAATGAGAACCATTTCCACAAGTCAGTTGGGCTAAGCAGAATGTTCCCCTATTGGTGTGGGCTGCTGAGTCCTTTCAGGGTGTTGGGTCAAGATGTCGAGTCAGCCCCACCGGGGTTTCAGTGCTGGCTCCGCTTCTTATGAGCTGAGTGATGTGGACAACCATCTTGAACTCTCTGTTTTCGGTATTAGTACCTGATAGGGTTGCTGTAAGGATGAATTCCGATAATGCATAAAAAGTCCTCAACTTAGTGCCTGACTTAAGCACTTGGAGCTTTCCCCCATGCCTCAGCCATAAAAAAAATCCACCTGCAATGCGGGAGATGCAGGAGGCACAGGTTCGATCTCTGGGTTAGGAAGATCTGCTGGAGGAGGACATGGCAACCCACTCCAGTTTTCTTGCCTGGAGAATCCCATGGACAGAGGAGCCTGGCAGGCTACAGTTCGTGAAGTCACAAAGAGTCAGACACAACTGAATTGATCTAGCATGCACACACACACTGAGCACTTACTATTATTATACCTTCTACCGACAGTTACGGAGCTCCTACAGTATACCAGATCCTAGACTGAGCTGAGATATGATGGAGCGTGAATGCACCCCAGGGCCAAAGAACCCTGTGATTTAGAGGGGAGAAGGATACATAAATGGGTGATTAGAGCACAGTGTGAAGAATCACAACCTGGAGATGAACCAGGAATGCTGCAGGAGCAACCGGGAGGACCACCCAGCTGCGCCTGGGCATGCGGACATGCTCCTGGAGGGGGCAGCATCTCCCTGAGACCTGAAGGATGGGTGGGGGGTGTTCGTTCATGCAACCACGCTCTTGAACTACTCTGGGGTTTTTTTTCCTCTGCTGTAGATCACAAGGCCCAAGGCGCTGCAGGCATTCAGGACACACGTTCTCTCATTCTAAGGGTCAGGGAGACCAGACCCAGAGAGACCTTGCTGCCTCCCTTGTGTGTTTAAATAGAGTTTTTCGAGATAAATGAGGCAGTCTGCCAAGAGTATTTGTTATTAATCCTTGTAAAGTCCAAGCAAAGGAGTTAGCCTTCATTCCTTTTCCATCGCTTCCTCTTTTTTTTTTTTTTTATCATTCTTTCCCCCCCGCCCCCCCAGTGGGTTTTGTCATACATTGATATGAATCAGCCATAGAGTTACACATATTCCCCATCCCGATCCCCCCTCCCACCTCCCTCTTCACCCGATTCCTCTGGGTCTTCCCAGTGCACCAGGCCCGAGCACTTGACTCATGCATCCCACCTGGGCTGGTGATCTGTTTCACCATAGATAATATACACGCTGTTCTTTCGAAACAACCCACCCTCACCTTCTCCCACAGAGTTCAAAAGTCTGTTCTGTACTTCTGTGTCTCTTTTTCTGTTTTGCATATAGGGTTATCGTTACCATCTTTCTAAATTCCATATATATGTGTTAGTATGCTGTAATGTTCTTTATCCTTCTGGCTTACTTCACTCTGTATAATGGGCTCCAGTTTCATCCATCTCATTAGGACTGATTCAAATGAATTCTTTTTATTGGCTGAGTAATATTCCATGGTGTATATGTACCACAGCTTCCTTATCCATTCTTCCGCTGATGGGCATCTAGGTTGCTTCCATGTCCTCGCTATTATAAACAGTGCTGCATCGCTTCCTCTTTTATCAGTTGCTGTTACCACTACACCCATCATCACCAGCATCCTCACCAATGTAGTTCTGTTCCCCTGCTTTGGGGGGGTTCCGCCGGGGGGCAGTCACGGTGGGAAGCCCCCCGCTGTGCGGGGCAGGGAGGGCACATGGCCCCGTGTTTTCTCTCCTCCCAGACCCCCTCAGCCTCCTGCTCCAGTTCATCTCTCTAGTTCCCACTTGGTCTCAACCCCGAGTGGAGGCTTAAATAGCTGGGTTTGTACCACCAGTACTCTGGCCCTGAGTGGGCATTTGGCCAGAACCGAGTCTTCCTGGGAGGCAGGAAGTGTGGTCAGTACTAGAATTCACTCTGTGTCCACCCTGGAGCTGAGCCATCCTGGGTGTCCGGGGAACAAGCATGCTGGGGGTGTCTGCAGATGTCAAGCCTTGAACACAAACCTGTCCGCCTCCCGCGAGGTGGCCTGGTAAAGCTTGCTCTTACTCTTGCTGGTCAGCTATACCTACAGCTCAGGGTTTCCTTTAGAGGCTTCCCCGAAGGCCAGCAGGAATGGGACAGCCGTTACTTGAGTGATCATCGCTCCTCTTTTCTCTGATCTTCCGATGGCACCCGGCAGGGAGGAGCCCTTTCAGAACCGTCCCCTGCCTGTGGCCACCTCGTCCGACTCCTGGGTCCCATTGAGCTGAGAGGGGAGGTGACACAGGAGCACATCCTGTGGCTTTCGTCACCACGGCGCTCGGGACTGGCCGGCCTAGATGCACTCGTCCTGTCTCTCCCTCGGAGAACCCGCTTGCTTGTTTTAGGGTGTCAGCTGTGCTCGGCCTACAGGCCCGCCCCCACCGGGGCCGCAGGTCGGGAGGAGAGGAGGCTGGGGGGCTTCTCTCAACCGCACCTCTCTCGCTGCCCCCCAGGAGTGGCCAGGCGGACCTGGCGGCCATCTACTACGAGCGTGTCGACGTGGAAGGCCACCATCACGGACCCTGGTCGCCACAGAGGAAAGACGCCGTGAAGGCCGTGGACACCGTGATGGCGTACTTGACCAAGTGGATCCAGGTGACCAGAAACCCGGCCCCCTGGGCTAGCCTCCCCTCTGTTCATCTCTTCTGTCCCCTAGACTGTCCCAGCCCTCCACATCGCCTTTCTCGCTCTGAGAGCTGACTGGGCCAGCTCAAGGGTCTGGGGGTACAGGGGTGGGGGTAGGTTCTCTTTTCTTCATGCAGTGAATCAGTCGTGTCCGACTCTTTGCGACCCCATGGACTATACCGTCCCTGGAACTCTCCAGGCCAGAATACTGGAACGGGTCGCCGTTCCCTTCTCCAGGGGATCTTCCCAACCCAGGGATGGAACCCAGGTCTCCTGCATTACAGGCGGATTCTTCACCAGCTGAGCCCCCAGGGAAGCCCTTTCTTCATACAGCATCTCCCCAAACACCCCAAGATCCCCCGTGAGCAGCCGAGCAGCCGGGCCAGTGGTGCTGAAGTGACCTGATCTGCACAGCCTCCGGGCTCAGCGGGTGAGGTGGACCGATGCTTTACCCCAAGGCTAAAGTCTGGTCACCAGGTTGCCGGGAGCCTCGAAACCAGGCCTGGGTTCTCTCCATGATCCTGCCACACCCTTCCTGAATGACTTTAAGCACAGGATTATTTCTTAATTTTATTTTTTTTAAGGCAGTATAGTTGATTTGCAATGTGCTAATTTCAGGTGTACGGCAAAGCGATTCAGTTACACACACACACATATGTATATGGTTCTTTTTCACTATAGGCTATTACCGGTATTGAATATAGTCCCTTGTATTTTTAGTATTCCCAGGTGGCCCAGTGGTAAAGAATACATCTGCCAAACAGGAGCCTCAGGAGACATGGGTTCGACCCCTGAGTCAGAAAGACCCCCTGGAGGAGGGCATGGCAACCCACTCCAGTATTCTTGCCTGCAGAATCCTGTGGATAGAGGAGCCGGGTGGGCTACAGTCCCTGGGTTTGCAAAGAGTTGGACACGACTTAGTGACTAAACCACCACCACCACCTTATTGTTTATTTTATATACAGGAGTGTATATGTGAATCCCTACCTCCTAATTTATCCTTCTCCTTCCACTTTCCCCTTTGGTAGCCGTAAGTTTGATTTCTATGCCCATGAGTCTAATTCTGTCTTGTAAATAATTTCATTTGTAGCATTTTTTTTTTAGATTCCACATAAAAATGGTATCATATGATATTTGACTTTCTCTGTCTGACTTAAAGTATTAATGTTTTAAACTTTCCTGGGCTTGATTCTTCAAACGTGTGTAAAACGGGCAAGTGAGAGTCGTCATATTTCCCACACGAGTTTTTTGCAAGCCCTAAAGAGGATGAAAACTGAATGGCTACCTTAAAAACCTGGAGCCTGTATGTATCACGTTCAGCATGGGCTCCCGGGCTCCCCTCCCCAAAGTGCTTCTGCTACAATTTTGAGCCGTGTCGCATCAAGGCAGACAAGTAGATGATTAAATTCAGAACTGAGGACGAACTCTTGCTCCTATATATAGCCTGTAAGTTAAGTAAGGACTTTGAGAAAGTCAGGTACACACCGCTATGTTTAAAACAGATAACCAACAAAAACCTACTGTGTGGCGCAGGGAAGTCCGCTCAGTGTTACGTGGCAGCCTGGATGGGAGGGGAGTTTGGGGGAGAGTGGATACATGTATAAATGTACGGCTGAGTCCCTTCATTGTTCACCTGAAACTATCACAACATTGTTAATTGGCTCTACCCCAATACAAAATGTTTTTGGTGTGAAAAAAAATTAAAAATTAAAAAAAGAAGAGAAAACACCTCTTTGCAAGACAGCTGGTGTTAAGAGGGTCCTTCTGTGGACACCGTCCTGACCGCCTCTCCTGCCCCACCCCCGCCCCACCAAGGAACGGGAGCTGCAGGACGACCTTAACGTCATCATCTTCTCAGATCACGGGATGACTGATATTTCGTGGATAGACAAAGTGATTGAGCTGGATAACTACATCAGCCTCCGTGATCTGCAGCAGGTGAAGGGGCGAGGGCCAATTATGAGCCTGTGGCCAGCCCCTGGGAAGCATTCGGAGGTACGAAGGGTGGGTGGTGGGCCAAGTCGGGGGGGCGGGGGTGGGGGTGTCTGTGCTGGGTCTTTATCGTTTCAAGGCGGAAATGCAGGGTGACCTCGGGGGGCCAGGACTCTGGAGACAGATGACCCACCTGGCCCCTCCCTCGCCGGGTGACCTCTGTCGGGCGGTTCATCCTCTCGTGTCTTCTCTTGTCTGAGATGAGCTCGGAACGTTAGCAGCTCTGAAGCGAGACAAGGATGTGCAGTGCTCAGCTTGCCAAGGGCTCAGCCCCTAACAGGGCTGCTTTCTTCTTGGCCGACATGCAGCACATTCCAGGCACAGTTGGGCACAGTGGATGCCTGCCCAGGGTGCTCTTCTCTGCAAGAAAGCAGCCAGTCTGACCTGTTCCCATCAGGGCTCAGGGAGGAGAAGGTGACCAGTGAACCCGGGGCGAAGCTGAGTGTGCCATAGGTCAGCCTGGGATGGGACGTCAACCCTCAGCCGCTGAGCGGCTCCTTGACCGGCCCTCCTGCTGCGTCTCCTGCCTAGGAGCTGGCGGCATCATCGCCGCCCTCCTGGGTGGCTCTGAAGCACAGAGAAGCTTGCTGGGCCCACGGCAGGGGCTGCGGACGGTCACCAAGGACAGTGATCACCCCTGGAGAGCGCCATTCCCAACAGGATGTGGCAGTCCTTGCCCCCTGGGAACTGGGCACCTGGGATGGTGAGACCGCCACTCACCCCTCCCTCCAAACAATACTTCCGTCTGAGTGGCTGGCTCACCATGCTGAGAAGCTAAAGGAGCAAGTGGCACCTCTGGCTGACCGCTTGGCCCCGTGTGGCTTGATCATCTCCCGTTGCAGGCCCTGGGGCTTCCACCCACTCCCGGAGAGAATTGCCATCTTTCTCCGGGGGTCCCACCCCACCTGCAGTGGGGGTGCCACCCACAGGGAGCCTGGAATGGGCCTCAGCTGGGCCTGGTGCCTCCACCCGTCCTCACCCCAGTGACGTGGTTGGTGTTGATGGAGCGCTGGTGCAGGCTGGGGGGGCGGGGGGTGTCCTCCTTTCTGGCCCAGAGAGAGACCCTCCTCCCAACCCTGCCTGCTCCCTCCCACCTAAGAGTCTGAGATCTGTCTGTGGGGTTGAGGAAC
This sequence comes from Muntiacus reevesi, assembly GCF_963930625.1. Taxonomy (NCBI): domain Eukaryota; kingdom Metazoa; phylum Chordata; class Mammalia; order Artiodactyla; family Cervidae; genus Muntiacus; species Muntiacus reevesi. The sequence goes on along the minus strand of NC_089258.1, from coordinate 56,483,852 downwards.
ACGGTGCCCACATAGCCGTTCCCCCCAGCCTCATCCCCTCCCCACACAGACGCCCCCCTTTTTCTCAAGCTCCGTGGTCAGCAAGTTCAGGTGCTCAACATGTGTGTTCAGTGTTCCCGTGAACTCCGTAAGTGTGAAACTGGGAAGAATGCTTTCCACGCTGGCAGCTCCCGCAGTCAATGGCTTCTTGCAAAGGAGTTCTGTTTCGCAGGCAAGGCACACCATCTGTGTCTCCAACTTGGCACCTGGGCCCCAGGATGCCAGGGCATCAGCGGCTCGCTAGCTGGGGAGTTTCTTGCTTCCAATGTGGTGTGTATGTCAGGCAGGTGCAAGCTGCCTAAAGCGGTTGGTGGATTATTCAGGAGCAGGGACTGTGTTTGGTGACAGCTCGTCACATGATGGACGCAAGAGTTTGTGAGACCCACTGCGTGCCAGCAGAGTTTCCACTTAACTAAAATCTTTCTGGGGATGCACCTCCTTTCCTTAAGAATTATGGTTTTCTAATATAGGAAATTATAACTCCCAGGGCCATTAGAAACTCTCTACCAAGCAGCCTAAAGACTCATTATTTTCCAGAGTTGAGTGGATAAACTCAATTTTCTATTCAGGTCTACCCAGGAATGAATGTCTGATTTGGCTAAGTATCAGCCAGTTGATTTTAATTTTAGCCATACAGATTTAAGCTGCTGTTAAATACTGAAAATACATACAGGGTTTATGCCTTCATCAGATCAGCAGTGTAATTAATGGTAAACAGTTACTAGTATGTTTCTTTTTTGGCCACGTGGCATGTGGGATCCTAGTTCCCTGATCAGAGTTCGAACTCTAGCCCCCCCCTACTTTGGAAGCATGGAGCCCTAACTACTGGACTGCCAGGGACGTCCCTACTAGTTCTTTTAGAATCAGGTGTAGGTAGGACATGCTCTAGGTCTAGTCAAAGAATAAATGCATTTCTTTGATGTTGGGGGTATTTAACGCCAGGCAGACCAATTTCTCACTCATATTTTAATCTTGCTATAGTATTTTTGACATGAATAAGTTTTTATAAGAGGATCCTCTCCACCAGGTCCAATATATGGTCACATATATGTAAGAAAGAGAACGCAAACCTGGTCCTTCTTGGCTCTCTCTACAGATATATAGCAAACTGAGGCGAGTGGAGCACATGACTGTCTACAAGAAGGAAGACATTCCAAGCAGGTTCCATTACAAGAAAGGGAAGTTTGTCTCCCCTCTGACCCTAGTGGCTGACGAAGGATGGTTCATAACTGAGGTAAACAAAAAACACACGAGACATCCATGATACAAATTCTATCAAACCGCCAAATGTAAATAATTACTCACCTTTTCCACTTGAAAAATGTTTGTTCTTACCCAAGTCTCTCATTGGCTGCGTTATTTCCTTCTTGAGACAATTGAAAGGCTTGGTCAGATGACTGCAGATGCAAATGAGAGGCTCCGACCCAGAGCCAAGGTTTAGACTTTGTGACTCCAGACTTCTTGTATTTTAACAAATGGGCCTTAACTCAATTACCAAGGCGTACAATGTAACCTATTCAGTGGAAAGTGGAACAATTACTGTGAACCAAAGCAATTGCTTTAGGGCATCGAACAGCCAGGGGAGGCTCCGCTTTGCTTTCACCTTAAACAGCAGTGATTGGCAAACAAAAGTCCGCCTGCAGACCCAGGTCTCAGGTTTGCCAACTTGATTTTACAGAGCTTCTCTTGCCTTCTGAGTCCAAACCGTGATTGCCTGATGCCCTAAAGACCTCAGCAGCTTTCTCCTTGTCTGCCTGGACTCTGTGCTCACCCGGCTCTTGCATCAGCCTTGATACTTGGCCAGCTGGGAAAGCCCACCTCCCCACCCCCTTCCAGGGGAATCTGCAGTCCTGTGTATAGTCAGTTTCCAGACAGAGCCTGAGTCCTTGTTGGTATGAACTTGAAACTGGGCTGCAAACTGATCAGACTAGAGAGCAAAAGAGAGTGGCAGATGTTGGCACATGAGGGTCGCTGTAGAGTTGAATTTGAGGTTGTGCATCCGTAGATTCAAACAATCGCAAAGCAGAAATATTCAGGGGACAAAAAGAGTCCCAAAAGTTCCAAAAAGCAAAGCTTGAATTTGCTGAGTGTCGGCAACTATTTATATCACATTTCCATTATATTTATAGCTATTTATATCACATTGCATTGACTACAGTATCATAAGTAATCTAGAGATGATTTAAGATACACAGGAGGAGATGTGTCCTTATATGCAAATGCTATGCCATTTTGTATAAGAGACTTCAGCGTCCATGGATTTTGGTACCCAACGGGGTCATGGAAACAGTCCCCTGTGAACACTAAGGGACAATTATATCAGACCTAAGACTGGTATTTAATCTGCCAGAGTGAGGGCGGGTGGCCATCAGCAGAAATATTGATCAGGCAAATGAATGGACATTTAGGGACCCAGGTGTGGAAAATGGGGATTCCCCGATGTGAACTTTAGTTCACAAAGGTGGTTCTGAGCTTCCTAGCAGTCAACTCAAAGAGGAAAGTGCAATGAATATACAGTATATATTACTGTAACTCAAAGTGTATATAGCATAAAAACATAAATGCTTCTTTAGAAAATCATGGCAGTCCCTGGTCCCCTTAAGAGAAATTTAGATATCTTTCAGTCAGTCTTTTTTTGTACCTTAGTCTCCGAGACTATCTTAATCATTTTACTATCTTTGAATTTACAGATTTTTATTTTCAAGATTCACATATGAAAATTATAATCTCTGATCCTTAGATTTAATAATCTAAGGATTTTAATTTCTAGTTAAAATTTATAATTTTATAATTCATAAATTATAATTTTAAAAGTTATAATTTCTAATTTTAATGGATAATTTCTGATACTTAGATTTAATATTCGGGTTTTACTCTGTCTTCTGAAAAATCCTAAAAGCGAGCACCCATTCTTTCCCTGCTTAGATTTTTTTTTTTCTTTTATGTCTCCCTGCTGTTTATTAAACTTACTTGACTACAGAGAATTGAAAATGTCGCTCTAGGCTCCTGCTGTTGCTCTGTGCCAAGACTCTTAATCTCCCCCATTCTTATTTGCAAAATCTCTCCCCACGTGGTGACAGAACCTGTGTTTGCTCTGTAACCTCCATACCAGTGCCCAGCGAGGGATCTCGGTTTGCATCTGCAGCGGGACGGTTTCTCAGCTTTAAAAGCAGCTGCTCTGAGTCTAGGTTTGGCTAGCATAGGAGCCTTTTTTTTCTTTCTGGCTTAAATATGAAAATAGCTGAGTCAGGACAAATTGCTGCTGGTTGGGGCCAATAAAACAGAATCCCATCTTTCCTTCCTTTTCCCCTACAACCGCTATCCCATAAACATGCAAGATTTGGTTTCCTTGGCAAAAATGCCCTTCCCATATAAACACCAACTTAAGTTCTGCAGGCTCTTAGGCAGCTGCTCCAACAGGAAGATGCCATGGAGCACTTTCTGTTTTTTATTTTTTTAAATGGTTGCTTGGAGAGCTGTTCCTGAAAAGATAAAGGCAGGGAAACAGATTGACTTTGTCACCTGAAATGGCACCATTATCCGGCGTGACTGCTGACGTCATAAAAGCAAGGCCCGCTGCCCCCAAGGCCCATCGTGAGAGTTAATATACAGACTGGATTTCCAACTAGTGCCAGTACCTTCTCTGGCCTCCTCTCCTACAGGGGCAGGAAGCTGAGTGTGTTCATTTTCCCAGAAGACTAACCATGAGGCAGCAGGAAAAAAACAAAAACGAAAAACCCAGGTCACCTGCCGAGGTTAAGCCCCAGCCTGTCACACCTGCCAAGCTCCTTTCTTCAAGCATGGAAACAGGGCTTCCGAAATGGTGCCTCCGCCCCTCTGTCCCCCTAAGACCTGGTCACCATCCTCTGTAAGCCGTCTCTTTGCATGTCCTCGTCAGGGGATAAGGGTCACTGAGGGCGTGGTCCCTCAGTCGCGTCCGACCCTTTTAGACCCTTTGCACTGTAGCCCACCAGGGTCCTCTGTCTATGGGGTTCTCCAGGCAGAAATACCGGAGTGAGCTGCCAGTTCCCTCCTCCAGGGGATCTTCCCGACCCTGGGATCGAACCCACGTCTCCTGCGTCTCCTGCACTGCAGGCAGATTCTTCACCCTCTGAGCCACTGGAGTTGTCACAATGTCTAGGGTGGTCCAAAGATCCTCAGGAGGCAGGCCCAGTGATGCTTCCTCGGGTGGAAGCTCCTGGAGGGCAGGTCTGTGGCATCTTGACCAGAGTGTTCCTCTGTGGAACCTGTTACATGGCAGAGACTCAGTACATGTTTGTGGAATATGAAATTAAGAAATGAATTCGTAAATAGAGACAGCTGGTTCTTGATTACTTGTTGTTATTGTTCAGTTGCTCAGTCCTGTCCGACTATTTGCAACCCCATGGACTGCAGCACGCCGGGTTTCCCTGTCCTTCATTACCTCCCAGAGTTTGCTCAGACTCATGTCCATTGAGTCAATCATGCCATCCAACCATCTCATCCTGTGTCACCTCCCTATCCTCCTGCCCTCAATCTTTCCCAGCATCAAGATCTTTTTGACAGATTGTTTACTTTGTAGGCTAATAAATCAGTGACTAAGTACCCAGAAAGGAAAGCTAAGTCAGACCTCTCACCTGGACTAATTGTTAGTGGCCCTAGAAGAGATTTCAACAGAGAAAAGGTGTTGAGACCACCAGTGGCCATTGTCCTTGCCCAGCTAGCCCCCAGCTGGAGTCCAGGGGCGGGCGGACACCTCAGCTGCCCCTGGTCCCCACCCAGCTTCAGGGGCTGATTCCCACGGCCTCTCCTGGACGGTGTCCCCTCCTGACACCGCGCTCAGAAAGGCGGCCAAATGCGGCCAGAAGCTGGTGAAAGATCATGAGACTTTCACACAATGGAGCTTCATTGTGGATCCTCCGGACTCTCATCTGTGTGGAGAGAAATGCAGCAAATGCAGGCTTCAGATTCCAAAAAAAGGCCCCTATCGGTCTCCTGAGGAAAGATTTATTTCAAAAACCGTCAAAGGATATGAAATGCCAGGCTCAATTCTCAGGCCTGGGATTGAGTGGCAGTTAGGCCCGGGCCCAAAATACTTGGGGAAATCAAGACAAGCTGGAGAGCGTGGCTCCTGAGTTTTAGTGGCAGCCAGAGCGGTTTCCTGCGGGCCCGGGGTGCCGGAGGTCCAGCATGCCTGTGTCGGGGGCTGGAAGCCGCTTGCCTTCTGGCGGAGACCAGGGTCGTCACTGTAAGCCGTCGGAGGGCACGCGATGCCCTCCTCACCCTCGGCGCACTTCAGCAAACACAATCTTGGGAGGAAAAAGAAGTAAAAGCAAGCTCACCCGCTGGGCACCCTGCTCCAGCTCTTCTCTCTTCTCTGAGGAATTCTGCCGCCTCTGGACCCTGCTGCTCCTGCTGTCTGGCATTTCGAAATTTCCAGAACGAGGTCACATGTGGCAGTAGGCTTGGCAGGGGGAGACCAGGGTCTGGGGCCTAAGACATTAAATTCTGTTCTAGAAAGAGGTGGCCTGCTAAGACGGAAAAACAGCTGGGGGGACTCGTCTTTGCAGCAGTGTGTGGTAAACACACATCTGAGGATCTGCGACCGCCGCTGCCGGGGACCCCACAGGAAGCCTCTCGGGAGGAGGGTTTAAAATGGTGATGAGACACGGCGCTTTGTCACCTAGCTCGACCTTAACCCTGGCAGCAAAACCCCAGAGCCAGCCAAACCGCACTCCCTTCCACAAGAGTCCTGACTGAGGCCTCTTCCAAGACATCACCGGGTGCCTTTTCCAGCCTGAGATGCTGTGAGCTTATTGCACTGTGGAGGGCAGGGGAAGCTCCTGTTACAGCCCTGACCTGGGGGAATAAGGTCGATTTCATTTGTATTAGGCCCGTCACACACCTCAGACAGGGGTTCACATTTTACTTACTGATTTTAATTGGACCTGATTGCACCTTTGTTCCCCAGCACCCTAGACAAGGGGTGAGACGCCTCATCCAGAGAGAAGGAGGGGACACCCGGGTCCCTGGCCCCACTTCTCAGCAGGAATTACCCTGTCAGGGGCTGACGTGAGGGATGCCGGTCAAGATGTGTAACCATCAGTGAACCTGGCGCCGGCCAACGATCCTGGGAAAAGCCAGTCGGCCGCCATGATTCCTGTTTGGAAAGCAGCCTGT